>NC_091669.1:24460370-24768333 GCF_042453785.1 Malus domestica
GCGCTTGGTGAAAGTATTATGGAGAAATCATTCAGTGGAAGAAGCTACTTGGGAGACAGAGGATCAGATAAGAGAGAGGTACCCACGCTTGTTTTATGATTATTAGTGGATTTATTTGTTATGTGTAATTTTGAGGATGAAATTTTATAAGGTGGGTAGATTGTCACAGCCCATCCTGAGAAATAATTATCGTGGTTGTGAAAAGACGAATTTACCCTAAAGCGTTGGGTGTGTGTTTGTATTTTGGGTTAAGAAATTGGGTCAATTAGTTCTATCCCTAACTAATTGGACCCAATTAGAACTAAAATATTAAAGAGTTTTGATTGGTGTGCATTTGGAACCACTCACACATCCATACCCTTTCTCCCTCTTCTCTCATGTACTCTCTCTTTCTCTCAGACTCACTCTCTCCTCTCTCTCCTCCATACAAACAACCTTGGACCAAGCCAAATCTTCACAGATCGAGGGTGTGAAGCACACCATTGGGTTCCTTGTTCCAGTACGAGTTCAAAGGTACCCATTTCATGTAAGAACTCGTCCGATATCATGTTGAAAACTCAAGCTCCGAGTTGAGCACTATTCATGAACTTTGGAATGGTTATGTTTTAAGACAATCCAAGCTCACAGCGAGCTCTAGGAGGTTCTCACGAAGCTCGCAGTGCTTCGTTGGCTTGGTTTTAACGTCGGGATCATGAGGTTCGAAGGTGGCCGATTTTGGTAGGATTTTCCCGACAAGTTTTCGAGGGATTTGAAGCTCCAAAGAGGTATAACCTTCTTCCTCTCGTAATTTGTGGCATTTTGGTGAAAATTTTATGGAAAATGGTGCAAAAACGAGTGAGAAAAAGGCAGTTACAGGTCTGCCCAGAATCCAGCATCGGCGACACTATTCCGGTGTCTGGAGGTTGAAGATGATGTGCGTGAGGCCGTGCCCTCCCTGGCGCATGAGGGTGTGTGAACCACAAAAAAATTATTTTAAAAATATCACGATGTTCGTGAGGTTGTGTAGGTCATGTTGGTATATTCAAATACCAAAATTGAGCTTTGTATGAGAAGTTATTAGCTAGTTTTACCTATGTGCTTTAAAATAACGTTTTTATAGTCAATTCACATATAGGTGAGACGTATCCCGAGGACGAGCATATCCAAGGGCTACTTGAGGGCTACGACCCTTCGACATACCAGTGAGTGGGCTTTTGGTTTTCAGTATATATTATATACATGATATTTTCCCAGAAAAATGTGTTTAAATGATAGTATGCCATAATGCCATGCATATAAGTTTATAATTCATACATGAATTGGTATGTTATACTATATATATATAAATGTGGTGTTGTGGACGCTCAGGTAAGCTCAGGTAAGTTGTTTTTGGTTATGTGAATCATCGATGAGGTAATATGTGATTGATTAATGTTGAGCTCATAAAACTTCACTTAGGGTGATTGTGATTTAGCCATAGATAAGGCACAGGTCTGTTTATGGCACATGCCTTTTTATTATGTCACCTCCCGCACCATATGCTCATATTGAATCCAATTTAGGTGCACAGTCTTGTCATACAGACCTTACTTATGGTTCTGACTTGTAGGTGACTGGCGAATTATCGCCCAGCTATTATGTGAAAGTAGTATTAAGCATGATTGTATTACACCCATTATTGTTATATAGACCTTTTATTTGGTTCTTACTCTTGCGCAGTATGTTGCCGTATAGATCATTGTAGTGACTCCGGCTAAAGTGACTTTTGAGCTATGAATTTAGCCGTACAGACTACCACAGGGGTTCTGGCTAACATATTATATTTCTGTGAAATTATTCTAACCTGAATTGCTTACTCTGTTCTATCTTGGCATGGCATATATATGAATGTGATTATGTGAAACATTAATTGAATTGATATGATTTCATATATATTTATGTATATGCTTATATTTTTATTCTGGGAAATTATACATGTTTTACAGCGAGGGTTAGTTATGTTGATAAATGAAATGATTTTGTAAAACATTTGTTTTTGCCCACTCACGTTTTCTATTTTGCGCCCCTCCAGGTTTTAAGTAAGCTTGTTGTTGGTGGCTTGAGGACGTCGGCAGTTCTGACCTATCTAAATAATAGTAGGACATTCCTGGTACTGTATAACTAGTACTTGTCCTACTAGACTGCACCTAGACTTATTATGCTCTGATTATGAGTGTTTACTTTTGTAACTAACTCCTATCACTTCCTGTTTAATTGTGCACTCTAGGAATTTGGTTTTTAATTATTCGTATATTTCCTTTCATTATTGCTTCCACACTGTGCACATGGCTACGTCACTCTCACATGGCGGCCAGCATGCCTTGATCTCGGTTGGGGTGTGTCAGAATTAGACTCAGCGACGCAACCAAATTATTCTTATCAAGTTCCCTATATGAACTGCATGATAGAGATACATATCAAAGATCATTAAGTTCTGTGAAAATCATAAGCATTGACAAAGCATTTGTAACTATGAACTGCATGATGCTCCTGCCAGGAATTTACTTAACTCAATCATCAATAGTGACTTTTACTACTTGCAAATATACGTTCATAATGATTAGGTGAAATTCTCTTATATTCTAGCATCAAATCCTTGCATGCAAACTAAGTATGCATCCTTAATCACACACAAGAACAAGTTCTCAATAAAATAGAGAAGTAAATTGCATTCACTATTTATGAAACAATAACTGGATGTAATCAATTTACATAAAACATATGATCATGGCTTTGGATTCACCTATAGCTAAAACGAAATTAGTTCCACATGTTTGCAATTAAACGAAACCAATCTAATTTAAACATTGAACTAAAACTAAGGATAGAAAAAAACCCAAGAACGCTCCAGCGCTCCAATGGCCTTAGATGGCAAGTCACGGCACAAAGCTCTTCCACTCCATGAACGAAACCAATCTAATTTAAATGCTCATAGTAAGTGGGAAAGGATTCACCTTGGTTTTGCTGAATGCCACTAATCCTTTTGCGTAGTAGAATGACTCGAGAAATTGGGAAAAACTTCTCTAAAATGCCCGTTTCATACTCTCTCATGATGTGATAGTTCCGGGGGCTAGCTCGTACAACCAATCTTTAGCCTTTTCCAAGAGAGAAAAGGGAAAAGCCTTCATTTTCAGAATGCTCTCATCAACATTCACAGGGGTCATGCTCGAACAAACAAACTCGAACTCCTTCAAATGTTTATTAGGATCTTCCATGGACAACCCATGGAACTTTGGAATATGATGCAATAAACTGGACTTTAATTTGAACTCGTCGGTCTTGTTTTAGGCCACCCTTGGATATTGAATGCATAAAGGCAGAGCATTGTCCAATCCCGAAGTGGAAAGCTCCTTGATTGTTCGATTGTCTACTGCCATATCTTGGACTTCTTCAAAAGTCCTTGCCGTGGCCTCCTCTTGCTCTTCTACTTTGTCTTCTTCAAGATCTGGTGCAGGTTGAGATGGTTGGGGATCTTGTTGATTCCTTGCTCGTCTCAAAGTTCGTTCAAAATCGTCGTCAAAGTCAAAGCTGTGCTTATGAACAGGTTGAGAACTTCGAGTCATAAACCACCTAAAAAAGGAAAACAAGTAAAATCAGCAACTAGGAACAAAAACACATGAAAATAAACAAAAAGAAATAATAAGGGATTAGCAAATGCTAATCCTTAGCAACGGCGCCAAAAACTTGATGCGAAAATTATCTAAACACAAATTTAACCCTCTTTTGACAACTGTAGTATAAGTATAAGTAGGGATCATTCTGGACCGGGGATTAGGAGGGCTTGCTAATAACCTCTAAACTGAGTCAAAAACATAAAACTAAACTTAAAAATACTTAACAAGACTCACAAGACTCAAAGCAAACTTAAAATACTCAAAACAGCTTAAAACAACTAAATAAACTTAAACTAGACACTAGGAATGGCTTTGGACGAAAATTGACTTCTACTTGAATCAAAACATTTAAAAACACAAATTAAAACAGATTCTAACTAATTAGACACACCAAAGTAAAGGGGGATTGAGTTTTGGACGTAGTTGAAACAAACAAGTATGAAAAACTAGACAAATTGTAAAACAAATTTGAGAAATAAGATGATGTATGGGATAGCTAGAGGCTTTTTCTCCACACATGACATGTATGCAAATAATTTGATTTCCAGTTACTACTTCATTGAATTATGAATGACAATGCTCCAAATTAACCGTGACATCACTAGTTAACTCTCAGATTTTCCTTGTTTTATTGGATTGGATGACATCATTCGACAACCCAAAACATTCTTCAAAAGTTCCCTACATGACATCATAACGTTTAAGGAAAATCATAAGCATTGACAAAGCACTTGCAACTACGACATCATGTCACTCATGCTAGGAATTGAACTTAACGCGATCGTTTATAAGCGACCTCCACTACTTATGAATATAAGTTTGTAACGATTATGTGAAACTTTCTTATATTCTAGCGTTGGATTTATGCTTGCCAATTAAGTGTCGACCCTTAATTAACAAATACAAATAAGTTATCAATCAAATAGTTAAGCCAATTGCATTCACGATTCAAGAGTTCATAACTGGAATTTATCAAATTATATTGCACACATAATCATGGCTTTGAAATCACCCCTAGCCAAGAGGGGTTTAGCCACTCATATTTACAACAAAACGAAAGGAAATGAATTTAAACATTAGAAACAAAAGAAAGAAAACACCTAAACGCTCCAACGATCCAAGTTAGACAGCAAGCACGTCCAAGCACTTCCCTTCCCTTCCTTTGCTATGGCACAAGGTGTTGGTGAGTGTTTGAAGGTTTGTTTGTATGGAGGAATGAATGTGAAGATGAATAGATGTGTTTGGATGAAGGTTGTGTTGAAATGGGAGTGAATGATCTAACCAAATATGAACTAAATTTATGTTACACACACTTCCTTTTATAGAGGAAGTGCATGGCAATGGAGGGGAACATGGAGTGGTGTAGCAATTGAGTGCAATGATGCATGAAATCTGAAATGATGGAGGGAACAAGGAATGGTGTAGCAATTGAGTGCAATGATTCAATGTAACGATGCATGAAATCTGAAATATGGAGAGAACAGGGAATGGTGTAGCAATTAAGTGCAATGATTCAATGTAATGATGCATGTGAAGGGAAATTATGAGATTTCATGCGGGATTTCTAGTGACTAGCATGCATATACAATTCAAAATTTATATACGAAAGCAACGGAAGCATGTTATCAAATAAAATCAAAGCTCTAGTCATGTAAATCCCTTTCAAGATGCATAGGTTTATGTAAGATGCATCAAAAACAAATTTATTTAAGAACAAAGTTTAGGAGTAGTTTTATACCTCTTGATCTAGATCTTAGATCAAGGATGGACCACCTCCAAGCCCTTTGCTCCTTGAACTCCTTGAGCCTAGCCTCCTTCCTTGCCTCCTCCACTTTGTTTAGTATGAGTGCTCCTAGGTTCTCTTCAAGTTTCCAAAATTGAAAACCTCTAAAGATCCTCACCCACTAGTGTAGTGAGAAGGATGAAGGAATAACCAAAGGGGTGAAAAGATGATTAGCTAAAATCCCCCTATGGTGGCCGGCCCTTTGAGTGTTAGAGAGATATTTTTCTTTTTCTCTTTTGTTCTTTTAACACTTCAAAAAACCCTAATGAAACATTTGCTACAAAGTTCCTTTTATAGCCAAAAAGAAACAAGTCAACATTTTACCTTTCTCTCCCTGGGCTTTGGGCTTTTATTTATTTTAAGTCATCCAATGCTTGAATAAAAGCCCAATGGGTTTAGGCCCAATGGGCCCAATTAAACCCGAACGTTTCTTTAAGCCCAAAATGATCTTATATCGCTTTTATGATTTCTTTAGACATTCTAATTAATCACAACAATTAATTAATCCAATTAATTATTTCCATCATCCATTAGTTACTCACTACAAGAGTGTATTGGTGAACAATCGTTTTAGGTTCTAATTAGCAAGGCAGTGAGGTGATTGGCACCAATCCAATTGATTATATTTAATCCAATCACTTAGTGAATTAACACTTACTTTTAATTCACCTTTTTCTTTGACGACTACATTTAATCATCTAGAAGAACTCACAAGCCATGAGTGACATCTAATCATATATCATGGCTACCCAAGCTAATGTAGAAGTTGTTCGGAGAACCTATTCAGTTGGAATTACAATGTAATTCGATCCTTCTCTAAAACAATACTCTCAATCACATCACTAGGGTATGGTTATATTATGTCAAACCCCTAATGTGATTATTCCTTCTTATATGATTCAATTGAGTCGTATAGGAACGCTTTCCTTTATTACGCTCGATACTTCGGCCGAAGATTCCAAAATCATATCTTAGAGTATTCATCCTCTCTTAACGAGGATTAGAGATTCCTTGTTGCACATTCACTTGCCTTCATGACTAAGTGGCTTAACCCCGACTATGTCGTGGACACTCGCAGATGGAGTGACTTTGATATAATCAAAGATCAAGTACTTAACCACAAGACAACGATGATGCCTCAGGTCAAAGGACTACTTACATTATTCCAACTATTAGAATTACTTGCTTGACATGTGAGTAGACCTCCATGCAAGCACTCTCGTTCGATTGTGTTCAGTGAACTCATTCCCTTAATGAGCACCTACATACTTGTCTTCATGTCACTACACGAATGGGATGAGACTTTCCATCCTTCTAATTGAAGCGGACATAGTATGTGCCGGTCTATGCATTGTCAGTATCCCTCCAACAATCCTATGACCAGGAACCTTTTGGACGTGATGGTTATGTGAAGAAGGTCTCTGTAGTCTAACATCATTAGATTACTTCTTCAATTGATCCATTGTCCATGGATTCATCATTTAGGACATATATCGTTTATATAGATAGTCCTAAATAGTATCTTTCCCATTTGATGTATAAGAGTCATCTATACATCCATTTATTGTCCTGAAAGGTTTCTTCCAAAGATTGACTTTCAGGGCATATTTCCAACAATCTCCCACTTGCACTAAAGTCAATCACTAGTGTATCTTATACATGCTAGTTGAGAGAGCTTATGCTCGTAGGTTAACTTGGTTATGTATTAATCCTTTTTATTTAAACAGGATTCACTTATCAAATGTTTCCAAAACATTTGATGATGTCTTTTTCTTGTGTTCAAATACTTTGATGAGACCTTGATTCCATGGCTTGAGCTATCGCCCCATTACGTCGTAGTGTCCTACTAATGACCTTATGGTTTGGATTCAATCATTGGTTCTAAAAGAACCCCTTCCATTCAAAACACCTTTTGAAGCAGTTTCTAAAACAATATATCGTCATATATTTCGTTTGTATACTTTATACAAACTTTGCTCCAACCTTGAGACCATTGTAGTACAATACTTACAATACATTCATATGATTAGTACTTCATCCATTATGAAGTTCCATTTGTTAAAATGGGTTATTTTCACTTTGGTTAATAACCTAAGTGAATGCACGCTTCCAGAGTCCTACTCTGATGTTCCTTTCTTAAAGGCAATAATACTCTATCAGTTGCTTTGGTTCTGATCCTGGGATATAGTAATATATTAAAGTGGCAACCCCTGTGGTTCTTCACTTTTGGATATCTGCTCACAAGTCCATACATGTGTCCCTTTTGTGATTTTGTGACACATTCATTATAAGGGTTACGAAAGTGATTTTTCTATCATATAAGAAAATGCTTTCTTAAATCTTCAACATTTGAGATTTAATTTCCCCAAATAACATCCTTGAGATAGCCTTGCTATATCAATAAGTCCAATTTCAAGTCTATACTTTAAAATTGACCGTGTCATGTTTTGTCAATTTTCGAGTAACATCTATGTTCTATCAAGTCTATCAAATAGACTTTATTCATATCTTGTTGCTCAAATTATGACATCACTCCCACTAGCCTTGTTGTAACTTAGCATTCATTCAAAAACTTAACAATTATATTTTCTTGATTTGAATGCATATTGCTCCCACTAACTTGTCTTGGATCTATTGACAATCATTAAGATCCATTAGCTTATTGATGATGTCTCAACTATTTTGAGACTATCAACAACTCTAGCTAACACAAGTTATTTAAACGAATCATACACAAAAGAATTCCTTCTCAAGTAATTCCTTTTGAAATGTGTGACTTGCTTTGTCAAGTCTATTCATTTAATTATATGGTGTCATACACCATACTCCAAGTTTTAGTCATACTAAGACCTTTAATGTAGTCATATAAGAATTATCCAAGTCTTTAGTGGAAGCATGGCTCCTACTAAGGATATAGAAACTCAACCATTCCTTCTAGGTGGTTGATATAATTCTTTATCAAAACTACATAGAGCGTTATAGTTACAAAAGATGTTGAATTTGGATTGTCTTGCTGTTAAACTATATGTTGTGACTCATTTTGAAACTATTCCCTATTGTTTCATCAAATTTGTCCATGGGCTTTGTTATTAGCTTGTTCTCATAAAAGAGAATGATGGACAACTCCCAACATATAACCATTTTATGTTAGGTTGACGAAACCAACATTCAAAGACTATTCTTTAGAATGTTACACAACATAGAATTTTAATGTTTGAAGAGCTTGAGTCCTTTAACAATTAAAATTACAAACTCTTAATAATAGTCAAGTACTATTATTCTTTAGACAACTATAAACCAATCATATTTAAGTTTATATCCATTTTCACACCTCCCACTATTTCTCATGACTTTAATGAGAAATCACTTCATACATTCAAAATGTATAAACGTGGAGTATACTAGTAGAGGACATTGTGTAGTAGCTTTAAACCTTTCATGCTCGTTTGTTTCAATCTTCACTAAGTTAATGTCTCGTTATTAAGTGACTAAAGTCTTTAAACATTTTATAGATTTAGACACTTCTTTCTTGGTTTAATCACTAACACAATTGACATTTTAAAACAATTTAAAGAATGCCCAATTAGTTGTTCAAAACTACTAATTGAATCAAGAGTGATCTTGATTATTGTGGTTTAAGTGATAACCATATAAGAAACGTTTTTCTTATTACTTATATCATTATAATGTGATCTTCCTTTTCTTCAAGAAAGGAATCTTGAGATCTTTGTCAATTCTTATAGAACTCATAGGTAGACAATTGGAACCAAATCTAAAGATTCATTGTATCCTTTTATGTCCTACATGTGAGATCTATCCATAATTGATAAGTCTAAAGTTTGGTCATCACATTACAATAAGTGATATAAATCTTGTATCTCAACTAGGATACAACAAGACAATATTCAATTCATAACACTGAAGGGAAAATTATGAGTTTTCACATAAAGGGATTTCCTAATGACTATCATGCATATACAAATCAAATTTAATATACGAAAGCAGCGGAAGCATTTATAAAAAATTATCAAAGCTATAGTCGTGCAAATCCCCTTCAAGGTTCATAGGTTTATATATAATGCATCAAATAAAAATTTAGAGAAAAGAACAAAGTGAAGGTTTAGTCTTATACCTCTTGATCTAGACTTGAGACCAAGGATGGACCACCTCCAAGCCCTTTGTTCCTTGAACTCCTTGAGCCTAGCTTCCCTCCTTGCCTCCTCCACTTTGATAGAATGAGTGCTCCTAGGTTCTCTTCAAGTTTCCAAAGTAGGAAACCTCTAAAGATCCTCACCCACTAGTGTAGTGAGAAGATGAAGGAATAACCAAAGGCTGAAAGATATGTTAGTAAAATCACCCCAAGGTGGCCGGCCTTTGTGTAGTTCTTAGAGAGATATTCTTTTGCCTCTTTGTTGTTTTTAACCACACAAAAACCCTAATGAACAATATCTCTATAAAGTTCCTTATATAGACAAAAGAAACCTAGCCAACAACTTGACTAAATATCTCATCCTTTCCACACCTAAAATGGCCGGCCCTTTCGTGTTTGGTTTGGGCTTTGGGCTTTTATTATTTCAAGTCATCCAATGCTTGATTAAAAGCCCAATGGGTTTAGGCCCAATGGGCCCAATTAAACCCGAACGTTTTTTTAAGCCCAAAACGATCTTTATCGCTTTTATGATTTCTTTAGACTTTCTAAATTAATCACAACACTTAATTAATCCAATTAATTATTTCCATCATCCATTAGTTACTCACTACAATAGTGTATTGGTGAACAATCTTTTAGGTTCTAATTAGCAAGGCAGTGAGGTGATTGGTATCAATCCAATTGATTATATTTAATTCAATCACTTAGTGAATTAAAACTTCATTTTAATTCACCTTTCTTCTTTGACGACTACATTTAATCATCTAGAAGAACTCATAAGCTATGAGTGACATCTAACCATATGTCATAGCTACCCAAGCTAATGTAGAAGTTTATTCGGAGAACCTATTCAGTTGGAATTACAATGTAATTCGATCCTTCTCTAAAACAATACTCTCAATCACATCATTAGGGTATGGATATATTATGTCAAACCCCTAATGTGATTATTCCTTCTTATATGATTCAATTGAGTCGTATAGGAACGCTTTCCTTTATTACGCTCGATACTTCGGCCGAAGATTCCCGAATCATATCTTAGAGTATTCTTCCTCTCTTATCGAGGATTAGAGATTCCTTGTTGCGCATACACTTGCCTTCATGACTAAGTGGCTTAACCCCAACTATGCCGTTGACATTCTGATAGAGTGACTTTTGACATAATCAAAGATCAAGTACTTAACCACAAGACAACGACGATGCCTCAGGTCAAAGGACTACTTACATTATTCCAACCATTAGAGTTACTTGCTTGACATGTGAGTAGACCTCCATGCAAGTACTCTCGTTCGATTGTGTTTAGTGAACTCATTCCCTTAATGAGCACCTACATACTAGTCTTAGTGTCACAACACGAATGGGATGAGACTTTCCATCCTTCCAATTGAAGCGGACACAGTATGTACCGGTCTACGCATTGTCAGTATCCCTCCGACAATCCAATGACCAGGAACCTTTTTTTTTTTTGGACATTTGGTTATGTGAAGAAGGTCTCTGTCGTCTAACATCATTAGATTACTTCTTCAATCGATCCATTGTCCATGGATACACTATTTAGGACATATATCGTTTATTGAGATAGTCCTAATTAGTATCTTTGCCATTTGATGTATAAGAGTCATCCATACATCGATTCAATTGTCCTGAAAGGTTTCTTCCAAAGATTGACTTTCAGGGCATATTTCCAACAATCTCCCACTTGCACTAAAGTCAATCACTAGTGTATCTTATACATCTTGTTGAGAGAGTTTATGCTCGTAGGTTAACTTGGTTATGTATTAATCCCTTTTATTATTCAAAAGGGATTTACTTATCAAATGTTTCCAAAACATTTGATGATGTCTCTTTTTTGTGTTCGAATACTTTGATGAGACCTTGATTCCATGGCTTGAGCTATCGCCCCATTACGTCGTAGTATCCTACTAACGACCTTATGGTTTGGATTCAATCATTGGTTCTATAAGAACCCCTTCCATTCAAAACACCTTTTGAAGCAGTTTCTAAAACAATATATCGTCATATATTTCGTTTGTATACTTTATACAAACTTTGCTCCAACATTGAGACCATTGTAGTACAATACTAACAATTCATTTATATGATTAGTACTTCATTCAATATGAAGTTCCATTTGTTAAAATTGGTTATTTTCACTTTGGTTAACAACCTAAGTGAATGCACACTTCCAGAGTCCCACTCTGATGTTTCTTTCTTAAAGGCAATAATACTCTTTCAGTTGCTTTGGTTCTGATCCTAGGATTTAGTAATATCTTAAAGTGACAACCCCTTTGGTTCTTCACCTTTGGATATCTACTTCACAAGTCAATACATGTGTCCCTTTTGTAATTTTATGACACATTCATTATAAGGGTTATGAAAGTGACTTCCTATCACATAGGAAAATGCTTTCTTAAATCTACAACATTTGAGATTTAATTCCCATATAACATTATTGAGATAGCCATGCTATATCAATAAGTCCAATTTCAAGTCTATACTTCAAAATTGACCGTGTCATGTTTTGTCATTTTTCGAGTAACATCTATGTTTTATCAAGTCTATCAAATAGACTTTATTCACATCTTGTTGCTCAAATTATGACATCACTCCCACTGGCCTTGTTGTAACTTAGCATTCATTCAAAAATAACAATTATATTTTTCTTGATTTGAATGCATATTGCTCCCATTAACTTTAAATGAATCATACACAAAAGAATTCCTTCTCAAGTAATTCCATGAAATGTGTGACTTGCTTTATCAAGTCTATTCATTTAAATTATATGGTGTCATACACCATACTTCAAGTTTTAGTCATACTAAGACCTTTAATGTAGTCATACAAGAATTATCCAAGTCTTTAGTGAAGCATGGCTCCTTCTAAGGATATAGAAACTCAACCATTCCTTCTAGGTGGTTGATATAATTCTTTATCAAAACTACATAGAGCAATATCGTTACATGAGATGTTGAATTTGGTTTGTCTTGTTGTTAAACCATATGTTGTGACTCATTTTGAAACTTATTCCCTTTTGTTTCATCAACTTGTCCATATGCTTGGTTATTTAGCTTGTTCTCATAAAAGAGAATTATGGACAACTCCCAACATATAACCATTTAATGCTAGGTTGACGAAACCAACATTCAAAGACTATTCTTTAGAATGTCACACAACATAGAATTTTAACGTTTGAAGAGCTTGAGTCCTTTAACAATTAAAATTACAAACTCTTAATAATAGTCAAGTACTATTATCCTTTAGACAACTATAAACCAATCATATTCAAGTTTATATCCATTTTCACACCTCCCACTATTTCTCATGACTTTAATGAGAAATCATTTCATACATTCAAAATGTATAAAAGTGGATTATATTGGTAGAAGACATTGTGTAGTAGCTTAAAACCCTTTCAAGCTCATTTGTTTCAATCTTCACTAAGTTAATGTCTTGTCATTAAGTGACTAAAGTCTTTAAACATTTTATAGATTTAGACACTTCTTTCTTGGTTTAATCACTAACACAATTGACATTTTAAAACCTTTTAAAGAATGCCCAATTAGTTGTTCAAAACTACTAATTGAATCAAGGTGATCTTGATCATTGTGTTTCAAGTGATAACCATATAAGAAACGTTTTTCTTATTACTTATATCATTATAATGTGATCTTCCTTTTCTTCAAGAAAGGATACTCTAGACTTTTGTCAATTCATATAGAACTCATAGGTAGACAAATGGAACCAAATCTAAAGATTCATTGTATCCTTTTATGTCCTACATGTGAGATCTATCCATAATTGATAAATCTAAAGTTTGGTTATCACATTACAATAAGTGATATAACTCTTGTATCTCATCTAGGATACAACAAAACAATTTTCAATTCATAACACTACTTTAAGGAAATAGTATATTAAAAAGGCATTTTTCACATTACATTAATATGATAGTTCAAACATTCATAATGTTTAATACAAAAAGTATTAGCTCTATACATTTAGAGACTAATATAAATACCTTTATATATTTAGGCACTAATAGTGGTCTTCCATCATATGAAGCCACATAATAAGTTCTTATCAAAATAAGAAAGTTTAAAGACAATCTTTAATGCCTAACAAACTTCCTAAGTAGTGAGCAAAAAATATAGTGGCCGAACCCTTCACCATATTTTCCTTGCTTGTTCTTCTTCTACTTGGCTCCTCCACCTATATACAATTATACAAGTGATTAGCCCTTTATATCAAATATAAATATTTAGAAGATCTAACATTTAGAATTGAAGATAAGAACATAAACCATACCTTGTGGCTTGTCCTTAAGAGTTGCAAGGTATAACCTGCAATTCCTCCTCCAATGCCCCTCCTTTCCACAGTGGTGGCAAGTCCCTTTGGGCTCCTTTGCCTTCTTTTTCCTCACTCCTCCTTTTGGCTTAGGAGTGGGTGACTTCTTCTCCTTCCCTTTGCCTTTGCCTTGCGGCATGGCCTTGGAAGATGATGGCTTATTGTAGGCTACTGCAGCAGTCCCTACAACGTTCTCTTTCTTCATAGTCTTCTCGGCAGTTACTAACATATTTAGTAACTCAGAGAGAGAACTATCCATCTTATTCATATTGTAGTTCATTACGAACTACGCAAATGAATCAGAAAGAGAAGCCAATACGAAGTCTTGGGCCAATTCCCCGTCAAGTGGAGTACCAAGGTTCTCCAATTGTTCAATGAATCCTATCATCTTCAGTACATGTTGGTGTACTGGAGCCCCTTTGACCATCTTGGTCTTTACAAGCTCACAGACAGTGCTAAAGCGACGGTTGCGCGTCCCTTCACCATATAACTCCGTAAGATGGAGTATTATGGAAAATGCACTGTCCATGCCCTCGTGCTGTCTCTGTAGCTCCTCATTCATGGAAGCCAACAAATAGCACTTGGCTTGTATATCATCCTCAACATGCTTGTCATACTTAGCACATTCATCCTCAGTAGCCTCAAGGCTAAGAGGTATGTGAGGTGGAGCCTTGTCTAGTACGTAAACAATCTTCTCCAATGTTAGGAGAATCTTGACATTACGGTACCATGATGGGAAATTGTGCCCCTCTAGGCAATGTTTGTCGAGTATTTTCGCGAGTGTGCTTCCAACCATATCTAAATACATAAACAAATAAAATAATTAGATTGATTGTTGATTTAAGTCAAACGATTCGGGTCTTTAAACCGAATGACACCACCCACCATTTTTGGCAAATTCCATATCCCTCATGATGGAATCCGGGAGATTTCAAAGAAAGCTCCTAGCGGGTTATGGGAGACTCACTATTACCAAGCCCACCTCACGATTATACGATGTTGGCTAGCAAAAATAATAATGAGAGGGTACACTTACCCATTCACAACAACCTCTTGTGATTACCCATCTATTTGGCCTCTAGAGAACAATGCCTCACGATTATACGATGTTGGCACCATTTCTCTTAGTTAAGTTCTTTCCCACCATGCCGGTTTAGATAGGGGTTCAAGCATGACCTCACGATTATACGATGTTGGCCACACTCGTTGCCTACCTTCACCTCATCAAATGTTTTAAATAAACTCCTCCTGAATATAAGCATGCACTTTGTCACTTCCCCATTATAGGGTGAAGGCGGTGTACAAGTCATAAACGCTTGGAGCCTACCACGGTGGAAGACCACGAAAAAGTGTTCAAAGCACTCTTACGCTTACAACTTAATATTGTTTGGTAGAGGGATTTTAAGGTCTCATCAATTTTATTTATTTAATCACAATCAAATAAATAATGTCCTATTACAACTACTAGTCCAAATTTAATGAAATTAGTAGCATATGATATCCCCACTATTCGTTTTCATAAAACAAATCAATATCAAAATATTTTTCAAAATATTGGAGATACATATAACTACTAATTGTTTTCATTATAGTTTAGTAGCGTATGATACTCCCACTATTTGTTTCGAGAAAAACAAATCAATATCAAAAACAAATTTTTCAAATATTGGAAGTAACTACTACTACTAAGGTTTTTGCATTCCTTTGAAATTGGACTTTATAGTTATCTTAGGCTCTTGGATGACCATGGACTTATTAGGTTATTGCAACAACGAGCCAACATTGTTGAATATAAACTCGGGGAGGTTGTGTCAATTTAATTACGTGCTTATCAATCCAATTAAAACATTTTCATTGAGCCATTAGAAATGAAAGACAATCATTCATTGCTAATTTGGGCATTGGACCCTTTTAATCTTTAATCTCATGTCAAAAACCCTCTTTTAGTTATGTCTCCTTACCAATAGTTAAAGAAACTCTAGTCTAGCACTAGAGGGAATCAACTAACGAATAGAGATTAAGAAGTAATAAGAATTACAAACCGATTTGTACAAATTCCTATAAATTACATATACTAAAAGGGGAGAGATAGATTAACGTCAAACGTGATAAGGTCCAATTAAACAGTAATTAAAACACATTCCCAAGGTTCAAACAATTTGATTTTAGCGCCTTATCTCATAGCTCAATTATCGTTTAAGGCATAAGTCCATAGTCACCCATTTTATAACTACTTAAACACATTTAAATAATCATAATGGAATGCAACATAAACATTTAGATTTAGTGCATATGGGCATAATAGTATTATGAGTTTAAACAACTAACAAAATTAAAATCAAATATTTTAACTTTCTAGTTAGTAGGGGCCTAAATGCAAATATGAAAAAGTTAGGGGTCAAACCGTAAATACTCAAAAGTATAAAATATCTTTTTCAAACTACAAAAAGCCCCCCAAGTGGATAAATCCACTAGGGTGGCCGGACAATTAATGGGGGGGGGGGGTGGGAAGTCTCACCCACATGCTTTAATTCAATGCAAAGTAGAAAAATCCAAATTTTGCATGTCACTTGGTTTTGGCATTAAAAGGCTTTAATGAGAAAGGTGATGGAAATCTCCTAGACAAGTCTAGGGTTTTATAAGTTTTAATATAGTTGTGGATGGTAAGAACATCATCCAAAACCATAAAACCATGCATGAAAACCAAATAAAACCATTTTCACCCAAAACCAAACTATGAACACCAAGAACAAAACCATGAACACTTTTTCAAGATTTGTGTATTCTTGGTGTTTTTCAAACCCAAAAACAAAAGTGACAAGGTTTCTACTTTCTAGCTTTAAAATGATGTGTGAGTGTCTTACAATAAAACACAAACACATGCTCAAAAAACCCCCAAAACCGTGCCAACCACAAAGAACAAAACCCCAAATTTTGTCCATGACTTATTCTTCATTCATGCATACAAAACATCTTTTTACATGCATACCTTTTTCAACTCTTGATTTATAATTTTTCAACCATTGAAAAACAAAAGATAAACATACTTTTAAATGAAGAAATAATATGTCAAACTAGTTCTAAACTCATTTTTCATTCATGCATACAAAACATCTTTTGCATACATATCTTTCTCAACTTTTGACTAACATTTTTCAACTATTGAAAAACAAAAGATAAACATACTTTGAATGAAACAATAATATGTCATACATAACATTAATACCCATATGCATAAAATCCAAAAGGACACATTATACATAAACCTTTGGCTCTGATACCACTTGAAGGGAAAATTATGAGTTTTCACATAAAGGGATTTCATAATGACTATCATGCATATACAAATCAAATTTAATATACGAAAGCAGCGGAAGCATTTATAACAAATTATCAAAGCTATAGTCATGCAAATCCCCTTCAAGGTTCATAGGTTTATATATAATGCATCAAATAAAAATTTAGAGAAAAGAACAAAGTGAAGGTTTAGTCTTATACCTCTTGATCTAGACTTGAGACCAAGGATGGACCACCTCCAAGCCCTTTGTTCCTTGAACTCCTTGAGCCTAGCTTCCCTCCTTGCCTCCTCCACTTTGATAGAATGAGTGCTCCTAGGTTCTCTTCAAGTTTCCAAAGTAGGAAACCTCTAAAGATCCTCACCCACTAGTGTAGTGAGAAGGATGAAGGAATAACCAAAGGGTGAAAGATATGTTAGTAAAATCACCCCAAGGTGGCCGGCCTTTGTGTAGTTCTTAGAGAGATATTCTTTTGCCTCTTTGTTGTTTTTAACCACACAAAAACCCTAATGAACAATATCTCTATAAAGTTCCTTATATAGACAAAAGAAACCTAGCCAACAACTTGACTAAATATCTCATCCTTTCCACACATAAAATGGCCGGCCCTTTAGTGTTTGGTTTGGGCTTTGGGCTTTTATTATTTCAAGTCATCCAATGCTTGAATAAAAGCCCAATGGGTTTAGGCCCAATGGGCCCAATTAAACCCGAACGTTTCTTTAAGCCCAAAACGATCTTTATCGCTTTTATGATTTCTTTAGACTTTCTAAATTAATCACAACACTTAATTAATCCAATTAATTATTTCCATCATCCATTAGTTACTCACTACAATAGTGTATTGGTGAACAATCTTTTAGGTTCTAATTAGCAAGGCAGTGAGGTGATTGGTATCAATCCAATTGATTATATTTAATTCAATCACTTAGTGAATTAAAACTTCATTTTAATTCACCTTTCTTCTTTGACGACTACATTTAATCATCTAGAAGAACTCACAAGCTATGAGTGACATCTAACCATATGTCATAGCTACCCAAGCTAATGTAGAAGTTTATTCGGAGAACCTATTCAGTTGGAATTACAATGTAATTTGATCCTTCTCTAAAACAATACTCTCAATCACATCATTAGGGTATGGATATATTATGTCAAACCCCTAATGTGATTATTCCTTCTTATATGATTCAATTGAGTTGTATAGGAACGCTTTCCTTTATTACGCTCGATACTTCGGCCGAAGATTCCCGAATCATATCTTAGAGTATTCTTCCTCTCTTATCGAGGATTAGAGATTCCTTGTTGCGCATACACTTGCCTTCATGACTAAGTGGCTTAACCCCAACTATGCCGTTGACATTCTGATAGAGTGACTTTTGACATAATCAAAGATCAAGTACTTAACATCAAAGGACTACTTACATTATTCCAACCATTAGAGTTACTTGCTTGACATGTGAGTAGACCTCCATGCAAGTACTCTCATTCGATTGTGTTCAGTGAACTCATTCCCTTAATGAGCACCTACATACTTGTCTTAGTGTCACAACACGAATGGGATGAGACTTTCCATCCTTCCAATTGAAGCGGACACAGTATGTACCGGTCTACGCATTGTCAATATCCCTCCGACAATCCAATGACCAGGAACCTTTTTTTTTTTTGGACATTTGGTTATGTGAAGAAGGTCTCTGTAGTCTAACATCATTAGATTACTTCTTCAATCGATCCATTGTCCATTGATACACTATTTAGGACATATATCGTTTATTGAGATAGTCCTAATTAGTATCTTTGCCATTTGATGTATAAGAGTCATCCATACATCGATTCAATTGTCCTGAAAGGTTTCTTCCAAAGATTGACTTTCAGGGCATATTTCCAACAAACACTACTTTAAGGAAATAATATATTAGAAGGCATTCATCACAATACATTGATATGATAATTCAAACATTCATAATGTTTAATACAAAAAGAATTAGCTCTATACATTTAGAGACTAATTATATACCTTCATGTAGGCACTAATAATGGTCTTCCATCATATGAAGCCACATTATAAGTTCTTAACAAAATAAGAAAGTTTAAAGACTATCTTTAAATGCCTAACAAACTTCCTAAGTAGTAAGCAAAAACATGGTGGCCGAACCCTTCTCCACGCTTTTCTTTGCTTGTTCCTCTTCTACTTGGCTCCTCCACCTATATACAATTATACAAGTGATTAGCCCTTTATATCAAATATAAATTTTATAAGATCTAACAATTAGAATTGACAATAAGAACATAAACCATACCTTGTGGCTTGTCCTTAAGAGTTGCAAGGTATAACCTGCAATTCCTCTTCCAATGCCTCTCATTTCCACAGTGGTGGCAAGTCCCCTTGGGCTCCTTTGCCTTCTTTTTCCTCACTCCTCCTTGCGGCTTAGGAGTGGGAGACTTCTTCTCCTTCCCTTTGCCTTTGCCTTGCGGCTTGGCCTTGGAAGAGGATGGCTTGTTGTAGGCTACTGCAGCAGTCCCTACAACGTTCTCTTTCTTCATAGTCTTCTCGGCAGTTACTAATATGTTTAGTAACTCAGAGAGAGTATTATCCATCTTATTCATATTGTAGTTCATTACAAACTGCGAGATTGAATCAGAAAGAGAAGCCAATATGAAGTCCTGGGCCAATTCCCCGTTAAGTGGAGTACCTAGGTTCTCTAATTGTTCAATGAATCCTATCATCTTCAGTACATGTTGATGCACTGGAGCCCCTTTGACCATCTTGGTCTTCACAAGTTCACTGACAATGCTAAAGCGACGGTTGCGGGTCCCTTCACCATATAACTCCGAAGATGGAGTATGATGGAAGATGCATTGTCCATGCCCTCGTGCTGTCTCTGTAGCTCCTCATTCATGGAAGCCAACAAATAGCACTTGGCTTGTGTATCATCCTCAACGTGCTTGTCATACTTAGCACGTTCATCCTCAGTGGCCTCAGGGCCGAGAGGTATGTGAGGTAGGGCCTTGTCTAGCACGTAAACAATCTTCTCCAATGTTAGGAGAATCTTGACATTACGATACCATGATGGGAAATTGTACCTCTCTAGGCAATGTTTGTCGAGTATTTTCGCAAGTGTGCTTCCAACCATATCTAAATACATAAACAAAAATAATTAGTTTGATTGTTGATTAAGTCAAACGATTCGGGTCTTTAAACTGAATGACACCACCCACCATTTTTGGCAAATTCCATATCCCTCAAAATGGAATCCGGGAGATTTCAATGAAAGCTCCTAGCGGCTTATGGGAGGCTCACTATTACCAAGCCCACCTCACGATGATACGATGTCGGCTAGCAAAAATAATAATGAGAGGGTATTACTACCCATTCACAACAACCTCTTGCGATTACCCATCTTTTTGGCCTCTAGAGAATAATGCCTCACAATGATATGATGTTGGCACCATTTCTTTTAGTTAAGTTTTGTCCCACCATGCCGGTTTAGATAGGGGTTCAAGTATGACCTCACGATGATACGATGTTGACCACACTCGTTGCCTACCTTAACCTCATCAAATGTTTTAAATAAACTCCTCCTGAGTATAAGCATGCACTTTGCACTCCCCCATGATAGGGTGAAGGCGGTGTACAAGTCATAAACGATTGGAGTCTACCACGGTGGAAGGCCACGAAAAAGTGTTCAAAGCACTCTTACGCTTTCAACTTAATATTGTATGTTGGTTGAGGGATTTTAAGGTCTCATCAATTTTATTTATTTAATCACATTCAAATAAATTGTGTCCTATTATAACTACTAGTCCAAAGTTAATGAAATTAGTAGCATCTGATATCCCCACTATTCGTTTTCATAAAGCAAATCAATATTAAAACATTTTTCAAAATATTGGAGATATATATAACTACTAATTGTATTCATTATAGTTTAGTAGCGTATGATACTCCCACTATTTGTTTTAAGAAAAACAAATCAATATCAAAAACGAATTTTTCAAATATTGGAAGTAACTACTACTACTACGGTTTTTGCATTCCTTTGAATTTGGACTTTATAGTTATCTTAGGCTCTTGGATGACCATGGACTTATTAGGTTATTGCAACAACGATCCAACATTGTTGAATAAGAACTCGGGGAGGTTGTGTCAATTTAATTACGTGCTTTTCAATCCAATTAAAAACATTTTCATTGAGCCATTAGAAATGAAAGACGATCATTTATTGCTAATTAGGGCGTTGGACCCATTTAATCTTTAATCTCATGTCAAAAACCCTCTTTTAGTTATGTCTCCTTACCAATAGTTAAAGAAACTCTAGTCTAGCACTAGAGGGAAGCAACTAACTAAAAGAGATTAAGAAGTAATAAGAATTACAAACCGATTTGTACAAATTCCTACAAATTACACATACTAAGAGGGAGAGATAGATTAATGTCCAAGGTGACAAGGTCCATTTGAAACAGTAATTAAAACACATTCCCAAGGTTCAAACAATTTGAGTTTAGCGCCTTATCTCATAGCTCAATTATCGTTTAAGGCATAAGTCCATAGTCACCCATTTTTCTAACTACTTAATCACATTAAATAATCATATGGAATGCAACATAAACATTTAGATTTAGTGCATATGGGCATAATATTATTATGAGTTTAAACAACTAATAAAATTAAAATTAAATATTTTAACTTTTCAAAATAGTAGGGGCCTAAATGCAAATATGAAAAGTTAGGGGCCAAACCGTAAATACTTGAAAGTAAATATCAACTTTTCAAAGATTACAAAATAGCCCCACAAGTGGATAAATCCACTAGGGAGGCCGGCCACATTAAGGAGGATGAGAGGTTTCTTACACATTGCATTGAATCAATACAAAGTAGAAAAAATTTAAATTTTGCTTGTCACTTGGTTTTGCTTTAAGGACTTTAGTGAAAAGGGTGATGGAAATTTAACTAGACAAGTCTAGGTTTGAATAAATTTTGAGATGGCTATGGATGGTATGTACATCATCCAAAACCACAAAACAATGCATGACAAACAAGTAAAACCATTTTCACCAAAACCCAAACCATGAACACCAAGAACAAAACCATGAACACATTTTCAAGATTTGTATATTCTTGGTGATTTTTCAAACCCAAAAACAAAAGTGACAAGATTTCTACTTTCTAGCTTTAAAGTGTGTGTGTGTGTGATTCAAAATAAAAACACAAACACTTAGCCAATAACCCATTTTTGTCGTGCCCTCCCTATGACTCAAAACCCCAAAATTTGTTCTAAACTCATTCTTCATTCATGCATCCAAAACACTTTTTGCATACATATCTTTCTCAACTATTGATTTACATTTTTCAACAATTGAAAAACAAAAGATAAACATACTTTGAATGAAGCAATAATATGTCATACATAAAATTAAAACCCATACGCATAAAATCCAAAAGGACACATCATACATAAACCTTTGGCTCTGATACCACTTGAAGGGAAATTATGAGATTCCATGTGGGATTTCTAGTGACTAGCATGCATATACAATTCAAAATTTATATACGAAAGCAACGGAAGCATGTTATCAAATAAAATCAAAGCTCTAGTCATGTAAATCCCCTTCAAGATGCATAGGTTTATGTAAGATGCATCAAAAACAAATTTATTTAAGAACAAAGTTTAGGAGTAGTTTTATACCTCTTGATCTAGATCTTAGATCAAGGATGGACCACCTCCAAGCCCTTTGCTCCTTGAACTCCTTGAGCCTAGCCTCCTTCCTTGCCTCCTCCACTTTGTTTAGTATGAGTGCTCCTAGGTTCTCTTCAAGTTTCCAAAATTGAAAACCTCTAAAGATCCTCACCCACTAGTGTAGTGAGAAGGATGAAGGAATAACCAAAGGGGTGAAAAGATGATTAGCTAAAATCCCCCTATGGTGGCCAGCCCTTTGAGTGTTAGAGAGATATTTTTCTTTTTCTCTTTTGTTCTTTTGACACTTCAAAAAACCCTAATGAAACATTTGCTATAAAGTTCCTTTTATAGCCAAAAAGAAACAAGTCAACATTTGACCTTTCTCTCCCTCATTTGGCTAGCCCCCTTTGTGTTGTTTAGGCTTTGGGCTTTTATTTATTTCAAGTCATCCAATGCTTGAATAAAAGCCCAATGGGTTTAGGCCCAATGGGCCCAATTAAACCCGAACGTTTCTTTAAGCCCAAAACGATCTTATATCGCTTTTATGATTTCTTTAGACATTCTAATTAATCGCAACACTTAATTAATCCAATTAATATTTCCATCATCCATTAGTTACTCACTACAAGAGTGTATTGGTGAACAATCGTTTTAGGTTCTAATTAGCAAGGCAGTGAGGTGATTGGCACCAATCCAATTGATTATATTTAATCCAATCACTTAGTAAATTAAAACTTACTTTTAATTCACCTTCTTCTTGGACGACTACATTTAATCATCTAGAAGAACTCACAAGCCATGAGTGACATCTAACCATATATCATGGCTACCCAAGCTAATGTAGAAGTTGTTCGGAGAACCTATTCAGTTGGAATTACAATGTAATTCGATCTTTCTCTAAAACAATACTCTCAATCACATCACTAGGGTATGGATATATTATGTCAAACCCCTAATGTGATTATTCCTTCTTATATGATTCAATTGAGTTGTATAGGAACGCTTTCCTTTATTACGCTCGATACTTCGGCTGAAGATTCCAGAATCATATCTTAGAATATTCATCCTCTCTTAACGAGGATTAGAGATTCCTTGTTGCGCATTCACTTGCCTTCATGACTAAGTGGCTTAACCCCGACTATGCCGTGGACACTTGCGGATTGAGTGACTTTGATATAATCAAAGATCAAGTACTTAACCACAAGACAACGATGATGCCTCAAGTCAAAGGACTACTTACATTATTCCAACTATTAGAGTTACTTGCTTGACATGTGAGTAGACCTCCATGCAAGTACTCTCGTTCCATTGTGTTCAGTGAACTCATTCCCTTAATGAGCACCTACATACTTGTCTTCGTGTCACTACACGAATGGGATGAGACTTTCCATCCTTCTAATTGAAGCGGACATAGTATGTGCCGGTCTATGCATTGTCAGTATCCCTCCGACAATCCTATGACCAGGAACCTTTTGGACATGATGGTTATGTGAAGAAGGTCTCTGTAGTCTAACATCATTAGATTACTTCTTCAATCGATCCATTGTCCATGGATTCATCATTTAGGACATATATCGTTTATATAGATAGTCCTAAATAGTATCTTTGCCATTTGATGTATAAGAGTCATCTATACATCCATTTATTGTCCTGAAAGGTTTCTTCCAAAGATTGACTTTCAGGGCATATTTCCAACAGCATAAATCTGAAATGATGGAGGGAACAGGGAATGGTGTAGTAATTGAGTGCAATGAGTGGTGTTTGAAATGATTCAAAGGTGAAAGTGAAGTGATGATGCAAAGCATAGGGGTAAAATGGAGTGGTGTTGCAGCTAGGGAACATGAATGATTGTGCACATGGTAGAGAAAGGAAAGGGAGGTGGAATGATGCAACAAATGAGTCAATGGAGAGAACATGGATGATGATGCACGACATAGGAATCCAAAGGGAGTGCAATGGTGGTGCACGGCAATGATGGAAAGGTGAATGGTGGAGTGACACCCCTTTGTGGCTGAGCTCTTTGTCCTTTTTACATTAATTCTTCTTTCTCTTTAACACATTCGTAGCCTCTTTAGTCTTCAATTTCGTCCATCCACCTTGCTCCATGCATGTGCTATTCATTCCAAGCCCAAAACTGCTCCAAAATGCACCAAAATACATCTTATTACTTCATAAGGCCTATGGACCTACAAACACATGAAAATAGCTTAAAATACATAATTAACTAAGAAATAACAACATAAATGCATGAGAACAAGCTAACTCAGTCGTATAAATATGCTCCTATCAGATAACTCTTGAACTATTTCCAAGAAGGTGGCACTTTTTCTATAAACGACGCCATCCCTTCAACATGAATGTCATGGATGTCATGGATGATTTTTGGGAGATCTTCAGTTTGAGAGACAACAGACTTGGAATCGACCATTTTGTAGTCCAAAAATTTGTCCATGACAAATTTCTTTGAACCAGCATCCTTGGTTTTATATTTTTTCTCAAGTGATTCTCAAAGTTCCTTGGTATTTTGAATACCACATAGACATCATACAATGAGTCATCTAATGCATTGAGAATATAGTTTCTGTAGAGGAAATAATTATGTTTCTAGGCATCTATGGCCATTAAAGTTTCTGCAGAAAAAATATTTTCTCCATCTGCAGTAGGCTCAGTCTTGCGCAGAACATTAGCCAAGTTCAGTGTTGTCAAATAAAACAGCATCTTATGCTGCCATCTTTTGAAATCTCCCCCCTTAAATTTCTCAGGCTTCTCAGAATGAGGTTTATTCCTGATTGTTCCATATTGTTCGAAGATTGTTGAAGAACAATTCAAAAATAAATAAAAATAACAGAACTCAAAATTATAAAATTTTATTAATCAAAATACTTGCTGTACAAAATGAAATACAGATATAAATACAAGAATATCAATGGTACTAACTTGATTACAACAGGTAGAGGCTAGCGCAAAAGCTATGTCCTTCGAACAGTATTTCCGTCCCACTCTTGTGCTTGTGGTTCTACAACGTTTGCTCAACCTGGATAGAACTACCTAATTCTACAACCTGCACTGGATTATAGAATTCTAGCGAATTGCTTTGTGTGTTTACTCTCTGAGAATTGTGTATGGAAGAAAAAGAGGAAGAAAGGATGATTTCCAATGGAACTGAGGACTCCAGTTAAATAGGCTCTTTCATACCTCTTCAAATACATTTTGGATGTATTTGAAGCTATACAACTCTTTCCAAAGAGTTGTATCTATTAATCAAAACGTTTTTAATTAATTTTAATTAAAAACTTAATTCGAAAATTAAAACTAATTGATCTAATTAACTTTAATTCTTAGGCCCCAAGTGCCCTAGGCCCTTGTCTTGATTAATTAATATTATGGTATGATCATCAAGCCTAATCCACACAACTAGTGGCCCAAGCCTCAATCCTCATTCCAAATGGTCCAACATCTAACTAATATTGTAGAATACAAAACATATATAAAGGTTATTGAGAATCTTGTTTTCCCCAATGTGGGACAACAGTCTCAAAACTCTAACAATGTATGATAGCCATTCTTCCCCGACCTCACAAAGAGAGAAGCCTTGTTCGCTAGGGTCACTCTTTTTTGCATTTAAAAAAGGTTATAATTCTAAGACTTTTGAAAAAGAAGGCAAAAACCATTTTAAGACTCTTAAAAGTGGGCATTAATCATTTTTGAGTAAGTTGATGAATGGACTATGTTCATGGCTATGTACCTTTAAGTTTGATAAAACCCCAGTGCAAACTCGGATTCCAACCTGACAAAATTTAGTGGGTAAAACTAGCTAAAACTAGCTAATCTAATGCTTCCAATTAGAAAATAAACACACTTCGAAAACATAAAACTAGCTAATCGAAAATGTCATTTATCCACGTAGCTTACAATCTATAAGAAGGGAACATCTTTG
Source organism: Malus domestica (assembly GCF_042453785.1). NCBI lineage: Eukaryota > Viridiplantae > Streptophyta > Magnoliopsida > Rosales > Rosaceae > Malus > Malus domestica. The sequence goes on from NC_091669.1 coordinate 24,487,188, forward strand.
ATTCTCTGACAACGATTTCAGGATTGAGCAAGTGAAGCTGAATAAATAATTACCTTCTTCCTATCTTTCTCTATCTTGATTTAACTTTTCAAGTTTCTCTTTGTGAGAAGAAATAGTGAGCATGGGACTACGTGCATAAATATGAGTAGTCATTTTAGCAAGTTAATAAAAAAACTACGTGCATGGTGATATACGTTATAGCATATTAAATTCCCAACATTAAGCTTAGATTCTAGGGTGTGCATAACAAGTTTTAGTCCGAGCAAAACACCATTCATGATCATCACTGCCACACACTTCCCATTTCACCGATTCATGCATAATATAAACCAGCATCCCAACCCACGCATCCAATTTCTCAGATCCACATTCAACTATACCATCCACCCTCCCACGTATCGAACCCCTCACCCTCTACAACTATTTGAAAACAATGGTAGATGAATTCTCCCAAAATAAAATCAAAGGACAAAGCTGAAACGAGTACAAAAGTTGATGATATACATGGGAAGTTAGCAAATTGAATCCGAATAATCACAAAAACAAAAGTAAATCTTGGATATACTATAAAGACCATTATTGCATAACCAAGGTACAAGGACAAATAAGTGTATAATGATTTAACCGTTGAGTTTCTTTTTTGCTAATCTTTTAATAAATGTACGATTATAAATTATAAAGTGGATGCATACAAATCTACACATATAATTACAAAATTTTACGAAAATAGTTGCATAAAACAAGTTAGAATAGGCTTTACAATTTACATAATTGAAGAGCACAATAATATACATAAAAAGGTGACATTTCTTTTACAAAATATGGGGTGCAATCATCATAGTGTCCTGTATGATGAGAACAACCCCAGATGCATTGCAGATGCTAACGAACAACCTATGCTACACGTAAGCAGACATTAATTTCAATTTTTACTCTGGCTTTTGCACTTGTACGACGCCAATTTGAAGAGAACTTAATGTTTTCTAACTTTGTAATCGTATGTTTATCAGGTGTCCAAGGTGCACTCGCTCAGTTTCCATTGGTACGAACATGAGTGGGATTCGAACATTGGTTTTCTGAAATTGTTTTTTCCTGATTCCGCCACTGATGTTCGTGTTTATTCATGCAGTTCCTCCTGCATACTATGCTCATTTGGCTGCCTTCCATGCAAGATACTACATTAAGGGCGAGTATCCAGACGGAGGTTCTACTACTGGATCTACAGTTGGGGTGCTGGTGATGTGCGGTCCCGTGCCCTTCCTGAGATCAAGGAAAATGTGAAAGAAGTTATCCTCATGTGTGCCCTCATTTGCAATTGATGGGTTTTGGTTGTTTTGGTTGCGACTCGTGTGTAGAGGGAGGTCGAAGACAGCTTCTAAAGAATCGCTGCTGCTATTACTGCGACGCTGTAGGAACTCCTTCACGATTTTCTGTAGTCAAATGGATATTGAATTTAGAACCAAAAGAAATGCATACTGATTACATCCACTTTTAAAACTACGGGAAATGAAAAATAAAAATGTCAAAAATATAAATATATGTTAATTAGCTTCAATATCGGATCCGGTGTCCACACCATTGAAAACAATAAACTAGCTAATTATTGGAAAATGATCAAACACTAAAGGCTTATATAGAGGGATGTTTAGGGATAATTACCTCTGGTGAATCAGCGATTCGATTGGCAATAGTGAGAGCCATCAGAAGCTCTTCATCATCGTGATCATTGTCTTCATCTTCACCTTTTCTTTCTGAGGCTATGGATGATGATCTCCAACACATCGGATCTCCACCAAAAACCGGCCGTACGAGCTACAGCTTCTGTTCGAGTGTTTGTCCACAGCGACCTCTTTAGTGAGTTTTTATAGGAACAGAAGAAGATTCGAGAATTTCTGTCGTTAGGGATAGGTTAGATGATTTGATCTTATCTGGTCTGACCTGTGTAGATTTTTTTTCATTTTTTTTCTTTTTCTTTTAATCAAATTCTTTGTACTTTGTATTCAGAAAAGTCGGATATAATCGCTACTAATTAATAAAATTCTTTTTGTCAATCAAAAAATTGTGAAAAGACAAATTAATCTTCTATCACACAAAAAAAAAAATGATGGGCAATAATGTAATTTTACATGTCCAAATTTTACTATTTTTTATTGAAGTCTCACCTACAAGTGATGTTAAAATACCTCCAATATTTACAAAAAAAAAAAAAAAAAAAAAAAAAAACCAAAAACGAAGACCTCTCACTTCCCCACGTTCACTCTCTCTCTCCCTCCCTCCTTCTCATTTTCTAAGAAAATGTGTTCATACACACAAAGTGTGTAAGCAAATGCTAGTAAATATTTAGGATTTGAATATGTCGTTAGTTGTAATTGTTGGGTTCCCTTATTTTAATTGATAGGTTTTACAAGCAGTAAATGTTTTTTTTTTGTCCCAAAAGTATTTATTTATTTATTTATTTTTGCGTAAAGAGATATTAATTTTTTTAATTAAAAATAATATGGATGTAGAGAGTAAGTTGGATGTAGAAAGAAGTGAAATGAGTTCAAATAAAATTTTCCAACTATTTTTTACACAACTATTGATACAAATTTTTGTGGGAGCCACTTTGTAATTTAATTCACTCATTTGAATTGTCTTTTCCTGAATTAGTTATTTTCTCAAAACTAACATTTACAAAAAATCACTCAAATCCGAAATCATATGACTGTTAAATTAAGGGCTTAGTGTTTCTTTATAAAGTCGTATTCATCCATTTTATCACTACAAATGAATTTCTTAAATGTTGTTTTTTTGTTTAATTTTTTGCAATAATGATCTATGAACGATGTTTTAAAAGATAGGCGGTTCAAATTGCTAAAATACATTACGGAGTGGGCCCCACATAAACTTGTATCAAAATTCATGTAAAAAAAATTGTCACATCTTGGCCCGGGCTCCCACCACATCACGGGCTTGACTCCACCGTAGCACGATATTGTCCTCTTTGGGCCCCGACCAAGCCCTCACGGTTTTGCTTCTGGGAACTCACACAAGAACTTCTCAGTGGGTCACCCATCTTGGGAATGCTCTCGTGCAAACTCGCTTATCTTCGGAGTTCCGATAAAACCTAAAGCCAGTGAGCTCCCAAAAGGCCTCATGCTAGGTAGAGATGGGAATATACATATCAAGCTTAGAGGATCCATTCCCCTGGGCGATGTGGGATGTCACAATCCACCCCCCTTAAGGGCCCGACGTCATCGTCAGCACACTTCTGGGCAGAGATTGGCTCTGATACCAAATTGTCACATCCTGGCCCGGGCCCCCACCACATCCCAGGCTCGACTCCACCGTAGCACGATATTGTCCGCTTTGGGTCCCCACCACGCCCTCATGGTTTTCTTTTTGGAACTCACACGAGAACTTCCCATTGGGTCACCCATCTTAGGATTGCTCTCGGGGGAACTTGCTTAACTTTGGAGTTCCTACGGAACCCGAAGCCAGTGAGCTCCCAAAAGGCCTCGTGCTAAGTAGTGATGGGAATATACATATAAGGTTTACAAGATCCACTCCCCTGGGCGATGTGGGATGTAATAATCCACCCCCCTTAGGGGCTCGACGTCCTGTCGGCACACTTCCGGCTAGGAATTGGCTCTGATACAAAATTGTCACATCCCAGCCCGGGCCCCCACCACATCCCGGGCTCGACTCCACCGTAGCACGATATTGTTCGCTTTGGGCCATGACCACATCCTCACGGTTTCGTTTTTGGGAACTCACACGAGAACTTCCCAGTGAGTCACCTATTCTGGGAATGCTCTTGCATGAACTCACTTAACTTCGGAGTTCCGATAGTACCCAAAGCCAATGAGCTCCCAAAAGGCCTCGTGCTAGGTAGAGATGAGAATATACATATAAGGCTTAGAAGTCCACTCCCCTAGGCAATGTGGGATGTCACAAAAATACTCCATGAATCTGCTCCATGTTTACTTGGGTTATATCAATAAACCTTTTATTTTTGTAATTGGTGGATTGCCGCATTGGTTGAAAGTTTTATTCAAGTCATTAATCTTGGATTTAAAACCCTTTCTTCTCTTTGTAGATCAATGCAAAATATCGTTTCTAAAAATCAGCTTAATTTACAAGTGAGTAGTTTTGTTATGAGAGCTAAAGTATTGTATAAGCTTTGAGTAGCCCTAGCCCCCATTAGTTGCCCTTTCCTATCATGAATCGTTGCTCCCACACATTCTTGCAATCTCCAGAAGAAAACTACCAGTATTTAACTTGTAAATACTATCAGGTGGTGGCACCCATCTCAAAACTCTCTTCGAATGGTAGCTGACTTTCATTATTATGCGTTCTAAACTCAATGTGCAATTTTGTGGTACTTACAATAACAACTATAGATTTCTAGGGTGGATATCCATGCAAACAAATTAATGATAATGGTTTACCTAAATCATACTTGGCTTGGGACTGATTTCATAAAATATAATATAAACTTTAAATTGATGCATAATTTGAATACAATTTTCGTTTTTTTTTTTCACTATTCTATAGAGAAAATGATATTGCCATGACTACGGGTGTGTGGATCCGCTCTTTTTAGAAGCTTAATAAAGTGACTACATGCATGATCAGATACGCTTTCACTTATTAAAAGACCTAGCGCAAACTTTCATTCCAACTAGAAAAAATTTGCCGTGCTCATTCTCAATATGAGATAAGCATGTAATTAGATGCAAGATTACTGATTCTCTCTAGAAAGAAACAAATTTCAAGAAAAAATAATTATTCCAAAACAAAAAAAATAAAAAAATTAACTTCTCTAGAAAACGTATATGAGCTAAGCCAGTAATTAGAAGCAAGATCACTACTTCTCTGGCCACATTCTCAATATCGAGCAAATGAAGCAAAACCATTATTTATATCTCTTTATGTTGAAGTTAGTCCGGTTGAACTTCTCATGAGAAGATAGCAGAGATCACCATGAGTCACACAATTACCCTTATCACTAGTAAGGGGAAACCTTTGATTCGAAACGAAAATAAAATTTGGGGTGCTCACAACAAGTTTTAATCATCCATTTAAAAAAGAAACAAACTTCAAGAAAAAACAAAATAGCGGAAGAGAGATTGTTGCAGTTTCTTCAATTGAGGGTTTATACCTGTGGGAATTAACAAAAAGGATAAAGAATGAAAATAAAATCAAAGAAAAATTTTCTTTCTTGACCTATGAATCAGAACTTCAATTCAGTTACAATTCAGAAAATTTTCACAAATAATAGTTATATAAACAAGTCAGAAGGCTTTCCAGTTTACACTGTCAAATGGGACATGCATAATTAATTGAAGGCCACAGAAATATAAATAAAAGGGGTCATGAAGCCATGATCCCGGTGAACTCATTCCTTTATTCTTAACTCTCCACATATATATATAGCTATCTAGGATATATCGTATTTTCTACATTTTGTTCTTCATAAATCGGTCAACTTTCATGCTGCTCCGACTCTACTGGTGGTGCACAGTCTCAAGACTGGCCTGACATTACCAAGCATGTTGGCGTGGTCTGTGCAAAACATGGCAGGATCCATGGACAATGTTTGGCCAGCATTTTCTGTCAAGTCAAATTGATTTTGAATTTAGAACCAAAAGAAAATGAGACTGATTTGGGTAATCAATCTGGTAAGGAATATAGAAGATAAAACTTGGGAAAAATAAATTTCAAAAGTGTTAATTAGCTAGTTAGTTCAATATCAGATCCAGTGACCAAACCATTTGAAAAAACAATAAACCGCCTTAATGGAAAATGATCAAACCCTAAGGGATCAATTAGAGGGATAATTACCTCTGGTAAATCATCGATTCGATTGGTGATGGTGAGAGCCATCAAAATCTGTTCATCATCATGATCATCGTTATCGTCTTCCTCTTGACCTGAGGCCATGGATGATGATCTCCTACACATAACCCTACCAAACACGCCCAAAAAGGAAGAGCTAATCCTTCTATTTATCTACTTATACGGCCAACCTGCAGCGTCTTCACTGAATATATAGTGACCATGGAGGATTGGCGAAGAGAAGGTAGCTAGGGTTAGGTTTTAGGGATTGATCTTATCTGGCCCGGATCGTGCTCGTGTATCTCGCTGACGTGTGTGCCTAGCTCACTCTTTTCTTCTTTTTCCTTTTTCCCTTTTTCTGTCGGTATTTTCCTTTTTTTTCTTTATTGGTTTTTCATTTCAAGAGACTGATATTATTTCTTATCCTTATTTCCCCATCTATTTTTAATAAAAAATTTAATACCAAATCTAACTTTATGTAAAAGAACTTCAAAAGCGCTGTTAAGAATTAATCCTCTTATATGTCATTTGTAGTCGAAAGAAAAAAATTAAAATGAGAAATGAATAAACCTGCCAAGCCCTCCCCATTTTCTCTCTTCAGCCCTCGCCCATTTCTAACTCTTTTGTCCCCCTCCATCTTCTATCTCTTCCGTTCTCCCACCCACCCCAATTTTGCTCTCTTCTTTTCTCCCTACCTTTTAACCCTTAATTCTGAATTGAAATTTGGAATAATTTTGGATATGAATCTTCAATCTATATTTGGTAGATAGAGAAAGAAAGATAGGGGAACCAAGAAAGAAAAAAAGAAGAAGGTAACTTTCACAGCAGCAAAGAGAAAAGGAACTGCTGCCATCATATGTGGTGCATGGCTGTGGTTGTTTTCATCTAGGTTGGACGTGGACATTCATGGCTATTCCATTCTCCTAAAATCTCCAAGATTCAATCATTCTTTATATTTGTTTTAGAAATATAAGTGGGTGGGAAGAGAGCGTTTGGGTTTTTAAACTTTTTATGCTAGGTGAAAATATATTTGTAGATGAAAAGATCAGGATTGGTTTCTAGATGATGTGAACCAGCTGCATGATCAGGCAAGGTTTAGAATCCTAGCTCGAGCTGAAGAATATAAGACTCGGTGGTGATTGAGTTTTGGTCGAGTATAATTCCAAGCATAACAAGATAATGCTAAGTAGTTGAAATGCTATCAAACTCTCCAATTTGAGCATCACAAAATTTACTCTTATGAATACAAGAGGATTGGTAACATAGAGAGGACTTTCAACTCAACTCACAAATCAATGTTTGATGCAACATCCTTTCACACCCTCTTGTGAAAAGTAATTGCTTTACTAACTGTCAGCACAAATTATGATTGGATAGACGGATTTGGGTTAGCAATCGACAGATGATGAAGAGCCTTTGATTCTTTGACTGAAAGACCCCTTCACATCCTTTCAAGTTTGTGGCTGATTATTTATCCTAAGTCTTAGTTGAGGAAGAGCCTTTGATTTTTTTTTTTTTCACTAAAAGATGTCACTTCATCAACCTTTTCAACGAAGTGAGGTGTTTTATAATTGGTTAGTCACATGTCACATTCAGAGGTCAGCACACAAGCGGCTAAACCTTTTGCACAATTAAGACACATATTTCCTTTGAGTATCTTTGCCAGTATAACTTGATACTGATTTGGTAGACGTATATTTTTATCATTATAGTTGAGGCTGTCGAAAGATTCAGAACTTCACAGGATTTGCATAACTTTGTCTTAAGGTTTTAGAACTCAAGGACGAGAGTTCCTTCAGCCGAATTCGGTTGATTTAGAAGTCAGATGTGCAATTTACAACATCACAATATCTAGAATTACTTGCTCGACCGAGTTTGACAGTGAGTTGGCTCACCTTCAGCATCCAAACCACCAAAAGACGTAGTTATCTCTTAATTACTTTGGCGCGAGCGCCACACAAACTTTGTAATTTTTAGGGTTAGCAGAAACATACTTTAAAGAAAAACCAAACTAATCCCAAAAATTTATCCACATAAACTAAGAGCTAAAACTAGAAGAAGACAACAACGATAATTTTTTAACAACAATCTCAAGCGCGAGCAAGTGAAGCAAAACCGTTACTTACCTTTTTTCTATATATGTTTCTCTATTAAATTTAGTTCAATTGAATTTCTCTGGATTTTCTTTGCTGAGAAGAGATATCAAGGACAAGACTGTGTGCATGAATATATATAACGTTCTTTTTAGAACAAATTGGATAACTTTGATTTTAATCAGAGACAATTTGCTGCATAAATAACAAGTTTCAATTATCCAATAATAAAAAAACACAGTTAAAAAAATGAATGATAATTTAATTGCTTCAATTTCCGTTACATGCAAGCAATGCTTAAATAATAGTACTAGTATCGGTGGAAATTTTCAAGTTTTTAAACAAATTTTCATCAGATCCATTGAGGGTGACCGATGTCGTTATATAATTCGATGTTTCCACATATTTTCATATCCATATTGCTAGGGCCAGGTGCGGCTCGAGTTGGGTGGAGGATATTAGGGCTGGGGCACGTGGACCTGGGTGTTAGGGCGTCAGTTTTGGGCTGCTCGAGATGGGCTACTAGGCATGGGCCTATGTGGCTGAAAGGGAGAGAAAGAGGAGGTGCGAACCTCCTAGCTGATTAGGCTGCTAAGTTTAGGCCTGTGCAGCAGGGGAGAGATGCGGGAGAAAGAGGGCAGCGTTAGGGCGCCTGCCCTTGCCTTGCTAATTGGGTCGTTGCGCCCTTTGGGCCGAGAGGAGGAAACCAGGCCATGGGGCTTGGCGTGGTGCTGGGCTCTTACGGTATTCTATATATTTTTTTTCTTTTCAAGCAGGCTTCTAACAATTTTTTTTTCTTGTGCCACTTGTAGGATTTTTTCAAACATGTCTTCTTCGAGCCACAAGAATGATGAATTTATTCTGCCGTTGTATCACCAGGGTGGATCTACAAGTAAGCTAGCTTAGTTCATGACTGCTCATGTCAAGAAAGGTTCCAATGAGCAGTTCAGGGACTTCCTTGAGATGTTTAAGCACGCAATTCAGTCTAGGTTCACGTGAAGTGGGCCAAGGAAGGTAGTAGCCGTGGGCCGTGTAAGTCTAGGAAAGCTATCAAGTTTCAACCCTACTACTTTGTGTTTGGGTTCACCTTTCCTATGCCTTAATTTTTCTAGGAGGTGATATGCTCTATGAAGTGTGGTCTTGGTCAGTGCCTTTCGAACATGGTCTGCGTGATGGTGGGATTCTACAACTTGGGTAGGTTCTTTGACTTAGACATAACTACCAAAGAATTTTAGTACATTTTTTACATAGGCCACATCGATGGTGTTGAGCAGCTAAGGACATGCCATAGGCTCTTCAATCACTTGAGCAAAGGGGATCATGACTGGGCTAGAGAGACCTTAGAAATTAGCGGAGAGTGGGAATCCAACTCCTCGTATGGGCTACGCGTTCCGATTGCTTTCATCGTTGGTAAGTGGGCTGCTTAGTCTCTAAGTTGTTTTATACTTTTTGTTGAGATGCCTTCTAATTTATCCACCTTTATTTATGTAGATTTGGAATTTGGCTCAACTTTCAAAACTTCTCCAGATATGAAGAAACTGAACATCACTTTAGGGATCCCTACTAAATATCATGAGTTGCCTTAGCTGCTCAGCCCTGTTCATCGGGCGAAATATGGGCTGCTCCCAAGGGAGAAGATAAGGAGGATCAAGTATAAGGCGTTTGCTCATGAGCCTGTTGCTGGTGGAGGCGAGATAAAGAGATCTTCATCACTTGCTCGAGAGCCGTCGATGGAGAGGAAGATGAAGACTTCCTCTGTAACTCACGAGGGTCCGTTCATTGTTGGGAGGCTCGTGATTGACTTAACTTCTTTTAAGGGGAAGAAAGAGGTTGTTGTTGGAAATATGCCCTGAAAGTCAATCTTCGGAAGAAACCTTTCAGGCCAATAAATGGATGTATAGATGACTCTTATACATCAAATGGCAAAGATACTATTTAGGACTATCTCTATAAACGATATATGTCATAAATGGTGAATCCATGGACAATGGATCGATTGAAGAAGTAATCTAATGAAGTTAGACTACAGAGACCTTCTTCACATAACCATCATGTCCAAAAGGTTCCTGGTCATAGGATTGTCGGAGGGATACTGACAATGCATAGACTGGTACATACTATGTCCGCTTCAATTAGAAGGATGGAAAGTCTCATCCCATTCGTGTAGTGACACTAAGACAAGATGTAGGTGCTCATTAAGGGAATGAGTTCACTGAACACAATCGAACGAGAGTACTTGCATGGAGGTCTACTCACATGTCAAGCAAGTAACTCTAATAGTTGGAATAATGTAAGTAGTCCTTTGACCTGAGGCATCATCGTTGTCTTGTGGTTAAGTACTTGGTCTTTGATTATGTCAAAGTCACTCCATCTGCGGATGTCCACAGCATAGTCGGGGTTAAGCCACTTAGTCATGAATGTAAGTGAATGCGCAACAAGGAATCTCTAATCCTCGTTAAGAGAGGATGAATACTCTAAGATATGATTCTGAAATCTTCGGTCGAAGTATCGAGCGTAATAAAGGAAAGCGTTCCTATACGACTCAATTGAATCATATAAGAAGGAATAATCACATTAGGGGTTTGACATAATATATCCATACCCTAGTGATGTGATTGAGAGTATTGTTTTAGAGAAGGATCGAATTACATTGTAATTCCAACTGAGTAGGTTCTCTGAACAACTTCTACATTAGCTTGGGTAGCCATGATATATGGTTAGATGTCACTCATGGCTTGTGAGTTCTTCTAGATGATTAAATGTAGTCGTCAAAGAAGAAGGTGAATTAAAAGTAAGTTTTTAATTCACTAAGTGATTGGATTAAATATAATCAATTGGATTGGTGCCAATCACCTCACTGCCTTGCTAATTAGAACCTAAAACGATTGTTCACCAATACACTCTTGTAGTGAGTAACTAATGGATGATGGAAATAAATAATTGGATTAATTAAGTGTTGTGATTAATTAGAAAGTTTAAAGAAATCATAAAAGCGATATAAGATCGTTTTGGGCTTAAAAAAACGTTCGGGTTTAATTGGACCCATTGGGCCTAAACCCATTGGGCTTTTATTCAAGCATTTGATGACTTGAAATAAATAACAGCCCAAAGCCCAAACAACACAAAGGGGCCGGCCAAAGGAGGGAGAGAAAGGTCAAATGTTGATTTGTTTCTTTTTGGCTATAAAAGGAACTTTATAGCAAATGTTTCATTAGGGTTTTTTAAAGTGTTAAAAGAACAAAAGAGAAAAAGAAAAATATCTCTCTAACACTCAAAGGGCCGGCCACCATAGGGGGATTTAGCTAATCATCTTTTCACCCCTTTGGTAATTCCTTCATCCTTCTCACTATACTAGTGGGTGAGGATCTTTAGAGGTTTTCAATTTTGGAAACTTGAAGAGAACCTAGGAGCACTCATTCTAAACAAAGTGGAGGAGGCAAGGAAGTAGGCTAGGCTCAAGGAGTTCAAGGAGCAAAGGGCTTGGAGGTGGTCCATCCTTGGTCTAGGATCTAGATCAAGAGGTATAAAACTACTCCTAAACTTTGTTCTTGTATAAATTTGTTTTTGATACATCTTACATAAACCTATGCATCTTGAAGGGGGTTTACATGACTATTGCATTGATATTATTTGATAACATGCTTCCGTTGCTTTCGTAAATAAATTTTGAATTGTATATGCATGCTAGTCACTAGAAATCCCACATGAATCTCATAGTATTCCCTTCAGTTGTTGGATCTGATCTTATGAAGCATGCTACTCTAAGGGTTGTTAGAATAGTTGCGCTGTAGAGGAGTCATGTTATGCCCTTTATGGCATGTTTATTTCGAGACAACGATTAGTGTCCAAGTCTGATCTGATTCCATTGCTAAGGCGGCGCCAGGGCTGGCCTCTGCTATTGAAAAGGAAGCGCCTGCCCACATGAGCAGTGTTGAAGTTCCATTCGAATGCAAATATAAGGTTAGTATAGTCGCACAAGTAAGGGTGTCGAACCACAGGGACTGAGAAACAACTTAGTAAAACCTTTGACTCTTACAAATTAGCATTAGTTAAAGACTCCTATGACTTAAAATGGGGGGTTTGAGTAATTTTGGAAAAGAAATAAAGACAGAAAGAAAAGGGAAAAATTAGAACTATGTAAAAATAAACCTAAGACATGGAATAGGTTAGAAACATTCAGGATATAAAGCTGACTATAAATAAACAAAGTCTTTTCCCTAAACATTCCTGAATCAGTGATATGATCTTTTAACTTATCCTTTTCAAATGCACAACTAAGATGTTCACATATCTAGCATGACATATAACTAGATTGTATGAATCCTCTCTTACTTTGCACGTTAGATGCATGGCATATACATAAAACTTATATTTGTTGGTGCAACCTAGCATGGCGTATACTCGGATTTAGCACCTAGAAACTCATTAAGAACGAAGAGAATTATGAACATCACATGAACCCTAGAACATGGCATTTATCCTAGAACTTCATGGAATCAATTTACATGATTAGTTCTGAACCTGACCATATGTTACTAATGAATGAAGGAAGATATGGCAGTCATCTTTATCATTCTCAACATAAATCAAACATAAACAAGGTAGCTAAGCTTGAAAATATGTGCTTTAAATGATTGAAATAGAAAATTGATTCTAGCTTGCAAATGAAATTGATAAACTAAAGCTGCTTCATAACATTAATTCAATCATGTCTAGGGCTTCAAAGTAGCCCTAAGTATCCATAAACTAAATTAAAAACTTAACAAAATACATAAAAAGTTAGGAACGCTAGAACCTAGAAACTGCTCAAGGCTGAAGACTCCTTATCTCTCCAGATTCTGTGTTTTTTCTGTTTTTTTTTTCTCCTCGTCTTTTTCCTTCTGATTCTGGGTATTTTTCTCCTATTAAAAGGCTTGAAGTTCTTCTAACAGCTGATACTGACACATTTACATCTTTGAATTGATTCTTATTTATAGCTCATTACAATCAGCTTTTAGTATAGGAGTAACTGAAAACTAGCTGTTATTAGAATTTGTATCTGAACAACTCTTCTTTAATCTATCATAAGTTCTTGTCAAAAGCTCTAAATCATAAGCTATAAAGACCATCAGAAAGAAGACTTCCAGGGCTTTCCAACCATATATGACCTATTTTCTAATTCGTTCTGAGCACTACAGGGCAAAGCTCTCAGGTTGACTGTTCTGCAAGGGCCTTTTTTGGCGGATCTTGGGCCACTTGTTATAATATTCAAAATAAGATGATTTCTTCAAGCCCTTACTTTCATCCTGAAATACAATACAAACAACAAAATACCTTGTGATGCATAGAGATTTTAAGTCAAAAACCTAAGTAAAAGAGGGCATATAAATATAACTTTATGCACTTAACAAATTCCCCCAAACTTAGATTTTGCTAGTCCTTGAGCAAACCAAAACTAAAAGAAACAAAAGCAACAGAAAAGACAAACATAAGTTAATCTAACACCAATTCCGTTGGTGAGACGAATGCATTCAGCTTATGCATCAAGCCTTTAAACCTCTAGGCATCCCAGTTGGAGGAGTTGTGTCTCCTAAGGGTTTAACAGTGACTGCACCCATAAATGTCCTAAACAACCTACAAAACAATGATTAGAGCACTTTTGAAATAAGATAATAAGAATCAAAGCTCAACTATGCCTTACATTTGTAACTTTGACTTTACCTTTCCAGCAATCAAATTTGCATGTTAGTGAGGTGCTCTAGCCCAAATTCAACTTTTTACTAAGTTACAAGCTCAAGCAAGGAAGATAAGATTTGTCTCAACTATAAACTCACAGATTCACTTTTTCACTTGATTCCTAGGGCTTGCTCTCAACAAGTTTATGTGAGTGAGGTTATGTAATGGAAAGCAAGATATTCTCATACATAATTCAATTAGAAACAAAAGAACTTTATGGATAGATCTCATGAAAGGAATCAAATACTAAGAATAGGATAGCACACATACTTACTAACATCCATGATTACATCCTCAAAGATCAGCTAGGTCTTTCATAAGGTTGTAATGTAAGGTTTTTAGGGCAGGGACTACGAAAGGATGGATAAGGAATACTAGAACTTGAGATATACCAAAGTGTCTTCCTTGCAAAACCAGCATGCTTTCCTCTTGAATTGATCTTCTTTACTTGTTCTAGGAGTCCATGACCCATGGATTTAGAAATTTCATGTTCTTTTTTTTTCTTTTCTTATTTTGCAATTCCAGCCCATGTAACCTCGGTACATGCCACTTTCTTAGCTTAAATCTCAAGCATTATATTTGTCTTCATCACTTTGGTATTCCCCAAGCTATAGGGAATGGCTATTAAGGGGGAAAATGGGTAGAGTTTAGTGTGGGTGATGAAAGATATGGTTGTGTTTGGCTTCAAAATGGGTAATGGCTCACACAACAAAGGTAGGGAATTAGGCTATTTACTAGTTAAAACATGCACAGCCTAACATCATCTCAATGAGTTCATTCATGGGTGATAATAAGCACAAGTATCCACAAAAGAGAATAACTCTTAGTATTCAATCAAAAATGAATAATGAGATCATTTGAAATGAATTTGAAAGAAAAGGATAGGAGTAGAAATAGTTTAATCCCACTAAAAGAAGCAAATAGGCACAAAATTTCACAAAAGGCAGTCTCCACTATCCTTCTTTTAAGGTTTGAACTAGTAACTTTTCACAAGTATTCTTAGAACTGAGAGCAGTGGTATTATATAGCATATACAACAACTTTCAAAGCATAGCCAAAGTTATGATTGCAAGACTAAGTTAAACATGTACATTCCTATTATTTAATTGCAAATAGCTCTAATCATGACTCAAAAAGACTAAAAATTCAATACCACACACTTTGTAGCTGCTCTAAAGCAATGGGCTGCTTCAATGGATTGAAAAACATACAATTGAAAACAAAATAAATTAAGTTAGTAAGCAAAACTAAAAGGAATTACAAAGTTGTTTAAGCCCAGTCCTCGGCAACGGCACCCTTTTGTTGAAGTTCCTTCCGAGTGCAAATATAAGGATAGTATAGCGGCACAAGTAAGGGTGTCGAACCACAGGGATTGAGAAACAACTTAGTAAAACCTTTGACTCTTACAAATTAGCATTAGTTAAAGACTCCTATGACTTAAAATGGGGGGTTTGAGTAATTTTGGAAAAGAAATAAAGACAAAAAGAAAAGGGAAAAATTAGAACTATCTAAAAATAAACCTAAGACATGGAATAGGTTAGAAACGTTTTCAGGACATAAATCTGACTTCAAATAAACAAAGTCCTTCCCCAAAACATTCTTCAATCAGTGATATGTTCACATATCTAGCATGACATATAACTAGATTGTATGAATCATCTCTTACTTTGCATGTTAGATGCATGTCATATACATAAAACTTATATTTGTAGGTGCAACCTAGCATGGCATATACTCAGATTTAGCACCTAGAAAATCATTAAGAACAAAGAGGATTATGAACATCACATGAACCCAAGAACATGGCATTTATCCTAGAACTTCATGGAATCAATTTACATGATTAGTTCTAAACCTAAACACATGTTGCTAATGAATGAAAGAAGGTATGTGCTTTAATCATGTCTAAGGCTTCAAAGTAGCCCTAAGTATCCATAAACTAAATTAAAAACTTAACAAAATACATACAAAGTTAGGAACGCTAGAACCTAGAAACTGCTCAAGGCTGAAGACTTCTGCTCTCTCTAGATTCTGTGTTTTTTTCTGTTTTTTTCTCCTCTTATTTCTCCTTCTGATTCTGGGTATTTTTCTCCTATTAAAAGGATTAGGAGTTTTTCTAACAGCTGACACTGACACATTTACATCCTTTAATTGACTATCATATATAGCTCATTACAATCAGCTTTTAGTATAGGAGTAACTGAAAACTAGTTGTTATCAGAATTTGTATCTGAACAGCTTCTTTTTATTCTGTCATAAGTTCTTATCAAAACCTCCAAATCACAAGCCGTAATTGCATAAGTTCTAATTCGTTATGAGCACTTCAGGGCAAGGCTCGCAAGTTGGCTGTTCTGCAAGGGCTTTTTTTAGTGTATCTTGGGCCACTTGTTACAATATTTAAAATAAGATGATTTCTTCAAGCCCTTACTTTCATCCTAAAATACAATACAAAAAACAAAATGCCTTGTGATGCATAGAGATTTTAAGTAAAAAACTTAAGTAAAAAATGGCATATAAATATAACTTTATGCACTCAACAAACAGCTGTGAACAACCTGCGAACTCAACTTTAGGGGATTTTCCCAAATCCATGCGCTGTTGAAGCCCAATCTGGTTGAGGACACAAAAGCATGTGCCAAGTTCATAGTTGCATGTTTCCTATCGGTGGTCCATTAAAGCTTCCAAATCCAACAAACGCTATTCTTCTCCACGTGAAGTGCCCATTTTTTCTTCCTTGCTTTCCTTTGTCTTGTCAGCTTGTCAGTTTGTCAGCAAACTCTTTTTTTCTTCTCTATGAATTTTTAAAACTTTTCCAAATCCCGTAGAACTTTACGTGGCAGTAAACATCTATTTATTTCCTTCTTGTAGTAACTTTTTCCTTGGTGGGATTCATGCCACGCGGAGTGAGCATTGTGATAATGGTTGTTCTTTGTGAGTGGCTTTCTTCGGGTTCTTCTGGTTTTATGCAACACAGCGTCACCAAAGCCATCTCCTTCAAGCCCCATCGACTTCCTTCGGGTTCTTCTGGTTTTATGCAACACGGCATCACCAAACCCATCTCCTTCAAGCCATGTCCTGCAACTTCCTTCGGGTTCTTATGGTTGTATGCAACACGGCATTACCAAACCCATCTCCTTCAAGCCACATCCTGCGACTTCCTTCGGGTTCTTCTGGTTTTATGCAACACGGCATCACAAAACCAATTTCCTTCAAGCCACATAGTGCCCGGATTCCATCTGGAAAACCACTAGAGACGTTCGTTGGAGACGTGGTACGACTGCCATTTCTATTTGGGATTTTTTGTCTAATGTCGGCAGTTGCTAGCATATAAGTTCTTGTTGCTACCCAAAGTTTTCTAAAGACAACGTTTGCCTGCAAAATAATTTTACTGGAGAGAAGATGAAGAGAAAATAATCATAGTTTTGTACCTTCTGATTGTTGCTTGTAGTTTGCTCTTTTTCCTTGAAAGTCTCCTCTTTCGTTGCTCAATTTCTATCTTAATTTCTGCAGCATACCTTTCCTTTTCTTTCGTCCTCTGTGTGCTTCAATTTTTGTAGCCTCTCCCTCTTTTTGTTTTCGTGTCCTTTTATTTGCTTTGGTTTGATGCATTTTTAGAGGCGAAAAGTTGGACATGGTAGTTGAAGCTAGTGGGATGCTATTTTCGTAGGGTGTGGAGATGCTGAGAGAAAGCCATCACTTGAGTGGAGAACGTGGGAGTTTGTGGAGAGTTCTAGACACACATGATCTCTGTACTTGGTTGCTACGTGGATGACAAAACTCCATCAGACTTGTCACAGTCCACGTACGTGCGGGTGTAGAATATATTTTTTTTAATTTTTATTTTTCTCTTAAGTCTCCCTGTTTTTAATAAGAGTTGCTAATATATTTTATTTGTGAAAGTATATAGCTCAACAGTTGGGTCGGGTCGGCGGGTTAAAGGAAGGTCTGATTCCCTTCTCTATCCCCTTCTCTCATTTCTCTCCATTCTTCCCCCCCTGATTGGTCAGTGTCTCTCCCTTTCTCTCCTTCCCTTTGCATGACATCCACACACGTGGCTTCTCAGATTCTTGCTCCAGCAAATCTAGAGCCTTCCAGATCCTTGCTCCAACATATCCTTGCTCCATACACGTGGCTACCCCTAACTTCAATCGTTAATAACTTCTTCGTTATAACTTAGTTTCACGAACGGTTTTCGTCTACACACTCGTAGGGCATTCCTCTATCCAAATATGTCAAGAAATCTCATAAAACATTTCCTTGTAATTATGTTAAACTAGTTAGGCGCATTTTCGTCTTTTCAACTTAACCATAAATTTTACTACGTAAATTATAAAATTTTAGGAAGAAAAATTTTAAAAGTTCTCAATTTAATTTTTTTCATAACCATAAATCAATTTATTTTTTATTTTTTCTTCACATATTTATATATTTAAATTTGTAGGGTATTACAGGAACTTCGTTTTCCCATAAATCTTTCAGCTCATTGACCAACGGCCGCAGATAAACATCGATAGACTTGCCCATATCCTCGGTTATCAACATAACCATCATCATATATTCCTCTGGCTAGTCCCAATCTTACGTGCCACGGCTCGCACACAAAATCAAGGTACAAATGCTCAACCTATTTACATCCGTTAGTAGGATGCCTCATCAAATTGTCATCCACCCGCCTGTCTTTATGCCATCTTATGTCGTTAGCAGTATGCATCGACATATACAAACGCTAAAGGCTGGGCTTTAGTGGACAATAACACAACTTTTTTTGTAGAATCTTCATCTTATTATTTTGAGCTACATTTTAAACCTCAACTCTTTGCATACAAGGCATTTATCAAGCACTTCATTCTCCTTATAGAACAATACACAATTATTTTTGCACGCGTGAATTTTTTCATAGCCCAATCCCATACCATTCAACACCTTATTCGCACTTTTGTGATCTTAAGGCAAACAATTGTCCTTTTGAAGCATCCTCTTGAAAAGGCCCAAAAAATAATCAAAGCACTGGTTGGACATAAAAAACTTTATTTTCTCATGCATCAACTCCACAATAGCCATCAGTACCAAAAAGTCCTTGCAACGTCGTATAAGTCTTGTTTGGCACTTTTTAATAGTTTTTCATAATCTTTAAATGCTCCACTATTCATGCTTCAAGGTACGTCATCTCCCCCTTCCTAATCCAAATTCATCAAGACGTTTGGAAAAGTATGATATAAGATATCCATAATTTGTTTGTTTGGATCGGTATATGATTCAACTATCTCAACTGATGGAGTCACGTGTGAAGATGAAGCATGTATTAATCGTTCCCCATGATTATTCAAGTGGTATACCTCTCCATCATACATGTCTTACTAAATGATATTGAACATTTTCATAATACTCAACCATTGAATTGTTACATTTCTTACACCGACAATGGATTAGAGGTTAACCCTGGTTGTGTGCCAGGGCGAAATCAATAAACTGATTTATTCCATCAAAGTATTCGTTTGCACATCTGTAGGATTCTGTATCAATTGTTTGTCCATATCGCCAACTAAAAAAATAAATCACAATGCTTACAAACACTTCAATTATAAAATGCCACCATATGCCTCCACTGAGGGTCCTACCCCATTCAGGAATGCACACCTATGTGTCGTATTTTATTGCATTATCAGATTAGATTTCGACGTCGGAAAAAATTGGCAGCATATTCTTGTAGTTCTTCAAGTGTAGCACGTATGTACTAAATACATACGCAGCACTTGAAGAACACAAAGACATGCTACCAAATTTCTCACCATCGAAATCTAAAACCGCAAACTACAATGCATAACTGTGCATTCCCAAACTCTCAAAAAAATGGGACAATTCAAGAGACCAGGTCATACTTTTGCATCCATGTGCGAAATCCAACTAATTAAACAAGAAACTAAGTTTTCACGAAAAAAATGTATAAAGTTAAGTACTATTAACTTTGTATAACAAAAAACATTTTTGTACAACCCGTTCAAAGATGTTTGCATACAAATAAATTATATCACATAAATGCTAAAAAAACAAATAAATAAACTACAATTAATGTTAACGACATAGTTGAAGAAAATATGCCTCCTAATTCGTTCCTCACCAATAGTTGTTTAAAAAAAACTCACACACAACAAATTTATGTTTCTTAGCTTCATTGTATAACTTCCAAAAAAATATTCAAAGCAAATTCGCTTACCAAATGATATAGGCGATGAAGAGTAGGAGAACGAGAACCAGTGATCGAGCTAAGGGAGAGGAAAGACAGTAAGTTGAGGGAGATGAGAGACAGTGAGCTGAGGGAGAAGGAGAGGCAAAGCTGCAATGAATTTGCAGTTTATGTCTCTCTTAGCTCCAAATTTCTTCTCGTTTATCGTGTTTTTTGCCTGACCATTCCCGTGGTTTCTAAAAACCTTTGCGGGACGACATCGTTGACATTTGTCACGCATAGCAGTTTTGCACGACCATCTTTTTTTCGTAGCGCAACAATTAAATTATTATTTTTTGTTATTTTAAAATATTTTTTTCATTTATTACTTTATTCATTTTAAATCACATAAATGTTTAATAAACAAAGTAATAAAGTACACCTGAATAAATCAACAAATGTTTAACTTAAAGCATTCATGCATATTTAATTAATATAATCATTTATTACAATACTATTTCATTCAACAAAAACTTTAAGATCCCATATTAAAAAGTACCGTTCATAAAAACTTAAAACTCAAATGTTATTATTTAATTAACCATAAAAGAAAAACAAAAATATATTTCTATTCTGTCGGTTGGTTTCACTTTCAACATCAAACCTCCACTTCTGGAAAGAGGATTTGAATATGTTGTCGATGCACTTTATCATACTTGGGTCACTTTTTGTCAATGTCCCAATTAGACTATTATGCAAAAATTAATAAATTATAAATTTTACTAATATAATATATTTAACAAAAATAATTATTATTTAACTAAGGAATTAACACAAACTTCTAACTCATTGATCAAGTGCCTATTTATCTCCCCGGAGACGACTCTCCAAGACTCCCAATCCACACTGCATTTGTCACGCACTAATCCCGGCATGTAGCAAGTAAACTTGTTGCGCATATCCAACTTCTGAACTCCAAATATTTCTTCAAAAGTCATTCGATAGCAGCTCCCACCAAAAGGGTATCGCACTAGGGGTGTAGCTTTTTTTTTCTTTTCTACCAACAAAGTATAAATGAAAAATAGGAAAGCAAAATATATACTATATACAAAACACAAAATTTAGTACATGTTACCTTTTTCAGAACTTTCTCCCTCGATTCTTATTGACGAATGAGCACTTGAGTCTACAATTTGAAGGATATATGTGTAAAAACAAGTTCATTTGAACAACATCTACAACATGCAATTAACAGTTAAAGGTGGGATCATCCTTGTATGCACTCAAAAACAAAACTTTACCCACGAAATTCAAGGCCTAGTGAGTGTGGTGAACCAATACTGAACTCAAGAACAAAGTGAGTTGAGAAATATTATACCTTTGTTGATTCCTCTTTGCATAAGCAAAGGCTAATCACCCAAGAGATAGGGCCTTCATTCCTTACTTCTTAGCTCCATGGATTTCTTGGATGAGGATGGTAGAATAGATTCTCCAAGTTCCCAAAATAGAGAACCTTTAAGTCTCCACACCAAGGAGAGACTAGAAGAAGAGATGAGTAACCTTGGAGGAGGGAAGATTGCTAGCTAATCTCCTCCAAGGGGCCAGCCTTCTAGAGAGAAAGGGAGAGACTTGTTCTATCTAATTTCCTCTAAAAGAACCCTTAAATGAATTTTGGCTATAAAGTTCTTATATAGTCACTTCACTTAAGTGACAAAAAGAACCTAAACCCTATTTCATCAATATGGCTGCATTCTATGGTCTTTTGGCTGTTTGGGCCCTCTTGAATCTTTATTCATTAAGTTATCATACAACTTAAGTCAATGGGCTTGACATTCGAAACCCATTGGGCCTTGAGGTCTAAAAGTAACCCGAGGTGTAAAATGAACTTATTCATTTGATTAATTAACATATTAATTAATCCTAGCCATAAAAAATTAAACCATTTAATTGTTCTTACTCAACTCCGTTGTTTCTTCAATCTTTACCTTACATGGTATACGATCCATTAGGTTCCTTTTAGCGAGGCAGTGGGCGATTGTTACTCTTAACGATCGATTGTGAATTGAAACAACATTTCAAATCTCCCCTTGATGAAGATTGCCAGGGCTTCTACAAACCATGAGTGACACCTAGCAGTATGTCATGGCTACCCAAGCTAATCAAAATAGGTGGGGAACCTATTCAGTTTAGGATTACAATGTAATATGGTCTTTCTCTAATACAATACTCTTGACCACATTGTTTGGTTTGATAGTTTATTCATGTCTACTATCCAATATGATTCTTTTGCTTATATGATTACCTTGAATATGATTTGGAACGACTTCCTAAATCTCATTCATACTATGGCTAGAGATTTTTAATCATATCATAGAGTATTCTGCCTCAAAGGGTTTGAAGGTTAGAGATCCCTTGTTGTGCATTCACTTGCCTCCATGGCTAAGTGGCTTAACCCCAACTATGTCGTGGACACCCTCTGACGGAGTGACTTTGATATAGTCAAAGATCAAGGACCTAACCACAAGACAACTATGATGCCTCAGGTCAAATGACTACTTTGCATTATCCCAACCATGAGTTCTCATATGACATGAGTATGAGAACTCCTTGTTGATCGTGTTCAGTGGATTCATTCTCTATTGAGCACCTACATGCCTGTCTTGGTGTCAGTCACACCAATGACTCGAGACCAATCACTCTCCCTAAGAGAAGACATAGCACGTACTGATCTTAATGGACTATCAATGCCCAATTGGTAATCCTATGATCAAGAACATTTAGGATATGTATACGAAAGAGAATGGTCTCATGAATCTAACTTCTTTAGATCACGTCCTTCCAATTACATATTCCTTGGACTTATCGTTTAAGCATATAACATTTATATGAGACGGCTTCAAACAATAATCTTTGCCCTTTATATTAAACTAGATTAGTTTAACTTGTGAAATGTCCGTAATGTATCATCATATATTGTAGGTACATTACAGTCCCTACTCTTCCACTCCAAATGGCGAACAACACTTGTCCCGATAGGTTGCCGTACTAACAAGCGCCCTCGTGCAGTGGACTACCTTAGTGAACCAACCCCTGCAATGCACCGAGATGGAACATGCCTAAATGAAGAGTCCCAAAGTAGGAAAATGGACAGGCAATGACGTTTCTCTCCAGTAGCATCCTAGCAAGCAACCACTACACCAACCACACGCTAAGCAATCATGTGGTGTGCACTCCCCCTGGGTGGTCGGGGAAATGCTTTCTCCCGCCTAAGTGCACAGATGAGCATTCATTCTTGTTTAGGCCCAGGAGAAAGTGTATACCCACGGTTAGGTCCACCCTCTGATGGAAACGATGAGCGACCTTCCAGGAGAAGCGTTCATTCACAGCTAGGCCCGTAAGGAGTATCCTCTACTTCACCTGGAAGTTTACGCTTTATGCAGCCACAAGAATCCTGTTTGCCTCCCAGGAATGGATCGAGTTCACTGCTACCGCGACACAGACGAGTAGAACACAGGAAAGACCAATACAGACTAACAAGTCATGTTCAGGGGCAACCAAAAGCCCCGTTGCCCCGGCAAAGGCAAATTCAGGAAGCAATAAAGAGGCTCATAATTAAGCGATTAGGCAGATTCTACCTCATCGAGACCACAGATAAAGCCCTCCGTAGAGACGTGGCTCATATAGGTAGATCACCATTCACGGACAAGAACTAGCAGACTGAGCCCCCACATAAGTTTATTACGTCGTATTTCACCCTGTTTAAGGGAGATGGTGATAAGCTCATATTTATATATATTTTACATCAAATTCACTTGTCTTTTCTTAGTTAGTTCCTTTTATTTTTGAGCTATTTACATTGTTTTTGTGTTTCTAGGATTTGTCAAGCAAAGAAAAGAAAAATAGCACAAGTTGGATATTAAGTAACAAATTCATCAAAACTGCCTGTGCAGATCAGCTGACTTTGGAAGCAAGTTGCAAACAGCTCAGAATGAATTAGAGAATGAGCCTTATATTCTTGGAAAGCTACGGATGTCTATTTTCTGGAGCATTTTGCGGATTGTTAATATCATTTTTCTAGAAGAAATTATGGCCGTTTTAACACTGAAAGGTTTCCAAGACGTTGGGCAGTTTGTAACTGCAATGAAAGCAATAAACCCAATAAAACTGATGCAGCCAAGAACAAGCTAGCTGATACCTATTCAAATATTAGAGGAAATGAAAATAAATATGAGGATTAAGTGGAGGATTAAATGACATAAAGGTTATGGCAGGTGAAATACTAAGAGGCTAGCAAGGAGTTAAAATTGTATTTCCATTTCCTCTCTTTTATGACAATAAAGTGGCTATTAAGTTTGGTGAGTGATGGAAAAAAAACGTGGGGCAGCAAGCATAACAACAGAGGCTGCAGGTTGCAGCAGGAAAAAAAAGATATATAGAAAGGGGAAAGAGGCTGCAGGTTAGAGCGTAAAAAAAAAGAGGAAAAAAAGATAGAAAAAAAAAAAGAAGGAAAGGAAGGAAAAAAAGGCAAGGCTGCTGCGTTGGGGAAGGAAGGAAAGGAATGAGGAAATCTTGGCATTCTCTTCTTTTGGTTTTATCTTCTCAAACTCATGTCTTTCTTTTGGTTTAGTTTGAGAACTATGTGTAACTAAATTTTTAGAAGTTAGGGGCTGTTTTGAAACCCCGAATATGATTGCAAGTTTGTTATGACATTTTGTTTGAATTACTTTTATGAATGGATGAAAATTGGTTCACTACTTGTCTCATTGATGAATTCTTTATTTGTTTTCTATGGATGCATACTTAGTAAGCATATATAGGATTCTAATGCTATGAATATGTGTGTTCCTGCCCTTGTCGAATGAGGACCTACATATGTTATAGAGTAGTACTTGTTAATTGCGATTAACATGTGAACTAATTTCTAGGATAAGTAAGACAACGCCAGTACTTACGATGCCTTGTGATGACTCAAACTCTTTTCGTTCTTAATGATTTCTACTTGTTAAATCTATGAACACGCCATTCAAGATTGCATGCTAGGGACTAAGTTAAGTTGAAAACGCCATTCTCTTAACATACTACGTAAGAAAGAGTAATAGGTTGAGTTCTAACATTGAGCCAAATTGAGCATTTTCATCCGGAAATAAAAGAAATTTGAATGAAACATAACATGTTTGCATGATTATTTGGTGGTGGATAGGAATACCCCTAACTCGTTTTTCTTAATTTGTGAACTACTTAATATCTGTTTCTGTCCTGTTTTTGTTTGATTTAATTTAAATAGCAAATCAACTCCAAAAATCCCAAATATTTGTGTGAGTGTAGCTCTGTGTGTTTAGTGTCTTCATATAAAATTTCGTAGAATTTAGATAAGTGTAAGTTGGTCTAATAATTATTTTTCGGTGGCTGGTTAGTAGGGACATCAACCAGTTTTTGTGACATTTTAAGTAATTAGATAAAACAATCTTCTGCGGGAAAGACCCTTATTTTCATATGCTACAATTGACAAATCTTGGTGTTAATAAGGAAAATCAATAGGACATTTGTGTGCTACTTTGTAGTGTACTTTCAATTCTATCAGATGGAGACCCGGAAATACACTTGAAGCACTACTGCACCGTGATGATCCTTTATAGGGCAATGACACTCTAATGTGAAGGATAATCATCACTACTCTGCAAGGCTAGGCACATGATTGGTTCCATACTCTGCCTCCATAGTCATTCCGATGTTTCAACGAGGTTTGCATAGTTTTCACTAAGATATACTTATCCTACCTCTCGATCAAGAAGAAGTTTGATCATCTTTTCAACATCAAGAAGAATCCTAAGGTGTCGTTCTACGACTATGTGAAAAATTTCAAAGTAGAGAAGGAAAAGATAGTCAGCTACAGCGACTCGATCGTCACCGCATCATTCTAATAGGGACTCTCAGCAGACCATCCCTTATTGGAAGAATTGATCAGGAGAGAATACCTAACTCTGGCAGATTTCTTCGCTCTAGCAGACCATCCCCTTTGGAATAAGGCATAACGAGCAAACAAGGCACCTAAGTAGCCTGAGAATGAGTCTGAGATAGCCCAAAAGAAAGTGGATAAGAAACAGTCCAATGACAAAACCAGGCAAGGGGACAAGTGTAGAGACTAGTCCCTAGTAAGAGAAAGTCAGGCCACTAAGAACTATACCAAGTTTTCACTCCCGATCAACCAGATCATCCGCGA
This sequence comes from Malus domestica, assembly GCF_042453785.1. Lineage (NCBI taxonomy): Eukaryota > Viridiplantae > Streptophyta > Magnoliopsida > Rosales > Rosaceae > Malus > Malus domestica. The sequence goes on from NC_091669.1 coordinate 24,513,199, forward strand.
CCTTAAAAGTGAACCTTGGTTCAAGCTGCCAAGATAACCCAAATGAGATACCTCCAAGCTAGATCACACCAAGTATTGCGCGTTCCACCGAGGTCTCGATCACATGATTGACAACTACTATACCTAGAAGAATTACCTAAAGAAGCTTGTGAAAGATGAGAAATGTGACATGTACTTGGACAAGCTAGCTGCATAACCTATGAGGAACTCAAATGCAAAGAATGAGCTACTTGCCAACACCATCAGAATCAACGACATCTTCGTTGATTCCGAACACTTGGGGGCCACAAACAACTCCAAGAAGAAGAAGATCTAGTAGGCTATATCGATCTCCCAGGTTTAGGCAGTCGACACCAAACTTGGGCCCATCTTTGGTTTCCCCGAGCAAGATGCTAAGGAAGTTGACTTCCCACACGACGATACTTTGGTAGTGTTCGTTGAACTAGCACATGCTATAATCAACAAAGTGATGGTGGACAGTTTAGTAAATCTACTCCAGCTATCCTTCATTTGAAAGATGGGTATGGAAAGCACAATAATACGCCGAGCAGAGGTACTCACCAGATTCAATGGATACACCTCAATTACTATTGGCGACATAACACTCGATGTAAGAACACCACCATTATCTCAAAGCAGACGTTCATAATAGTCAACTACCCGTCTCTCATAACGGGATTCTGGGAAGGCCCTGGCTAGTGAAAATGGGAGCCATAACCCCTATCGAGTACCAAAAAATTTGATTTCGTATCTCTGGATGAGGAATCGAAGGGAACAAGTCAAACCAGGCTGCATCTCGAAGATGCACGGTGCAAATGCTAAAAGAGTCAAAGAAGAAATCCTTCACCTCTCATACAAGCTATTGAGGTTTAGAAGGATAACCCTGCTACGAAATAACAACTACAACTGGCGGATCAAGATGGTGGAGTTTAGGAGGACATACCGAAAAAAGAGAAAGGATGGAAGCTAAAATATGGCGTTCAAGAGGACATCTTGAGTAGCTGGAAAAGACGGCTAGAATCGGCCCACGACTGAGCCTAGGCACACTCATCTGTTTCCTCTCACAATCAACCGACCAATGCAAACGCCTTTCAAGGCCATCAAGAAGGTACCGAGCGACAAGTGAGACAACAAGTGTGAGAAAGCATTTCAAAACTTGAAAATATATTTGACAACCCTTCCATTACTATCCAAGACGGAAGTAGCCAAGTAATCATACATCTACCTGGCAGTCTCAAAAGTAGTAGTAAGCTCTACCCTCATACGAGAAGAGTTGGGGGCCAAACTGGCAGTATTCTACACTTTTAAAGCTCTCCTCGATGCGGAAACAAGATATAATAGGATTGAAAACCTAATTTTGGCGCTAATTATAGTAGCTCAAAAGCTCAAACCATACTTTCAGGCGTATACGGTCATCGTAATGACTTAGTATCCTTTACGATCTATCAAACGTGGTCTAGATGCTTCTCAACGAGTGATGAAATGGACGTTGTAACTCAGACAATATGGCTTGGTTTATAGACCCCGCAAGGCAATAAATGCTCTGGCCTTGGCAAACTTCATAGTAGAGTTAACTCTCGGCCTGGAAAATGCAACAACATAGCCCAAAAGCTCGAACACACCTTGGCCGCACCAACCCTTCTTGACAAGAACCTTTGGCACCTACACATCAACAGTTCATCCAATTATACGAGCTCTGGAGTAGGGTTGGTTCTTATCACCCCAGACAGCTCGATGTTCGAATAAGCAATCACTAAGGTTTCGAGGCATCAACCAATGAAGAAGAGTACGAGGCCTTATTGGCAAGCCTCCGAATGGCTCAAGACCTGGCAGTCAAGAAGCTCGTAATCCATTCAAATTCTCAGCTCCTCATTAGCCAGAGTACCGACGGGTATGCAGCAAAGTATCCAAAGATGACGCTATACCTCGAGAAGGTACGAAAGCAGCTTGAGGCATTTTAGACTTACATCCTCACATAGGTGCCACCGGCAGACAATGCTCATATGGACTCCTTGCAGCCTTAGGCTTTTCTTTGGACTATTAATTCAACGCCGGCTACAACTGGCCCACCGTGCAGCAAGATGCTAATAGGGGCAGGGACACGATAATCATGGTTACCGACTACTTCACCAAGTCGGTAGAAGCCGAGCCCATGGCCACCACTACTCAATCAGACATAGAGTGCTTCATATGGAGGAACATCATTTACTGATTTAGCATCCTGCAATCTATGTCATTGCCTATGGCCCGTAATTCGTGTGCAAAAACTTGGCGAACTTCTTCTAGAAATATGGCATCAAGCAACACATGTCTCCATTTAGATATCCCCAAGGCAACGGGTAGGCGGAGGCATCCCAAGATAATCCCGATGTTTTATGGGAGTATCGTACAACTAAACGATGAGCAACCAGCGAAACTTCTTTGTCCTTGTCACTTGGTTCAGAAGCATCATCCTTTCCAATGTCATTGTGCCAAACATCAACACCATACTGCCAAGCATTGAGTAGAATAGAAAGGAGATAGCCACAAACTTAGATATAGCAAAGGATAAGGGTGATAAGGTTATCACCCGCACCAACAACTTCTTTCCAGCTACAACGAAAAGGCAAAGATCTGGTAATTTCAACTTGCAAGCCTAGTCCTGAGAAAAGCCTTCATCACCGTCTGCAAAGAAGGCTTTAAAAAAATGGATCCTATCTAGGAAGGTCCATACAAGATCAGTAAAGGATGTGGCAAGGGTAACTACATCCTCACCACCATGGATGACAAAGAAATCGACAAGCAGTGGAATGCCTACAACATGTAAAAGTACTACACATGACCTCTAGCTTCACTTTGTGCCTTGCTCAAAAGGAATAAAGCTCAAAGACTAAAGCAGCTCGAAGAGCACTATTGAGGACTGTCCAGTTATTAAGTACCTTTCAGCTAAGTAGTTTCTATTGACATCCTTCATCTTATTTTTCAATGAAGATTTCCAAAGTTATTCATAATTTGGCTCGATTGCGTATCTGCAACAATTGTTTACTCCTACTCTCATTGAAGATCACCCCCCTTAGGACCAATCATGCTCTCTCTCTGGGAGAAGGTAAACTACGCACTTCAAATATCCAGATGTGGATGAGTCGGGCTATCTTGGTGTAACTAGAGCACGATGGCTTGTGCCAACATCATTAGAATTAGCCACAATGTTCTTTTTTAAGGCTTAGCTAAAGTTTAGGACTTTGGCTTCATCCGCGGTGACCTAGGCCTCAAAGACGGAGAAGGCTCGCTACGCAACTTGCCCTTTGGCTGCCTGCCCATGAAGATGGACTGCAATTGAGCATCCTTGATATGACCAGCTGCTAGCAACCCCTCTATATGTGACTAACTAGCGATCTTCGTGTTATGAAATAGAATTCCCTCTACTCGCCAAAAGGACATTCTTTTTAAGCATCTGCGATATGACCAGCTAGCATTCGCAACTAAGCATCCCTGGTGCAATATATAGGTGATCTCTACGAGGATATGGGATTCTAGCTCTGGCTACACACATGAGATTCACGCGGTTGAGCATCCTTGATGTGCGAAGCAAATATAAGTAGCTAAGCATGTTGTATGTGACCAATTTGCTATCCCTGCGTATCCCTAAAACCCTAAAGTCGCTGCCAATTCAACTTTCAGCCTATGGTTTCTGAAAAACTTCCTACAGTGCACCCTTTGAGCAATGAGTTGCTTAAACCTATACAATGACATAATCTTGTGAAAAGTTAACAGGTTAGCGCATATATGCACTGCCAAGCACAAAACAACCCCTTGGGTTCACACTGATTCCTAAAGTGATGTGCTGCAAGTTATGCAGCTTACAGAATTGGTTACATAAAGTGAAAATCATTATTTTGAATCACTACCCATGAACTTCCATAGAACCATGCACTTTTGATGCGAAAGGATAGAGAATTTTGTGTCCCAGCAATATTTAGTATGCTGTCATGCAGGCCACGTAACTCAAAGGATTGGAGAAATGATTACCAGCTAAGTAGCTGATGTGAGAATTACTTGACACACAAATTAAACCCTCTTTTTGACAATTGTAGTATAGATGTAAGTAGGGTATCGTTCTAGGCCGGGGATTAGGAGGGATTGCTAATCTATTCTAAATTAATTTAAAAATATTAAATAAGACTCAAGGACACAAAACTAGGCTAAAAACTCTAATAACTCGAAACACACTTAGAATGACTCAAAATAATGCAAACAATCAATTTAGACACTAGGAACTGAAATGGACGGAAATTGAATTAAAAGACTAACAACAATGAAAACTAACTAAATAATATAATTTAATAATGGGGGGGGGGGTTTGGTTTTGACGAGAAGTAAATTAAACTTAAATAAATTACAGAATTGACAAAAGCATGAAATTAAGGTGAAAGGATAGGTGACGGACTAGCTAGAGGGTTCTTCTCCACACATGACACATATGCAACCTAAATTGATTTTCAGTTGTTCTTTCAATAAATTGTGAATGACAATGTTCCAAGTTAATTAGGTCCGCTTAAATTAACTCTCAGATTTCCCTAGATTCATTGAATTGAATGGGATACGCATTACAACCAAATTATTCTTATCAAGGACCCTAACTATGGAATACGCATGATAGAGACACATATCAAAGATCATTAAGTTTAATGGAAATCATAAGCATTGACTAGACATTCATAACTATGGAATACACATGTTAATCCAGCCTAGAATTTACTTAACGTGATTGTGACTAGCAACCTTCACTACTTATGAATATAAGTTTATAACGATTAGGTGAAATTCACTTATATTCTAGCATCAAATTCATGCATGTAAATTAAGTATGCATTCTTAATCGACATACAAAAATAAGTTATCAATCAAGCAGTTAAGCAAATTAAATCACAACTCATAAATCACAACTGAAGGTAATCAATTCATATTACAAATATATTCATGGCTTTGAATTAACCTCTAGCCAAAATAAATTTAGTTACACATTATTATCAAATTAAACCAAAAGTAAAACATGGGTTTGAGAAGATAAAACCAAGAAAAATGGAGTGAAACTTTGCTCTGTGTTGCTCCCGTTTCTGCTGGTATCTCTCACGCTGCTAAAGGCAGCCTTTTCTTTCCGCGCCCTCTCTCCTTTGCCCTCTGACCTGCCTTTCTTTCCTTCGGGCTCTATGCTGCAAGGCAGCTTTCTCCGCACAGTTTTTCTGTCTGTCTCCTCTCTCTCACACTGCCAAAGGCAGCTTGTATTTTGTTTCTTCCTATTATTTTCTGCTTCTCCCCGTTGGTTTTCTCCCCGCAGCTAAGCTGCTTCTCTCTCTGACCGTGTTCACGCTGCTCAAAGCAGCCTTCTCTCTTTATTCTCCCCCAAGGTTTCTGCTTATTCTTTTCTTTTCTGTCAGTCTCTTCCCGCCAGTGCACCATCCACTTCTTCTTTTTCTTCTTTTCTTGCTTTTATGCCACCAGTCCGTGTCTCCCATTTCCTGCACGCTGTCTCTTTTATTATTTCCACTCAGTCCCGCACTCCTTCTGCTTTCCTTTATTATTCTTCCTTTTATCAGTGTGCACTCCACTTCCTCTTTGACCGACTCTCCCTCATTCTTTTAACAAAACATAAATCATGATTATTTTTCTTTTTTTAATTTTATTTAAAAGCTGATTTACACAGACAGTTTTGACGAATTTATTACATAAAATTTCACTTGTTCTATTTTTATTTTCTTTGCATAACAAATCCTATAAACACAAAAATACGTAAATAACTCAAAATATAAGGAACTAACTAAGAAAAGACGAGTGAATTCGAAGTAAAAATATATATAAATATGATCCGATCAAATACCCCCACACTTAACTTTTGCTAGTCCTCGAGCAAAACAAAGAAAACTAGAACAAGAAGTAACAAGAAAAACATTAGCTTCCCCCTATGTGACCCTCATAGAATTTCATTTAAGAAAAACAAATCATCAAGAACCATAGCTAGCATCAAGGAACTAATCCAAGTTCATCTTCCTAATTCAAATATTAGCAGTAATCTTTAAATCATCCTTGAAGTGTAGTGTGTGAGATAGCCATGCTAATGTAATTTCAAGTTCTTATTTTTAAAATCATCATATGCAAACTAGCGACCTTCTAACGAGATATGCACTCAATCACACATGTGTTTAGTTTTAATGTGTTTCGCTCAAAGAATCAAATGTGAAAGTTCTACCATAAGCTTGCATAAAGATCACTTCTCCACAGTCATAATTGCAAAACTTAAATCAAGAGGACTTTTATTGGATGTAATGAGGTTTAGGGAGAGGGTTATTGAAATGAAAGAATAGGAAAACACAAGTTCCAAGCTACATTGCAAGCAATTCTTTTCTTTAGATTTATAAGAACTCAAGCTCTCCAACAATTCTTCTAGCACCTCCAACCACATCTTTAAACTGAAACTTTAAAAACTTTTTATTTTCTTTGTGTACAATCTTTCTTTTTCTTTTTCTTTTCTTCTCTTTTTTTTTTTTTTTTTTTTTTTTTTTTTTTTTAAATCAAACATGAAATACCCCCACACTTATTCTTTTGCCAAACACCTTCAAAGTACTTCACAAACGTTTCTCATAAGACAATCTCGCATTGCTCGCTTGGAAAGGGTAAGGAAAAATGTTTCAGGTATAAGGGTAGACATATCTGGTGATAAGAAATAAAAGGCTCAACATACACGGCTCAAATTGGCAATCTAATGATATCATTTTTCTTTGGGAAACATGGTTATTTGGGCCATAGTGGTAAACCTAATGCCTCTATCATTTCCAAGTTCATGCAATAAATGACAAACATTTAGAAAGATCGTTACGCAAGTTCTAGAGATGTATCTCACATAAGTTCATCACACATGAAAGAATAGGAGTGTATGAAAAATGCACACACTTTCAATAGGCTCAAAAACTCACATAGGTGGCATATGGTCACTAAATTCACATATGAAGCTTTAAGTCATGCTTTAGTTTCACATCAACAAGGCTATGTGCATTTGGTTTTTCAAAGATGGTCAAACATGTACAAAACTAACAAGAGAATTAGGAATTTCACAAAACACATGTTAACTAAGTTCTTGATAATCATGATTCAAATTTGATCTTAATTATATCATTGGGTCGGGAAACTAACAAAAATCTAAATCAAAACAATAAGGGAAACAAGACAATATTTTTGGATTTTTTTAAAAATTTCCGATTTTTTTTTTAATTTTTTTTTTTTTTTTTTAAAGAAAACAAAACTAATAGAGAAAACAAAAAGCAACAACACGGAAACAAATGAAATTCTAGAGATATCTACCCCCACACTTAAACTGGACATTGTCCCCAATGTCAGAAAACACTATAATGCAAATAAAAATGAAATAAATAAATAAATAATAAGAAACAAAATAAAGCAATTGGACTGAAAACTTCCCTAGTTTGCAGTAAAATCAAGCGATGACCCCCCCAAGCTAAAATTCTGCAATCAACTTCAAGGGTGGAAATAACCAAAAATTCCTGCAAAGAAAAGAAATAATTCAGTTAAGTAACGCAAGAAAATGTAAAAAAAATTGCAAACGAAAAATTGAAAATCACGATAAAAGACAATGAATAGAACTAATAAGTGATCATTGGTCGTGCTTGTTGACTTTCCACAGCTTTCCTCTTGAACGGGGTGACACTTAGCTTTTTACTTGCAAGTGATGATTTGATGATATTGTACGGCGAAGCTTTGCTCTTTGGTGATGTTGCAGTTCCTTATTTGTTCTCCAAGCAGATGTGGCAGCTTCTCTAGTTCTTCATCTCAAACTCCTTCTGCTGGGATGATTGTGCAAGCTGCATTCTTCTCTGCTTGTTTCTTCTGCACGACGGGCAGGCACGAGGGAAAGGTGTTGGTCTGTTTCTTTCTTCAATCTTTCCAAGTGCCCACCTCTTGCTCTCTTTCTCCTTGTCCTTAGTTGAGGATGAATCAACACGTTGTCTCCACATGCTTCGAGGTACCATCCCTTATACGTGAGAGATGAAGCGAAAGCATAAGATGATGAGTACTCGATAGCAGGTGCTGACTGGAGAAAGGACAGGGAGAAAGCATGATATGAGATACTCGTGCTCTCAACCTTTATGATATGAAATACTTGTGCTCTGGATGGGTTGTTTGCAGGGGTATCCCAGGGGATGAAAAATACAGAGTGACTTGAGAGGGTTTGTTGGAACGCCATTTCAGAGATGAAGAAGTGCTGAGAGGGTGTGCCTTTGCTGTGGAAGGCGAAGGTAGATACTTATAGGACTTTTCTTCACAACCGGAACTATTCCCTCACTCATTGTCGGCAGCCGGTGGATGGATGAATAGTACAAATTACGCGCTTTCTGACAAAGCTGCCCGTAATTTCCGCAAAGCTGCTAGTTGCATGTGACGAGTGACGACACGTCTGGACAAATTGATCTTTTGAAATCCGGGGTTCGGCTCGTGGTTTCTGAGCAAGCCCAGCCTTTAAGAAATGAAACGCCTCTTTTGAGAAAAGAATCCGACTTTTGAGAAAGGAGCCCCAACTCTTCGATTTGCGAGAGGACGCTTCTTCGATTTCTGAGGAGCGCCTCTTTGATTTCTTCTTTTTATAGAGGCGTTAATTTTGTTCCACAACACACTTGAGCTCTCTCCTGTAAACACTCCCTTCTTGCACTTCCAAAATCTTAATCTGTCCGATCTCTTCTTTCTTTACCATTCTGAAAAATGTATGTCCCTTCCGATCGTCGTTTTGACTTGAACATTGGTGAAGAGGCAGCTCCGCCTTCACCAGACAACATATGGCGCCCATCCTTCATATCCCCTACCGGTCCCCTTACCGTGGGGGATTCGGTGATGAAAAATGAAATGACAGCTGCGGTGGTGGCCCGGAACCTTGTCACCCCCAGAGATAACAGACTGCTCGCTAGACGGTCTGATGAATTGGCGGTTAAGGAGTCTCTGGCTCTTAGCGTGCAGTGTGCGGGTTCTGTGTCCAACATGGCCCAACGCCTATTTGCTCGAACCCGTCACGTTGAATCGTTGGTGGCTGAAATACAGAGTCTCAAAGAGGAGATTAGAGGACTCAAGCATGAAAATAAACAATTGTACAAGCTTGCACACAGTTATGCCACAAACATGAAGAGGAAAATTGACCAGCTGCAAGACACTGATGGTCAAATTTTACTTGATCATCGGAGGTTTGTGGGTTTGTTCCAACAGCATCTGCCTTCGTCTTCTGGAGCGGCACCGCGTAGTGAAGCTCCAACTGATCAACCTCCGATACCTCCTCATTCCGTGGCCCCGCCGACTGCTGAAGCTCCGCCGACTACTGAAGCACCACCTGACCAATGAATGCTATTAGTTTACACATCATTGTAAAATATTTTTACTTTTATGTTTTTTTTTTTTCTTTTTTTTTAAATCAATGTAAAATATGTAAATCAATGTAAAAAGACTTTGTTTAACCTTCCCCCACACTTAAACTAAATAACACAAATTCACAGAAATCAACCAAATAACAACACTAACTAAACAAAACAAAATGAAAGCAGTAAAGATAAGGGTGTAAGAATGCAAATCTGATTTGGTTAGCGATTCCAAAGTCTCCCTTCGTTGAATGCTTGGGTTGCCTCCCAAGAAGCGCTTGATTTAACGTCTTTAGCCGGACGAATCTTTCCTTTAAACTCCCCTCGGCTCCAAAGCATGGAATTTATCTTTTAATGGGAGGTGATACTTGAAATGATTCGGCAATGGTTTAAATTCAAGAGTGGGTGCCTGAATCATCAAAATCATAAACATGTTAGTATAAATTAAAATTAAAATTGGAGAAGATGGCTTACTTTCTTTTTCCGACACAAACTCAATGACAAACACCACATCTTTGAACATTTCCGGGACTTTGAACTTGGCCAGGTTTACTATGATGGTTGTGGCTTATCCCGTGTCATCAAACTCAACTGCTTTGGGCTTGATTGTCTCATGCACAACCTCTTGGATGTATTCTTGATATTCTTCAACCACTTCATTTTCTTGAATCCCTTTTCTTGGTGTGCAAGGTTCTTTGAACGTTTCAATACCATCGGGAACTTGTTTTGGTGCACCAAGAATTGGGATATCACTTTGCACCTTTGGAAGAGCTTCCACAATGTCTTTTTCACTCTCTTTGATATTTGGAATAAAAAACCTGCAAGGACAAAGGACATTCGGTGGAATAATGTTAGAATGAAGTGAATTTAGAACTTCCTCACTTGAGTTGGATGACATAGGGATTTGAGGAGCTTGCAGCAAGAATTCTTCTAAATTGCCCAGGTCGTCCTCCTTCTCTTCTGCTTGTAGCAGCAATTCATCCATGTTCGGGCTGTGTTTGGATGGTTCTGGGACAGCTTCATCCTTCATGTCACCTTCCAAAGTGATGGCTTCATCGATTTCACTTTCTGCCTTTGAATTTGCAATGTTTGAGTTGGAAAGTTCACTTTGATCTCGAATCTGTGCCATGAATTCCACAATCTGCCCAACTTGCATATCCAATTCGTCCAATCTTTTGACTCGGTCTTGCATCTCCTGGTTTTGATTTTCTACTCCCTGATTCAAAGAGGTGAGTAACTTATTAAGTGTATCATTATCCAAGGATGTACCTGAATTGAATTGGGTTGATTGTTGTGGTGGCTGTGACGGTTCATATGGCCACTGATAGAACTCTTCCGATGGCGGCAATTGTTCTTCTTTTTGTGAACCCTGCGCCAAAGAAATTAGTCCTTCAAGAATTTCATTATAATTCACGGGCATACTTTGATTTGATTGGAATTGTTGTGGGGGATGCTGTGGTGGCTGCATAGGTCTTGAATAGAACTCGTCATATGGCTGCCAATATGCATCTTGTTGAGCCTTCTTGGCTTGATTTTGTGAGCCCTGCACCAAACAATTTAATTCATTAAGGATTTGATTATAATTTATTGACGAACTTGAGTTTGATTGAGCATATTGCATAGGTTTTGAATAGAACTCCTCCTCTTGCTGCCAATATCCATCTTGTTGGAATTGTTGAGGTTCCCCCCACATATAATTTGAATGATCTCTCCAAGCCGAATTGTAAGCGTTGGAAAACATGTTGTTGCTTGGTTGATCATAGCCTTGATAACCCCAAGCATCTTCGTTCACAGTGAATTGAGGATGTTGATATCCTTGCCAATAGGGCACATCAAATGTAGGGACACTTGGCATTGTGGTCTGTTCGGCATTATGAGTCAATTGAGCAGTGAGCTGTGCCAATTGAGCTTGAATGGTCGCAAGTGCCATGTCTTGCTCCATTTGTACCTAAAATCAAAGAAAGAAAAATAAATCAAATATCAAAAGTAAAATACACAAACACCAATATAAACATAAACAAAAACAAAAATAAAGGGATTAGCAAAGTTGCTAATCCCCGGCAACGGCGCCAAAATTTGTTGTGAGAATTACTTGACACACAAATTAAACCCTTTTTTTGACAATTGTAGTATAGATGTAAGTAGGGTATCGTTCTAGGCCGGGGATTAGGAGGGATTGCTAATCTATTCTAAATTAATTTAAAAATATTAAATAAGACTCAAGGACACAAAACTAGGCTAAAAACTCTAATAACTCGAAACACACTTAGAATGACTCAAAATAATGGAAACAATCAATTTAGACACTAGGAACTGAAATAGACGGAAATTGAATTAAAAGACTAACAACAATGAAAACTAACTAAATAATATAATTTAATAATGGGGGGGGTTTGGTTTTGACGAGAAGTAAATTAAACTTAAATAAATTACAGAATTGACAAAAGCATGAAATTAAGGTGAAAGGATAGGTGACGGACTAGCTAGAGGGTTCTTCTCCACACATGACACATATGCAACCTAAATTGATTTTCAGTTGTTCTTTCAATAAATTGTGAATGACAATGTTCCAAGTTAATTAGGTCCGCTTAAATTAACTCTCAGATTTCCCTAGATTCATTGAATTGAATGGGATACGCATTACAACCAAATTATTCTTATCAAGGACCCTAACTATGGAATACGCATGATAGAGACACATATCAAAGATCATTAAGTTTAATGGAAATCATAAGCATTGACTAGACATTCATAACTATGGAATACACATGTTAATCCAGCCTAGAATTTACTTAACGTGATTGTGACTAGCAACCTTCACTACTTATGAATATAAGTTTATAACGATTAGGTGAAATTCACTTATATTCTAGCATCAAATTCATGCATGTAAATTAAGTATGCATTCTTAATCGACATACAAAAATAAGTTATCAATCAAGCAGTTAAGCAAATTAAATCACAACTCATAAATCACAACTGAAGGTAATCAATTCATATTACAAATATATTCATGGCTTTGAATTAACCTCTAGCCAAAATAAATTTAGTTACACATTATTATCAAATTAAACCAAAAGTAAAACATGGGTTTGAGAAGATAAAACCAAGAAAAATGGAGTGAAACTTTGCTCTGTGTTGCTCCCGTTTCTGCTGGTATCTCTCACGCTGCTAAAGGCAGCCTTTTCTTTCCGCGCCCTCTCTCCTTTGCCCTCTGACCTGCCTTTCTTTCCTTCGGGCTCTATGCTGCAAGGCAGCTTTCTCCGCACAGTTTTTCTGTCTGTCTCCTCTCTCTCACGCTGCCAAAGGCAGCTTGTATTTTGTTTCTTCCTATTATTTTCTGCTTCTCCCCGTTGGTTTTCTCCCCGCAGCTAAGCTGCTTCTCTCTCTGACCGTGTTCACGCTGCTCAAAGCAGCCTTCTCTCTTTATTCTCCCCCAAGGTTTCTGCTTATTCTTTTCTTTTCTGTCAGTCTCTTCCCGCCAGTGCACCATCCACTTCTTCTTTTTCTTCTTTTCTTGCTTTTATGCCACCAGTCCGTGTCTCCCATTTCCTGCACGCTGTCTCTTTTATTATTTCCACTCAGTCCCGCACTCCTTCTGCTTTCCTTTATTATTCTTCCTTTTATCAGTGTGCACTCCACTTCCTCTTTGACCGACTCTCCCTCATTCTTTTAACAAAACATAAATCATGATTATTTTTCTTTTTTTAATTTTATTTAAAAGCTGATTTACACAGACAGTTTTGACGAATTTATTACATAAAATTTCACTTGTTCTATTTTTATTTTCTTTGCATAACAAATCCTATAAACACAAAAATACGTAAATAGCTCAAAAATATAAGGAACTAACTAAGAAAAGACGAGTGAATTCGAAGTAAAAATATATATAAATATGATCCGATCAGTAGCCCATGGTCATTGGACAACAACGCAAGATAAAGTTCAGTAGTTCAATGCCCTAGAACATCAAAGTAAACAATCGAGCAGTCGTGTAAACTCACCTGCTTCTATAAGTAAGGCACTAGGTTGCTAACTCTCTAATTGATAGCTTTGTAGAGGTTGTAATCCTCAATGGGCGGTCACATAGGTCATGCAAGCTCGTCTGCTTATTACGAAGCAGCACGTTTCGATAACAAACTTATGGTTAAAGATAAGGGTGCGTTTATTGCACCAGACTGTCTCGGACTGGACTAGCTGCAGGGACTAAGCTGAACTGGCTTAGACTAGACTAAGTTGGACTAGTTTAGTGAAGCGTTTGGTGCAATGTCGGACTAAGAAGCAAGATAATGAAAACAGTACTGTTCACTAGTTTGGTGTTTGCTCAGAATACGACTACATTATTGTTCTATTTTAATTGCTTTTTTTTATTAAAGATATTATTTAAATTAATAATATTGGATGAAAGTGAGACTCAATAAAAATACAAAAACCAAATTTTTTTGCCAACGAAAGAAACATACATGATTCAAGAGTAGCATTGTTCCAAACATCAATTTAAAAAAGTATTCTCTCAACAATTGACAAGGTTCGGAATGCTTTTCTTAATTATTCACCTTTGGTTTAAAGTTGTAGATTAAAGTTAAAGCTTTGTTTGCTTTTTTTGGTTGTGTTTTGCAACTTTGTTTGCTTTTTTTGGTTGTGTTTTGCAACTTTGTTTGCTTTGTCGTTTGCCTTATTACCTTTCATGTTGGTGTTTTTTTGAACCGTGTTTAATTAAGTTGTACCGAAAATAAAAAAGCCATTAGTACATCCCATACTGCAGCAAATATTAGAAAATACAGTGAACAATCTGTTGAATCCAAATCACAGAAATTCAAATGTATCATCTAATCAAATTGAATTCCTCTTCAATCGAGTCATCGCCGATATCAAAGCAAAGCATATGTAAAGCAAGAAAATGTATAAGCAGGTTACTCAAGAAATATTTGATTGACTTGACTCACTTCAATAGACATCAGATTAAGTTATGATGAAATACACAGCAACAAGAAATATCAACTATCAAGTCTCGAGTAGGGTAAAAGTGTTTTCATTAGCTGAAAAAGCTGTAACCTTGTTTGCACAAGGATCAACTTTGTTGTCATCTAGATCTCTTTCATTGTAAAAACCAGGTTTTTCAGGTTCAAGCAATCCACTTTCACCACTCAACATCAGAACTGCAGCTGGCATGTTTGGCCTATCTGCCGGATTTCGCTGCACGCACACGCATAAAAGACCCACATGGATTGACCGTAAAACTTCATGTGGATTACTGGAGTCTCCTATGAAGGAAAAATTTTGTCCTAGCTAAGAACATATAAAAACATTTGAATACATATGCAAACTATTAACACTTTAAAGTAGACATGCATTCAAAAACAATTCATAAAACCCATGACTTTCAAAGCCTAGTATATGGTGAACCAATAAACTCTTTAACAACATTAAAGAGAAGGAAAGATTTAGAGTTTCTTTACCCTTGAAGCTCATCCTTGATTACACAAGGGATTCACCCAAGTGGAGGGCCTTCAAGTCACCTCCTTGTTCCTTGGATCTTCCTTGTGATTTTCCTCCTTTTAGTGCTCCTTTGCTTCTTTGAGGATTTGAGGATTAGTTCTCCAAAAAACATCAAAAGCTTGATGTCTCTAAGTCTCCACACCAAGGATGAAGTGTGAAGATGAAATGGATGACTTAGAGAAGAAAAGATTGCTAGCTAATTCCCCTCTAAGTGGCCGGCCTCTTTAGAGAAAATGAGAGAAAGTGTTTCACCTTATTTCACCAAGAAAAACCCTAATGAGAAATAAAGCTATAAAGTTGATTTTATACTTTATTTCAAGTGAGTGGCAAACTTGTAATTAATCCAAGTTTGCTACCCTCACCCTTATGGCCGGCCTTACCTTTGTTATTGGGCTAATTGCCCATTTTGTTTTAGTTGTCATACAACTTAAACATAATGGGTCTTGTGGACCAAAACGCTTTTGAGCCCCGAAGCCCAAAACCAACTTAAAAGCCCAATACGAACCTTTCGTAAAATTAATTAACTAATTCATTAATCTTGACCATTCTCAATTAAACCATTTAATTGCTTATCCATCCCATTTATATTTCTTCACTTTCACCCTTACTCGGTGTACGATCCATTAGGTTCCAATTAGCGAGGCAGTGGGCGATTGTTACTCTTAACGATCGATTGTGAATTGAAACAACATTTCAATTCTCCCTTTGATTAGTGTTGGCTAATCTTCAAGGCTTCCACAAACCATGAGTGACACCTAGCAGCATATCATGGTTACCCAAGCTAAGTAGAAGTGGTTGGAGAACCTATCCAGTTACAACTACAATGCAATACGGTCATTCTCTAATACAATACTCTTAATCACATTGTTTGAGTGATAGTTTGTTTCATGTCTACTATCCAATGTGATACTTCTCTATATGATTCGATTGAATATGATTTGGAACAAATTTTCTAAGTCATATTCATATGCTTTGGCCAAAGACTCCCGAATCATATCTTAGAGTATTCTCCTTCCACCATAGAAGGTTAGAGATCCCTTGTTGTGCATTCATATGCCTACATGACTAGATAGCTTGATCCCAACAATGCCGTGGACACTCCAATGGAATACAATTTAACATGATCAAAGATCAAGGACCTAACCATTAGACATCTATGATGCCTCAGGTCAAAGGACTACTTTGCATATTGCAACTATCGAGTTCTTACATGACATGTATGTTTGAACTCTCTTTTGATCGTTGTTCAGTGTACTCGATTACTCTTTCGAGCACCTATGTGTTTGTCTTAGTGTCCAACACTAAATGACTTGAGACTTGTCATACTCATGCTTGAGTCAACATAACACATACTAACCTTAGCGGATTGTCAATGCCCAATTGGCAATCCTATGGCTATGAACGTTTTAGGAATGAACATAAGAGAAAGGTCTCGTTAATCTAACTTACTTAAATCACTTATCTCTTAGATCAAATACATTCCTTGGATTCCCTTATTGCTTAAACACATGATACAATAAATAGTGATTAACAATAAGCTTTGCCCTTCATTAAACATATAAAAGTTTAATACAATAAGTATTCCAAAAGCTATTACATCAAATGAGTGGCTTTGTGGGCATACTTCCAACATCCTACTGATGTCTCGAGCATTTCAATGGACTTGCCTTCTGTGTATAAATTCCATGCCTAAAAGATCACAACCACCAATCGTACTGAATAAATAGAAGTACAAAAAATCAAGTAAAAACAAATGGAAACAAGGATTAGAGATCAAACAAGAATACTCGTATGCTTAGTTTGAATTAAGGATTATAGTTTTTTTTTTATTTGGTCTTTTTAATCTGTTGAATCAAGAAGTAGGGGTTGAACAAAGATATTTTAATCATAATCAAACGATAAAGGCATTCGAATATGTAGCTATCACAAGTCGAAAAAGAAACAAGTCGCTCATTCTATTTTCTGTTTGTACTGGATATCTAACTAATTAACAAAAAAATTAGCCTTTGAGCAATCAATTTACAGCTTTGGAGGTTGCTCTATTTCTATTCATTTTTGCCATGGAGCTCCTTCATTTATACATACAAACTCCAATGATCACAGTAGATGAATACTCAAACAAAGAAAGATAAGGATGCATCTCCCAAACGAAAATCTGAACCCAGATCAAAACAGGATCACGATGCAACGGTAAGATTATTTCCTGCAATTAAGCCCCAGTATTCATGGGCTTCACACATATATTGCAATATGATTTATCAATCAAGAAGACAAACAGCCCATGAACATGAGCCATTAGATGCAGGAAATTGAAGCAAGACCATTAGTTCCAACTTACAGTAGATAAACAAGATATTTTTCAGAGCATGATTTGTTTTAGTTAAACCCACCTTCTTCGCTCACTATGGAAAGGACCAGAGAAGAAGTTCTTGGACACATTGAATTCAGTTAAGTAAGGAAGATTACAAATGCTTGGAGACAAAGTGCCAGACAAATTAAGTCCATTGAGATTTATTATAGAAGTCACCTTGAAATCAGAACAACGAACTCCGGTCCAATTGCAAGGATTTGAATATGCTGAATATTCCAAGACACACACACAGCCAAAATCAGCATACCCATATGGAAGGACACACCCACACACACAGAGTACATACATACATACAGACACATACAATCATAGACTATATACACATATTAATTATTAGATGAAATTCAACGATGGCAGAACAAATTGTGATGAAATTCATATATATATCAAATCCACTCCAGTAAAAGACCAAATTTTAATATCAAGTTGAACCTAAAAATGAAAACCTTAATTTATTTTCAACTGCCCAGATCAGTTATTGAAAAGGTTTCAAACCAAAACAACGAAGTCGTTCATAACCCAATAATAATTTACCAAACAAAATCGAAGTCGTTTCGTTCATGATCAGCAAAAGAAAATCGAAGAAGAAAATCGTCAGATTGAAATTTACCTGACGAGGAGCAGAGGACAGCAATCAGGACGCATAGGAGGGCGAGGAGGATGAGGGTGAAGGAGTAGGATGTCTTCTCTCGCAGACGAGCGACGAATTTCCCTCTCGCTGGGCTTAGTAGTACCGTGAAAATTGGGGTTCCTCGCTAAGAACACTTAGCGAAGGACTTTGTCTGAGCGAGTCCGAGTTTATCCCATTAAACTCAGTCCCTCTACCTACCAAACATGGGACTCACTAAATACTTAATCCAGTCTAGTCCAGTCCCACTTAGTGAGGCCAAACAAACACCCCCTAAAAGTTATAAAAAAATGAATGAAGCTTGCTGTCAGTCAAACGGGTTCAAAGTCCCATGTTTAGATGGGGTTGAAAAGTTCAAAGAAGAATGTAAAAAAAGGGGGGGGGAAATAATAAATTGGAACAATTCAAAAAGAGATAGAACTCTAGTCTTACCCATCTTCATCTGGAAATCAATGGCTGACAAACCCAAAAGGAATTTCAAAAACATGGCGAAATAAACGGGAGCCCAAATATTGCAGAACTTCCTTCGATTTCTAATGGAAGAGCACCATGTGTTGGAACTAAAAAAAATTGTAAAGTCATCTCGCAAGGTGAGAAAGGGTGAACGAACTCTACCCTTCACATTAGGGTCACCTCACATAAAGAAAAAAGTAAGGTTGTTGAAATTAGAAGACAAGTCTTATTGGAATTTCGAGACCTGTAAAAGTCAAATAAAGAAAAGAGTAAAGCATGGATGTCATAAATATTGAAGTCTCACTTTTTCCTTCAAGTCTCAGCCACAAAAAATGTACCTCACGTAGGAATACTCACGTGAAGAAAAAGGGAGGTCCTTTGAAATTAGAAGTCCCATTTGGAACTTGGAGACCTTTAAAGTCAAATAAAGAAAAGTGCAAAGCCTGCTGTCAGATTAAAAAAAAAAACTTGGGTCTTAGGTTAAATGGGTTCAAAATCCCATAACAAATGGGTTTGAAAATTCAAAAGAAAGTTATGAAAAAGGGGGAAGCTACTTCTTAAAGAATTCCATCAAAAGCCTTTTTGTCCTAAGACTTTGACGCCGTGTGATATCCCATCTGGACTTGGAAAAATCAAAGTGTACAAGGGAGAAAATAAGAAGCTTGCTACATACAATTCCCTCAAATTAAAATGGGAAGGCTATCCACGAAACCAAAAAAAAAAAAACATGTAGCTCTTCCATATTACTCATATGGGTTTTATGAATATGGCATCCATCAAAGTTAAATTTATTCAAGAAGTCTGAGATGCACGGCACCGAGACAGTCAAATACCAAAGTAATAGTGGGTTCATCACAAATATTCCCATTAAATTTACAAGATACAAGTGGGACAAAGCCATATCAAGTGTTAAATGGCACAAAGCCGCGATGAGTCTCAAAATATACGAACTACGCCGGTTTGATTCCGTTAAGGATACATAGGCAGTCTGATATCAAATTATAGACGCAACCGTGAAATCAAGACGAATCCCTGGTTTATATAAACTAAATTCACTTCTGTTACTTTGACCAAGTACTTACAAATTCTACGAAGAGTAAAGAGAAGCGAGCTGGTTCAAATTACGAATGACACGAAGTCGCTTCAAATGGTACAAAGCCGTTTAACATTACAAATGGCATGAAGCCACATCAAATTCCAAATGGCATGAAGCCGCGTCAAATCCTAAAAGGCATGAAGCTGAAGCAAAATCTCAAATGGCATGAAGCCGAATCAATTGCTCCAACGGTTTAAAGTCCTCGCCTGCACGAGCTAAAACTGCACAAGGCATCAAATGCTCCAATGGTTT
This sequence comes from Malus domestica, assembly GCF_042453785.1. Taxonomy (NCBI): domain Eukaryota; kingdom Viridiplantae; phylum Streptophyta; class Magnoliopsida; order Rosales; family Rosaceae; genus Malus; species Malus domestica. The sequence continues at coordinate 24,532,887 of NC_091669.1, forward strand.
AAAGTCCTCGCATGCACGAGCTAAAACTACACAAGGCATCAAAAGCTCTAATGGCTTAAAGTCCTCGCCTGCAAGAACCTAAACTGCACAAGGAATTAAACGTTCCAATGGCTCAAAGTCCTTGCTTGCATGAGCTAAAACTGCACAAGGCATCAGTTGCTCCTTGCCTATACGAGCTGGAACTGCACAAGGCATCAAACCCCAACAAAACACATAAGGAACTACGAGTGAGTTGATCCCTCAACGACGGTACGTAGGCAATCTAGGGCTCTACCTAGACGCAGTCACAAAATCAAATAAACACCCAAATCCCCATGTTACGATGTATTCATATTAGAATCAAAGGGTATTCCTTTCCAAATGAAGGGTTATAATTAACAGGCGCGTAGCCTAGAATGGGTCGAACTCGAATTAGTAAAACCCTATTCAAAATGAACAAGCATGAAATTGTGTCGAGTGAATTATTTGTTTACATATTGTGTACAATTTTTGCTCAACATAACTTTTGGCACGCCCGGTGGGGCCCATTTTCCCTTTCATCTCTAATTTCAATCTGCTATGTTTTTTGTCTTTGTAACAGGAAGCATGGCGCCACAAGTTACTGTTTACTTCCATGAACTCCTTACTGCTGAAACCAAATTAGGATGTGGAAGGCATGCTAGTCACCGAATCTCCTTCACCATCGATCAAGTACCAACTAACTACAATATGGTAAAGATGAGGGTAGCGACAAAGACATGCAAGGTGGCTGTCAAAGTTATCAAAGTTGGGCCGAAAAAATGCCCTTCCAAGAACGCTCTAAGGAATGCAAGGAAAAAAGCGGCACGAGCTCGTAGGAAGAAGATCGCTAGGAAGTGTTTACTTGAAGACAACGAAATCATTCCAATGGAGCTTCTTGGAACTATTTCATCTAAAGACACCAAGGTGCCTTGACACAAGATCGTCAAAGTGACATCATCACCGCGTATCAAGGTTCCAATCGTCACTCAAATCATGATCGGAACAATCCCGGTCACTCTACATACAACAGAGTCGGTCATGATAACCTCCGTCGAGGAAAATGAAGAAATCTTGCCAATAGTGTCTAGAAATGTTCAACAAAAGGCCAAGGCCTATGAAGTTGTCGAGGAAGGTAACAACATTCAATTCGAGGGGCCTATCACACGTGCAAGGACCCGAGTATTGGCAATCCATTCTCCCGAGAGTTCATCTTCCCTTGGAGATACTCTTGGAGGAAACAAATCTTTTTTCCAAGAAGAGATTCCTAGAGTAATGACTCAATTCCAAAGGTTGACGATAAATGAAGATGTCGAATTTGAGAACATGCAAGTTCTGATGACTGGCGCATCAAATACAGAAGAACAACTGCTAGACATGCAACGAAAATTAGCAAAAAAAGAAGCAGAAATGGCAATTTGGTAGCTGATAAGGAAGCTGAAATTGCGGCTTTAGCAGCTCAGTTAGCCGTTCAAGCTAGCATAAATAATGATGGAGATAGAGCAAGAAAAGAAACAGAAGGAGAAAGTTCCGGTGGCCAACTCACACATCAAGATATCAATGCAATTTTTGATTAAAAGATTCGTGAATTTCAAATGTCTTTAACGACACCAATTCTCGGATACCGGAAGCCTTATCCAGCTCACTATGACACAGTGCCATTTCCCCAAGGGTATCAAAAACCGAGCTTTGATCAATTTGATGGTTTAAGTGGTTCTCCTCAAGAACACTTAGCTCATTTTTACTCAGCTTGTGGGGAAACATCGCAGTCAGATCCCTTATTGGTTCGACAGTTTGTTCAATCACTCAAAGGGTCTGCCTTCACATGGTATACTCAGTTAGAGCCAGGATCTATTCTAACATGGGATGATATGCAAAGAGCTTTTCTAGCTCAATTCGTCAGTTCAAAGAAAAAAGTCACATTAATGGATTTGGCTCAAACAACACAAAGGCTTGGAGAAAGCGCGACTGAATTCATCACAAGATGGATGAGTCTTAACCTACAATGCATGGAAAAGATTTCTAAATTTTCGGCAGTACAAATATGTTACAATAACCTTATCCCTGAGATTGTAACATTTGTAGGAATTGTAGAGCCTCAAACTTTCAATGAGTTGGTATCCAAAGCAAGTAATGTGGAGAAGCAAATGTCTCGGAAAAATGTGATGGGAAAAATGATCCAAGACTTAGAAAAGAAGTCTGACACAAAGAAGGGAGATAACAAAAGAACGCCAAAGAAGGGAGATTCTATGGCGACATTTGTCAAAGTAGACAAGAAAAGTGACAATGTAAAAAGAAAAGAAGAAACCAAGGGAACAAGGAGGCTTTAACTTAAGGAAAGAAAAGAAGTTAAATATAGTTTCGATGATGAAGATGTTGGAACTATCTTCTATGAACTCCTTGCAGCAAAGATGATCACGCTTCCTGAACCAAAGAGTCCCGCTGAAGTAAATAAGACCGATGATCCAAAGTATTGCCGGTATCATCGACTCATCAGCCATACAATAGAGGATTGTTATATCCTTAAGGATATAATTCAAGAAAAAATCAACAAGCATGAGATCAAGGTGGATTCATCCTCGAAACATCAGACGGCAACGTCCAATATGATCGAAGGAAAATCAACACCCTCCGCTCCATTACCAGAACGGGCAATCCCTGTACGATTCCATGTTGATAATGAAACCACATTTATCCATGCTTATCCTGGCATGCCTCGTTCCAGAAATAAAAAAATTCCAACTCTGTACGAGCTCATGACGGCACCAAGTTTTGATGTTTGAGAGGATTTGTCATCACTTGAATCCGAAGACGAATGGCAAATCGTTAATGAAAAGAAGGTGGAAAAGATTGGTAAACGTTTTTCTTCCACAAAGCGATCAAAACAAAAATTATGGTGTGGACCACCTTCAAAGGATGGAAAGAAAAAGAAGAAGAATACTCAGAGAAGGCCTAAAGTCTTTCAAGATGATGAGTACAAACAGCCTTTCAGAGCACCAATAACTCTTGGAGACTACCTCCCTTCAAAAAATTTTAAGAGTAAGGGAAGCGAGAAAAAAATTGGAAATTGTCATGCAAAAGATGTACTATAGTCCCAAAATGGCAAATATGACATCGTTGACCATCTTAAACTCATTCCATCTCTTCTCAATGTGTATGATGCTCTAAAAATTTCAAAAGAGCTTAGAGAAGCACTCATTACGGCTTTGACAAATCCTAAAGTATTTGAAACAAACTTCAAATTTGCAGAAGTGGATACAACGTCGCCAAAGTATTGCGCTTGCTGCCTCGTAAGCATCACATTTGATGAAAATGACCTTATACATGGAAATGAGTATCATAATCGGCCCTTGTACGTCAGTGGACTGGTGGGAGATACATCAATAAATCGGATCTTGCTTGATTGTGGATCAGCAGTAAACTTGCTTCCTCTTCGAACACTTCAAGCCTTGGGGATGAATGTTCGTCAATTAACACCATCAATGCTAACGATTCAAGGCTTCAACCAAGTGGGACAAAAAGCAATGGGAACAATAGCCTTGCAAATGAAGATAGGAGAGTTGTACTCCGATGCCCTTTTCCATGTAATCGATGCTAACACATCTTACAATGTTTTATTGGGGGCGTCCGTGGCTTTATACATATGGTGTTGTTCCTTCTACACTCCATCAGTGCTTTAAGTTTTTGATAAATGGCGAAGTCAAGACAGTTCTAGCGGACACTGACCCATTTAGGGGGGAAGAAGTGAATTATGCAGATGCAAAATTCTACAAACAGTCAAAGGTCACTTTTTCACAACCAACAAAAGATGAAGTAGTGCAGAAGGAATCACAATCACCAGCTGTGGAAAAGGCAAAGCCATCAAGGTTGGTCAAAATTACGAGTTCTAAAAGTCCAAAGTCCCGAAAAGTGGTTCTTAACCATTCATTAAAAGATCAAAGAGAACCTGAAAAGAAGGCAATGGAGCAAATCCAAAATGCATTTGAAGCCCTTATGACCGGCTACACGAAACCTCTACGTAGAATTAACCAATCAATTCCTGGAGGTAGTTTGATAGTCTCAACAAATCTGCAAAGGAATAATGGTCGACATGGTCGCATTGTTTCATTCAAAAGAAATGAGTCCTCATCAAAAGTTCCATTAAAGATAAAAGCAAAGAGGCATAAAGCCAAAAAGAGTGCTATCAATGTCACGGTGCACCAAGGAAATGGAATGCTCAAAGCATTTGTCTCGGAAACCAAGAATCATGAGTTTGAAGGCTTTACTAATCTCGAGAAAGCAATGTTGACTGAAGAAGAATCCAACAGCAAGCCACCTCGAGTCTCGGTCTTCCAACGACGGTAAAATCACCAACACTCAGCCTAAGAAATCTAATAAAAGCAAAAAGTGAAGAGTCAAAAGCCAAAAGACGAAGATAAACCAAGACAAAAATAATAATGCACAAGAAGAGGAACAAGATGTTGTTCAAGTTAGCATGATCGGTAGCAAAGAAAGAAGCAAGGAGTCTGATAACGAGCCAATTGAGCCTATTAGACAGTTCCCGACCTGCTTTCCTATTAAAAAGAAAAATGGGCAAAGTCGTATTTGCGCAAGCTTCAGAACCCACAACAATGCATCACCACTTCTAAGTGAAGCCTATGAAATGGATGAAGAATCAAGCACAGAAGAAGAGGTTCATAATGTTGCTCAAGTAAACTGTGTCACCATTGAAGATGAAAAAGATGAGAATAGTGATAACTCAATCGAGTTTATTGACAATGCTCAACCAGTACCACCTCAAATAGAGGATGGGGGGCAAGCCACGGTGGATGAACTTCGAGAAATCAATCTTGGAACAGATGACGAGCCAAAGCCTATATTTGTAGGTGCCCTACTAACACCGAAAGAATTAGAAGATTACAAATGTCTTCTCCAAGATTACCACAATGTGTTTGCATGGGGCTATCAAGATATGCTTGGTCTAGACACTAAGGTGGCAGTTCATAGATTGGCTGTATCAAAAGAAAGACGTTATGTTAAATAGGCACCACGACATTTTCAACCTGAGCTTGAAGTATAAATTAAGGCTGAAATTGACAAATTGATAGACGTTGGGTTTATCATGGAAGTGCAGTACCCTACATGGCTCGCCAATATCATACCGGTAAAGAAAAAGAATGGACAAATTCGTGTCTGCATAGATTTCAGAGATCTTAATGATGCATGTCCAAAAGACAAGTTCCCGCTTCCAATAACTGAATTATTGGTAGAAGCCACAACCGGTTTTGAGGCTCTATCTTTTATGGATGGATTCTCAGGGTATAATCAAATTGAAATAGCACTTGAAAACGAAGAACTTACAACATTCCGCACTCCAAAAGGAATCTACTACTACACTGTAATGCCATTTGGACTAAAAAATGTAAGAGCCACATACCGAAGAACCATGACAATCATTTTCAGTGATATGTTACATAACACCATCGAATGTTATGTAGACGATCTTGTCATCAAAACAAGAAAAAGGGAACGTCATTTGAACAACTTAAAGAAAGTCTTTGACAGACTCTGAAAACATCAATTAAAGATGAATCATTTGAAATGCGCATTAGGAGTGACATCTGGAAAATTTCTTGGCTTTGTGGTAAGGTACCGAGGAATCAAAGTCGACCCTTCAAAAATCAAGACAATCATGGAAATGCCTCATCCTCGAAACCTGCAAGAGCTACGAGGACTACAAGAAAGATTGGCATACATCAGGAGATTCATCTCAAACTTATCTGGGAGATGTCAACGATTCACAAGGCTGATGAAAAAGGATGTGCCTTTCATATGGGATAACACATGTCAAAACGCTCTCAGTAGCATTAAAGAATATCTTTTGAAACCCCATGTGTTGATGGCTCCAATTAAAGGGAAACCTTTAATTTTGTATATCGCAGCACTTGAATGCTCACTGGGGGCAATGCTTGCACAAAACAATGAAGAAGGAAAAGAAAATGCGCTCTACTATTTAAGTCGAATGCTCGTAGAGGCAGAGCAAAATTACACCCCTATTGAGAAGGTTTGCTTGGCCTTAGTTTTCGCTGTGCAAAAATTACGACATTACTTACTGTCACACAGTATTACTTTGATATCTAAAGCGGACCCACTCAAATACTTGATGTCAAAACCAGTGCCATCCGGTTGTCTTGCAAAATGGTCTTTGTTACTATCGGAATTTGAAATTAAGTATGTCTCTCAGAAAGCTATAAAGGGACAAGCACTAGCTGATTTCTTAGCAGCTCACCCTGTTCTCAACAACATGGAGTTATCGAGCGACTTGCCAGATGAGGAAGTATTCTCGACATACATTTCTCAATAGAAACTTTATTTCGACAGAGCAGCAAGGAAAAAAGGCACGGGGGCAGGTATTGTTTTTATCACACCATGTGGAGGCCTAATCCCATATTCATTTTCGCTCATGGAGTTATGTTCAAACAATGTGGCAGAATATGAGGCACTCATCATCAGACTTGAAATTGCATTCGAACTACATGTCGATTGCCTTAAAGCTTATGGTGATTCACAGTTAATCATCAAACAAGTGAATGGTCAATATGCTGTGAAAAATGAAAATCTAACCTTGTACCATGAAAGAGCAAAACACTTGGTGTCACAATTCCAAGAAATCAACATTGCTCACATTCCAAGGTCTGAAAATAACAAAGTCGATGCATTGGCAAAGCTGGTGGCATCTTTAACTCTCTCTGAGGAACGAGAAGTTAAAATTACAGTGGGAGAACGACATTTACTTCCTTCAACACTAGAGCGGATTGAAGAAAACCATGAAGTTAACACGGTTACAGTCCTGGAAGTAAATGAATGTTTTGATTGGTGGCAATCTTTGATTGACTATCTTCAATATGGAAAACTACCAACTGATCCCAGAAGAAGAGTTGATGTACGAAGAAGGGCCAACTGATTTGTGTATATGAATGACACACTATACAAAAGATCATTTGACGGAATATTGCTAAGGTGTTTATGAAAAGAAGAAGCGGCCTATGCTCTATCCGAAACTCATGCCGGTATTTGTGGAGCCTATCAATCTGGACCTAAGCATGCAGCTCAATTGAAAAGACTTGGGTATTACTGGCCTACAATGGTTCAAGATGCGATGAAACACGTGAAGTCATGTTGGACATGTCAAATAAATGGAGACTTCAAGCACTAAAATCCATTGCCCTTTCATCCGACCATCTTGTCTTAGCCATTCAATGCATGGGGTTTAGATGTGATAGGCATGATAAACCCAAAATCGTCCCTCCAACATCAATACATCCTAGCAGCCACGGACTATTTCTCAAAGTGGGTTGAGGCAATACAATTGAAAGAAGTAAAAGCGGATGATGTTGTGAATTTCAAAAAGAACAACATAATCTATTGCTACGGAGTCCCGTCCAAAATAATCTCAGACAACGCTCTCTACTTCAAGTGTAGGGCCATGGTCAATCTTTGCAAAAAGTACAACATTCAGCAAGCCTTCTCCGCAAGTTACAACCCAACTGCCACTGGTCAAGCGGAGGCTTTCAACAAAGTGTTGTGCAGCATCCTAAAAAAAATGATGGCAAAGAATAAAAGAAATTGGCATGAACGCCTTCCCGAAGCATTATGGGCCTATAAGACCACCTTCCGTACATCCACCCAATGTACTCCATATAGTCTGGTGTATAGATAAGAAGCTGTGCTACCCTTGGAAATTCAACTACCTTCCTTAAGAGTAGCCACACAACTGACAAATCTCGACGAAAATGTAAAAATCAGGCTAGCTGAACTTGAAGCACTTGATGAAAAATGACTTGCAGTGCAACAAAGACTTGAAGTCTATCAAGCTCAAGTGGCAGGTGCATTCAACAAAAAGTTTAAGTTTAGATCGTTCTCTATTGGAGATTTAGTCTTAACCGTCCGAAGACCCGTCATCATCACCAGAAAGATGCAAGGAAAATTTGGAGCCAAATGGGAAGGACCGTATGTTGTCACCAAAGTCTTCACCAAAGGTGCCTACGAACTCTCTAACGCCAATGGAAAATGCATATACCCATGCGTTAATGGAAAGCTCATGAAGAAGTTCTACGCATAAAACAATGTGAAACGAACTCCGAGAGGGAAACAAGTACAGAGGAAGCAAGTCAAGATAAAATCTTTCCTCTGAACTACGTATGACTTGATCCCTCAAAAAGGGTACGTAGGCAGCCTAACAGTAAAACTGGGCGCAATCATAAAAAACATAAAGAAAAAAAAAATTAATTCCCTAAATTAAGGGATGAACTACGTTCGGCTTGATCGTTTCACAAGGTGCGTAGGTAGTCTAGTTTTATTACTAGATACAGCCGTAAAAACCACTTTCCCGAAATCAAGGGATGAACTACGTTTGGCTTGATCCCTTCACAGGGTACGTAGACAATTTGATCCCCAAATTTAGATGCAGCCATAAGTCATCAAAAATTATATATTTTTCCCCTAACAGAATTAGCATTTGTTCGAATTGTCATATGCTAATATTTGTTTGAACTCTTCCCAGGCGAGAGTTTAAGGACAATGCATAGGTGATTTTCACTTATGTAAGGTGATGAAAAATGTCTGATGCATTGAAAACACTAAATTGTCATGCATGCAGGAACTGTACTTAAAGTTTAAAGCAGTAGCTATGTTTGAATAATGGTGCAGCTATCTACAAATAAGCATGCCGTGTAGACTAAAGTTTAAAACAGCAGCTATGTTTGATTAATGACACATCTATCTACGAGGAAACGTGCCATGTAAACTAAAAGTTAAAAGGAACGGCCATGTTTGAAAAATGGTACATCTATATTTGTAGAAACATGCTGTAGGAAAAAAAAACACCTTTTAAACATAAAGGAAAAGACGCCTTCATTACAAGATTACCAACTAAAGCATTTCTCCATATATATATATATATAGAGGTAAAGGTACGGCATGCTGAAGTTGAACACGGCATGTAAACTGAGCAAGGGAGATGGGTAAAGGAATATGGTTTGAATAACATAAAAAATTCAAATAAATCTCAAGTGTTCTGGTTCAATGAACCCATTATTATCAACCAAGTTTGCTCAAAAGAGTCTGCGAAAAAAGAGGAAAGGCGAACATAAATATCCCAAATAGCAGGAGTGCAAAACATAAGGAAAACCACATGAATCCCTACTCTGGTTTACTGCAAAAGTGAAGCAGGGAAGCAATTGAGTTCAAAATTCTTTCTTCTGCATATTTGTTCAAAGTTTCAGCACGCCCAACGTCCGGGAGAAGCCCTTCATTCGAGTCAATCCAGGACTGACGAAGTTCTACATCCAAATTCTTTTTTTCACTCAATTGAAGCTTTAAGGTCACTCATTCGACGCTTGACAGAAACTCTTCTTGAATCATATTGCGAACGAAGAACACGAGTGACCTCATCTGCTTCTTTTCCACCAATGGTATTGCACGTGGATAAACTGCTATACAATAATGTTCTTAGAATTCCTGGCCAACTTATGTGACTAGAAAAAAAAATCTACTCGGATGTTGAACTACTGTCAAATCAAAACATAAATGGAGCTAGAGAAGAGAAAAATTTTCAAGCCTCGCACATATCAAAGCCATTTCCACACACGATGCTTGAGGGGGCAACTGTTGAGCTATATATTTTCACAAATAAAATATATTACCAACTCTTATTAACAACAGGGAGACTTAAGAGAAAAATAAAAATTAAAAAATTAAAAAAAATATATTCTACACCCGCACGTACGTGGACTATGACAAGTCTGATGGAGTTTTGTCATCTACGTGGCAACCAAGTATAGAGATCATGTGTGTCTAGAACTCTCCAAAAACCCCCACCTTCTCCACTCAAGTGATGGCTTTCTCTTAGCATCTCCACACCCCAGGAAAATAGCATCCCACTAGCTTCAACTGCCATGCCCACCTTTTCGCCTATAAAAAGGCATCAAACCAAAGCAAATAAAAGGACATGAAAAAAAAAAAAGAGGGAGAGGCTGCAAAAATTGAAGCACACACGGAGGACGAAATAAAAGGAAAGGTACGCTGCAGAACTTGAGATAGAAATTGAGAACGAAAGAGGAGACTTTCAAGGAAGAAGAGTAAACTACAAGCAACAATCAGAGGTACAAAACTATGATTATTTTCTCTTCATCTTCTCTCCAGTAAAATTATTTTGCAGGCAAACATTGTCTTTAGAAAACTTTGGGCAGCAACAAGAACTTATATGCTAGCAACTGTCGACATTAGACAAAAAATCCCAAACAGAAATGGCAGTCGTACCACGTCTCCAACCGACGTCTCCGGTGGTTTTCTAGATGGAATCCAGGCACTATGTGGCTTGAAGGAAATGGGTTTGGTGATGCCGTGTTGCATAAAACCAGAAGAACCCGAAGGAAGTCGCAGGATGTTTCTTAAAGGAGATGGGTTTAGTGATGCTGTGTTGCATACAACCATAAGAACCTGAAGGAAGTCGTAGGACGTGTCTTGATGGAGATAGGTTTGGTGATGCCGTGTTGCATAAAACCAGAAGAACCCGAAGGAAGTCGATGTGGCTTGAAGGAGATGGGTTTGGTGATGCTGTGTTGCACAAAACCAGAAGAATCCGAAGAAAGCCACTCACAAAGAACAACCATTATCACAATGCTCACTCTGCGTGGCATGAATCCCACCAAGGAAAAAGTTACTACAAGAGGGAAATAAATAGATGTTTACTCCCACGTTAAGTTCTACGGGATTTGGAAAATTTTTAAAAATTCACAGAGAAGAAAAAAAGGGTTTGCTGACAAACTGACAAGATGACAAGACAAAGGAAAGCAAGGAAGAAAAACTGGGCACCTCACGTGGAGAAGAATAGAGTTTGTTGGATTTGGAAGCTTTAAAAGTTATAAAAAAAATGAATGAAGCTTGCTGTCAGTCAAATGGGTTCAAAGTCCCATGTTTAGATGGTGTTGAAAAGTTCAAAGAAGAATGTTAAAAAGGAGGGGGGGGGGGGAAGGATAATTTGGAACAATTCAAAAAGAGATAGAACTCTAGTCTTACCCATCTTCATCCGGAAATCAACGGCTGACAAACCCAAAAGGAATTTCAAAAACATGGTGAAATCAACAGGAGCCCAAATATTGTGAAACTGCCTTTGGTTTCTGATGGAAGAGCACCGTGTGTTGGAACTAAAAAAAATTGTAAAGTCATCTCACAAGGTGAGAAAGGGTGAACGAACTCTACCCTTCACATTGGGGTATGCTCACATAAAGAAAAAAGTAAGGTTGTTGAAATTAGAAGACAAGTCTTATTGGAATGTGGAGACCTGTAAAAGTCAAATAAAGAGAAGAGTAAAGCATGGCTGTCAGAAATATTGAAGTCTCACTTTTTCCTTCAAGTCTCAGCCACAAAAAAGAGTAAAATGTACCTCATGTGGGAATACTCACGTGAAGAAAATGGGAGGTCCTTTGAAATAAGAAGTCCCATTTGAAACTTGGAGACCTTTAAAGTCAAATAAAGAAAAGTGCAAAGCCTACTGTCAGATTAAAAGAAAAACTTGGGTCTTAGGTTAAATGGGTTTAAAATCCCATAACAAATGGGTTTGAAAATTTAAAAGAAAGTTATGAAAAAGGGGGAAGCTACTTCTTAAAGAATTCCATCAAAAGCCTTTTTGTGCTAAGATTTTGACGCCATGTGATATCCCATCTGGAATTGGAAAAATCAAAGTGTACAAGGGAAAAAATAAGAAGCTTGCTACATACAATTCCCTCAAATTAAAATGGGAAGGCTATCCATGAAACTAGAAAAAAAAAAAAAAAAAAAAAAAAAGAGTAGCTCTTCCATATTACTCATATGGGTTTTATGAATATGGCATCCGTGAAAGTTATATTTATTCAAGAAGTCTGAGATGCACGGCACCGAGACAAAGTCAAATACCAAAGTAATAGTGGGTTCATCACAAATATTCCCATTAAATTTACAAGATACAAGTGGCACGAAGAGTAAAAGATACGTAGGCAGTCTAATATCAAATTATAGACGTAACCGTGAAATCAAGACGAATCCCTGGTTTATATAAACTAAATTCACTTCTGTTACTTTGACCAAGTACTTACAAATTCTACGAAGAGTAAAAGAGAAGCGAGCCGGTTCAAATTACGAATGACATGAAGCCGCTTCAAATGGTACAAAGCCGTTTCACATACAAATGGCACAAGGCCACATCAAATTCCAAATGGCATGAAGCCGCGTCAAATCCCAAAAGGCATGAAGCTGAAGAAAAATCTCAACTGGTATGAAGCCGAATCAATTGCTCCAACGATTTAAAGTTCTCGCCTGCATGAGCTAAAACTGCACAAGGCATCAAATGCTCCAATGGTTTAAAGTCCTCACTTGCACAAGCTAAAACTGCACAAGGCATAAGTTACTCTTTGCCTGTACGAGCTAAAACTGCACAAGGCATCAAACCCCAACAAAACACATAAAGAACTACGAGTGACTTAATCCCTCAACGAGGGTACGTAGGCAATCTAGGGCTCTACCTAGACGCAATCACAAAATGAAATAAACACACAAATCCCCAAGTTACGATTTATTCATATTAGAATCAAAGGGTATTCCTTTCCAAAGGAAGGGTTATAATTAATAGGCGCGTAGCCTAGAATGGGTCGAACTGGAATTAATAAAACCCTCTTCAAAAAATGAACGAGGGTGAAATGTGTCAAGTGAATTATTTGTTTACATATTGTGTACAATTTTTGCTCAATACCGACCATTGTTTCCTATTTCTGCCACTGTTGATAACGGGAATGGAGCCAAAATAACCCTTATTTCGACACCAATTGATCCCTTCACCAATTCTATCCCAATTTCGATGGAAATATGTTTTAATTTAGTGAAACCCGCACTGGTGGGTGCAATGGGTCCGTGTCTGCGATCTCTCATTTGTGAAGCCACCACCATCGATCACCACCATGGTTAGATTCCTTGTGAACCGAGGAACATGTCCCAACCCTTGGTTGGGGCAGCGGGGCACCAAAGGTGAAGAATTGAGGACACCTAAATTTTAGGGTTCCGACGAAATCGAGTGAAATTGGGGCTTTTCCTGGCCGAATTGGACTTTGGCCCAAATATGAAAGTTGTTCCTCTCATTAAACTCTACAACCTTGTAAAAGTTGGTAATTTTTAGAGTTCGTCAAAAATCGGGGTTTCCAATCGCCAAAAACCGCCACATGCGGCGACACTTAGCCAGTGGGCCGACGCTACCTTGTCATGCAAATTTTGATATCTTTAATCCTTAATTGGTACTCATTTGATGTGGTTCAATTGTGAAAGTTAAATGTTGAATAATTCCGTTAATTGAATATTTTCAGAATTCATTTGGAATTGATATGTGAACTATGAAAGGCTTGATCCCGATAAATGGTATGTAGGCAGTCTAACAAGAGTTAGATGCAACCTTAATAATCGAAATTTAATATTTAGTTGGGAATTTGAGTGAAGAGAAGAAATTGGTAATAAATTAAGGAAGTTTAGACTGAGAATGGTGTTTAATGGTAGTAAATTAAAAGAGTTTAATTGGGCCTATCATCGGAATTATTTCCCGAAAATAATTATTTATGGGACAGGGCGTTACAATTCCGACATATGATAAAGCAACTGGGCAGATGTTCACCTTGTGAGTAGCAGTGAGATAGACTATAAACGATTTTCCTACGTATGCTATGATGTTTGGGTGGAGTACTAAGGGTTATTTGGCATGCCCAATTTGCATGAAGGACATAATGTCTTCTTGGCACGCCAAAAAAGTTTGTTACCTATGGCATTGTAGATGATTACTATGGGACCCTGAGTGGTGTCAAAACGAGATAGCATTCTTTAGCAAATAGAGATTCAACAAAACCTAGAAAATGGTCTCGATATGTCATTTGGATTTTGGTTCGTTTGGCAAATCGGTAAATAAGACCATACTTGACACCCATCTGAACTAGACGCACAAGAGTATGTGGTTTGAGTTACGATATTGGTCGAAATTAAAACTGCATCACAACCTTAATGTTATGCATGTTGAGAAGAACGTGTTTGATACACTAATCGGAACTATATTAGACATAAGGGGAAAACGAAGGACACAATCAAAGCTCGCATCGACTTGGAGCAAATGGGAGGGTGAGATAACCACAAATGGGCATCTTTTTCGGTAAAACCGAAGAAGAGGAAAGAGTTCTTAATGTTTATATCCTTTGTAAAGTTTCCAAATGGGTATGCTTCAAATATCGGTCGATCTGTAAACGTGAACAGGGGTAAATTTTCTAGGCTTAAGAGTCACAATTGTCATGTCATACTACAATGCTTGCTCCTGATTAGAATTCGACACCTTTTGCCCGAAGATGTGGCGAACCCGATTCTGTTATTAGCGAGATTTTTTTCCCAATTATATTCACAAGTATGATCCATGTGATTATTCACTTGCCAGATGAGGCATTACTTGCCAAACCTGTCAACTATTGATAGATATGTCCAATAGAAAGATATAACATCCTTAGTCATTTATTAATTCGTGACAATTGACAATTTATCTTATTTGAATCATTTTATTTGTTCAGACAACTCGGTGAGTTAAAGAAGAGTATACGGAACAAGGCGAAGCCCGAACGATCAATTACAGAGGCTTGGGTGGCATTTGAGACGAATACATTTTGTGCTATGTACTTATAAGACGTTGACACTGCGTTCAATTGACCTAAACGCAATAATGATAATGGTGTGAGAAGGGAAAACCAATCTCTTTTTACCTAAATTGCATGACCCTTTGACGAACCAGTACGAGGAGATTTGTTCATCGAAAGGGACATGTAGGTAGCTCTTTGCTTCATAATTAACAATTGTGACGAGATAATGGAGTACCTGGATGAGCAGGAAGAGTTGATGAAGTGGGAACATCCTTCGCATTCATGTGCCATGAAGCACTATGAATTGTTTCCTTGTTTGTTTCGTGAAAAAGTAAGTTGTTTTGGTTTTTTTTTTTTGGGTTATTTCGAAAAATATAATACCATGTCACTTGTATTTACTTTTGGTAAAATCTAACATGTTGAATGTTTGTTATAAATTAGGTGAAGAAATTGAAGGAAACCAATTCCCCACGTACACTGAGGAATTATACAACTTGGCTATCGGACCCCTAAGCACAAAACTGTACTTAGGATGTCATATAAATGACATAAAGTTTTTGGGAGCAAATTGTGATAACAAGTTGTGTACTCAAAATAGCGGGGTACATGTATCAGGAATAGGGGATATTCCAGATGTCACATCCCGGCCCGAGCCCCCATCACATCTTCATGGTACGATACTGTCTACTTTGGACCCCGACCACACCCTTATGGTTTTGTTGTTGGGAACTCACACAAGAACTTCCCAGTGGGTCACCCATCATATGATTGCTTTTGCACGAACTCGCTTAACTTCGAAGTTCCGATGGAACCTGAAGCCTATGAGCTCCCAAAAGGCCTCGTCCTAGGTAGAGATGGGAATATACATATAAGGCTTACATGATCCACTCTTCTTGGCGATGTGGGATGTTACAATCCACCTCCTTTAGGGGCCCGATATCTTGTCAGCACACTTCCGGCCAGGGATTGCCTTTGATACCAAATTATCACATCCCGACCCAAGCCCCCACCACATCCTGGGCTCGACTCCACCATAGCACGATATTGTCCGCTTTGGGCCCCGACCACGCCTTCACGGTTTTGTTTCTAGAAACTCACACAAGAACTTCCCAGTGGGTCACCCATCATAGGATTGCTTTTGCAGGAACTCGCTTAACTTCGAAGTTCCGATGGAATTTGAAGCCTGTGAGCTCCCAAAAGGCCTCGTCCTAGGTAGAGATGGGAATATACATATAAGGCTTACATGATCCACTCCTCTTTGTGATGTGGGATGTTACAATCCACCTCCTTTAGGGGCCCAATATCTTGTCAGTACACTTCCGGCCAGGGATTGGCTCTGATACCAAATTGTCACATCCCGACCCAAGCCCCCACCACATCCTGGCTCGACTCCACCATAGCACGATATTGTCCGCTTTGGGCCCCGACCACGCCTTCACGGTTTTGTTTCTGGGAACTCACACGAGAACTTCCCAGTGGGTCACCCATCATGGGATTGCTCTCGCGCGAACTCGCTTAACTTCGGAGTTCTGATGGAACCCGAAGCCAATGAGCTCCCAAAAGACCTCGTGTTAGGTAGAGATGGGAATATACATATAAGGCTTATAGGATCTACTCCCCTTGGCGATGTGGGATGTTACACCAGTCATTGATTTTTATGGTAAACTAGTAAGTGTTGTGTAATTGCTTAACAAAGACCATTGCCAAGTCATCATTTTTAAGTGTCGTTGGTTCGATAACATTAAGCGTGATGATGATTTACTGTCGGTAAACACTAATCGAAGCTGGTACAAATGCACACTCCTACATTTTGGCAACAATGGCCGAACAAATTTTGTACATCGATGACCCAAAGGCTGGCAAAGGATGGAAACTTGTCCAGAGGATTGATTACAAATGGGTGTATGATATTCCAGACCGAGATCCAACTGACGATGACAATAATGACTTTGCTGACCAACTTTTCCAAACTTTTGTTGGAGATATGCCCTGAAAGTCAATCTTTGGAAGAAACCTTTCAGGACAATGTCTATATGTATGGAAAACTCTAATACATCAAAAGGAAAAGTCACTCATTAAGACTATCTCAATAAACGATATACGTCCTAAGTGGTGAATCCATGGACAATGGATCGATGGAAGAAGTAATCTAATGATGTTAGACTGCAGAGACCTTCTTCACATAACCATGATGTCCAAAAGGTTCCTGGTCATAAGATTGTTAGAGGGACACTGACAATACATAGACCAGTACATACTATGTCCCCTTCCAATGGGAAGGATGGAAAGTCTCATGCCATTCGTGTAGTGACACTAAGATAAGTATGTAGTTGCTCATTATGGGAATAAGTTCACTGAACACAATCAAATGAGAGTGCTTGCATGGAGGTCTACTCACATGTCAAGCAAGTAACTCTATTGGTTGGAATAATGTAAGTAATCCTTTGACCTGAGACATCATAGTTGTCTTGGGGATGCGTTGCTGATCATTTGATAATGAGACGTGACCACTTCTCATCTTGAATGTGTTCTATGCATTGTTGGGGTCAGTGATTTATTCTTAGAGGCATGTGAATGATCAACAAGGGATCTTTAATCCTCGTTAAGAGAGGATGAATACTCTAAGATATGATTCAGGAATCTTCAGCCGAAGTATCGAGCGTAATGATGGAAAGCGTTCCTATACGATTCAATAGAATCATATAACTTGATATAATCACATTAGGGATTTGACATTAAATATCCATACCCTAGTAATGTGATTGTGAGTATTGTATTAGAGAAGGATTGAATTACATTGTAATTCCAACTGAATAGGTTCTCCGAACAAATTCTACATTAGCTTGGGTAGCCATGATATATGATTAGATGTCACTCATGGCTTGTGGGTCCTTCTAGATGATTAAATAAGTAGTCATCAAAGAAGAAGGAGAATTAAAAGTAAGTTTTAATTCACTAAGTGATTGGATAAATACTAATCATTTGGATTGGTACCAATCACCTCACTGCCTTGCTAATTAGAACCTAAAACGATTGTACACCGATACACTCTTGTGGTGAGACAACTAATGGATGATGGAATTAATTAATTGGATTAATTAAGTGTTATGATTAATTAGAAAGTCTAAAGAAATCATATAAACGATAAAAGATCATTTAGGACTTAAAGAAAAGTTCGGGTCCATTCAGGCCCGTTGGGCCCAAACGAATTGGGTCCTTTTATTCAAGCATAGAATGACTTGAGATGATGAAATCCCAAAGTCCAAACCCACACTAAGGAGCCGGCCAATACAAGTGAGAGGAGAGAGAGGGACTCAAGTGGTTGACTCACTTCTTTGACATTTATAAAGGAAGTTTAGTGAAAAAGTTTCATTAGGGTTTTTTTTTTTTTTGTGAGTTCCTTTTCACAAAAGAGAAAACAAGTCTCTCTCTCTCTACACACAAATAGCCGGCCACCAAAGGGATTTTTAGCTAATCATCTTCTCTCCCTCTGGTTATTCCATTATCCATCTCACAACACTAGTGGGTGTGGATCTTTAGAGGTCTTCTACTTTGGAGAGTAAAGGAGAAAGGAGCTCTAAATCTTTCAAGGTGGAGGAAACTAGGAGGGAGGCTAGACTCAAGGAGTTCCAAGAACAAAGAGCTTGGAGGTGGTCCATCCTTGGTCTCAAGTCTAGATCAAGAGGTATAAAAATATACCTTCACTTTGTTCTTCAATATTTTCTTAGATGCATCATATATGAACCTATGCTTCTTGAAGGGGATTTGCATGACTATGGCTTTGATATTATGTGATAACATGCTTCCGTTGAAAATGTATATAAATTTTGAATTGTATATGCATGCTAGTCACTAGAAATCCCACATAAATCTCATTATTTCCCTTCAAGTGGTATCAAGAGCCAAAGGTTTATATTTGATGTGTCCTTTTGGATTTTATGCATATGGGTTTTAATTTTATGTTTGACATATTATTTCTTCATTCAAAATATGTTTATCTTTTGTTTTTCAAATGTTGAAAAATGTGTTTCAAGAGTTGAAAAAGATATGTATGCAAAAAGTGTTTTGGATGCATGAATGAAGAGTGAGTTTTTTGAACAAAATTTGGGGCTTATGTAACATTGGGGAGGGCACGGTTTTGGGGGATTTGTTTGGCTTGTGTTTGTGTTTTATTTTAAGTCCCACACGCACACTTTGAAGCTAGAAAGTAGACGCCTTGTCACTTTTGTTTTTTGGTTTGAAAAATCACCAAGAAAGTACAAATCTTGAAATTGTTTTCATGGTTTTGTTCTTGGTGTTCATGGTTTTGGTTTTGGTGTAAAAGGTTTTGTTTTTGTGTTCATACTTTGTTGTTTGAATTTGGATGGTAAACTTGCCATCAATAGCTTTCCATTGATTGACTCAATACTAGACTTGACTAGGAGACCTTACACCCATCATACCTTTTAAGCCAACTTGCACAAGTGGTGACAAGGAAAAGCTAGGGCTTTTGCTTTATTTTGAAATTAAGGGGACAAGTATGACACACTCCCTCTCCCCATCACATAACCGGCCACTTTATTTGATGGGTCCTCTATGGGCTATTTTGTAATTTAAAAAGTTGATTATACTTTCTAGTATTTACGGTTTAACCCATAACTTTTCATAATTGCATTTCGGCCCCACCTCTTTATGAGATTAAAATATTATGATTTTAATTTTGTTTGTAGCTTAAACTCATCATATAATTATGCCCATATGTACTAAATCTAATTGATTATTTTGCATTCCAATTTAATTATTTAATGTGATTAAGTAGTTAGTAAAATGGTTGACTATGGACTTGTGCCTTAAACGATAATTGAGCTATGAGAAAGGCTGCTAAATTCAAATGGTTTGAACCATGGGAATGTGTTTTAATTGCTATTTCAATTGCACCTCAAAATGTTAGGCATTAATCTTTCTCTCCCTCCTAGTATATGTAATTTGTAGGAATTTGTACAAATCGGTTTGTAATTCTTATTACTTCTTTATCTCTTTCAATTAGTTGATTCCCTCTAGTACTAGACTAGAGTTTCTTTAACTATTGGTAAAGAGACATATTTGCTGATGCACAAAATCGGATGGTCTTGGTACAACGTAAATCTGACCGTGAATCTGCATGTAATGTAAATAACACAAGATGTATCGTGGTTCATTCCAAGGTTTGGGCTACGTCCACATTGAATATGTATTTATCTAAGGGAGAGAGAGAGAGAAGGAGCTCTGTAATGTGAGAGATCTGAGAGGGGGTGAGAGGCTGTAGGAATTGGCCTCCCTTAATTGTGAGGGTGAGGGGTCCTTTTATAGAATAAGGACTCCTTACTTATTACATATTTGCCCCATCCTTTATTACATAATTACATTTAATTCCCCCGAGTATTTATACGAGGTTTAAATACAAGGCCCTAAATATGGTATAAACAGTAGTCCCCAAGTTTTCAGTCAAGAGAGTCTTTTGGCTGGAAACTTCAAATTCAGTCCATATGTGGGCCGAAGTAACTAGATGTTGTCTTGAACTGATGCTCAATATGAGGCGGTGTTCAATCTGAAATGATGCTCAACTAGAAGTAGCACACGTTGCGAGGCTGTTCAGCTCATGGCTTATATTGCCTTGGTTGGCTCGGCTTGTGGCGTTTGAAGGTGAGGGAGTCCCTTTTATAGAATAAGGGCTCACTTCTCAATACATGGATGATGGGCTAGAGTTGATGCTCTCTAATGATGGTGAAGGAGTCCCTTTTATAGAATAAGGGCTCGCTCCTCAATACATAAATGATGGGTTAGGAATGATACTCACGGCGAGACGGTTGCTCAGCTGGCGGCGATGCTCTCTAACGTAGGTGAGGGAGTCCCTTTTATAGAATAAGGGCTCGCTCCTCAATACATAAGTGATGGGTTAGGAGTGATGCTCGCGGCGAGACGGTTGCTCAGCTGGCGGCGATGCTTTCTAATGGTGGTGAATGAGTCTTTTTTATAGAATAAGGGCTCGTTCCTCAATACATAAGTGATGGGTTAGGAGTGCTGCTCGCGGCGAGGCAGTTGTTCAGCTGGCAGCGTTGCTCTCTAATGATGGTGAGGGATTCCCTTTTATAAAATAAGGGCTTGCTCCTCAGTACATGAACAATGGAAGGCTGCACTTGTTATCGAGTTATCGCATCCGACGATCTTCGCCTTCTCTGCTTTGAATCTCTTCACGTAATCGCGAAGTGACTCTTTTGGGTTTTTCTTTACGTTGAACAAGTGATCGGTGATGCGAAATATATAAGCACACAAATTAAACCCTCTTTTTATCAATTGTAGTAAAGTATGTAAGTAGGGATCGTTCTAGGCCGGGGATTAGGAGGGATTGCTAAATCACTTGGAAACTGACTTGAAAACGTAAAAACAAAGTTTAAAACACTAACTAGACTCAAAGAATGCAAAACTATACTTTAAAACACTAAAACAAACCAAAAGACTCAAAACAGCCCCTAAACACTCAAAACTACCTTAAACACACAATCTGGGCAGTTTTGGGACTCTAACACAAACTTGGATGAATTTTGGTTTTCTAATGAACTAAAACACTTAAAAACATAATCTAAGACAAGTTCTAATTAATATGACTCAAAGAAATAAGATGGGGTTGATTTTGGACGAAAATAATTAAATTAAGACAAGAACAAAGTAAACAAATTCTTAGACAAATTTAAGTGAATCAAAACAGATTGTAAAATGAATTTGAATGAAACTTATGGATGGAAGGCTAGCTAGGAGGTTCTTCTCCACATATGTCACACTTGCATACAAAACGATTTCCAGTTGCTTTTCGATAAGCTATGAATACTCAACGCCCCAAATTAACCGTGAATTGCACTAATTAACCCTCAGTTTTTCCACAAGTTATTGGATTGGATGATTGCATACGACAACCCAAAACATTCCCTACAAGTTCCCTACATGAGTTGCATAATAGAGATACAAGCAAGAATCATTAAGTTCTATGAAAAACATAAGCATTGACGAGGCACTCATTACTATGATTTGCATGAAACTTATGCCAAGAATTTACTTAACGTGATTGTGACTAGCAACCTTCACTACTTGTGAATATAAGTTCATAACGATTAGGTGAAACTCCCTTATATTCTAGCGTTAAATTCATGCATGAAAATTAAGCGTGCACTCTCAACCAACATACACAAATCATTTTTTATACGATCGGATAAGTAAATTGAATTCACAACTTATGAATCACAACTGGATGTAATCAAATCATATTGCAAGTATGAACATGGTTTCGAATCACCCCCTAACTAAGAGGGGTTTAGTTGCTCATACTCACAAAGCAAAGATACATAAAATTAGACATTAAAATCAAAGGAAAGAAAACACCTAAAATGCTCCAACTTGGGTAGCAAGTGCATCCAAGAATTCTCCTTTGCTTGCTTGCGGCAGATTGCTTTGTGGACGGATTTTTGGGTAGTTTTATGATGTAGAATGGATGGGGAATGGTATGGAAAGGTTTAGGGTAAGTGTGGAGGAGTGTTTGAGGGTTGGAGGGTGGTGGAGAATTAGGCAAAGAGGGTGGAAGAAGGTGGAGTGGCTGTTATGTTTTCTAGGCACTAGAATGGTGTTTTTGGGGTGTTTTGCTACCTAGGGTGAGTATGGACGAATTTCTGTGATGAATGGTGAATATGAGAGTGTGAACCCTTTGCCAAGGGGTGTAAACATGTATATATAGGCCCCAAAAAGCTTAGAGAATCAGGTTAGGCTAGGGAGAATGCACGGCAAAGAGTGTATGTGGTGTGCAATGGTCCAAGGGTGAAAATGAAGTGATGATGCAAAGTGTGAAGGGTAAAATGGAGTGGTCTTGTAGCTAGGGGACATGAATGATTGTGTACATTGCATAGAGATGGAAAGGGAGGTGAAAATGTGTCAATAAATGGGTCAAAGGTGCAACAACATGTGGTACACAAGGCATGGGATTCCAAATGTGAATGATGGAGCATCAATTGGTGCATGTTATGGTTGTGAAAGTTGTATAAAATTTTGTGGGTGAAGGGAACAAGAGGTATCAAGCAATTAAGTGTAATAATTAAATGAATTGAAGCATGAAATCAGAAATTATGTAGGGGACAAGAGTGATCAAGCATGGCATGGGAATCCAAAGGGAATTCTATGTTGTTTTGCATGGCAATGAAGGCAAGTTGGGGTGACAAATTTTTGGGCTGAGTTCTTCATCTTTTGGACCATAATTCTTCACATTCTTGGCCTCTTTAGTTCTCAAATTCGTCCATCCACTTTGGCCCAAATATGTGACATGCATTCCAAGCTCCATTTTGCTCCAAAATGCTCCAAAATGCATCTTCTTGCCTACTTTGTCCATAAAATCTGAAAACACACGAAAATGACTTTAAACATTAAAATAACTAAGGAAACACGACATAAATGCACAAGAACAAGCCAACTAAGTCGCATAAATATGCTCCTATCAATTCTTCACTTACAAATTGTTGTATGAAGAAATGAGAGTTGCCTTCAACAACTCTTGAAAGTTTGTAATTATGTTTAGAACTTAATGGTTGGTTGATAAAAATAGTCCATCAACATGGACTTATGATGATTTTGAATCATTGAGTGTTAAAGGGTTAAACCACTTCTAGAGACGGAAACTAGGCAAGGACTTCACCTTTGTGTCCCTATCCAAATGGTTCACTAAGTTTATTGTAAACTATATAGTGAACAATAACCACACACTCTCCAAATCGTTTGATGTGTATAAGACAATTGAAATAAGTTTCAAGAGAGATAGTGGGAGTTTAGGGACCATGACTATTGTAGTCAAAGGAGAAGTCAAATGAAGAAGGGGAAATAACTCCAAGGGAACAAACTTTCTTTATGAAAGGATGGACATTGGAAGGGGTATTTACAAGAAATGTCTTGCAAGTGTCAAGAACACACCTTTCGAAGGTGTTGTAAATTGTTCTTGAAAAATTCAAAACAATTGGTTCTTCTACTTGAATGCTTGATTCCGTATTAGTAACTATGTTTTACAATCGTTGTCAAAGTGTGGCTAATAAGAAGTAGAAGATTAATGAGAGAAGAGAAAGTACTTCACATTCGGAACGTGAATCAAATATAGATCTCTGCGAAAGCAGGTAGTACTTACTTCCTCATATGAACTACCAAAGAAAATGGAAAAACAAAGATTGTCTTTACATTCCAATTTGAATAAAGGAACTTAATTCCGTATGAGAAATGGATGAATGTTTTGCTTGACAAAACATTGTTCTTCATTAATGAATGATTAGATTATTGTAATCTAATTGATTATCTCTATAGTAGAGATCATATGGTAGTGTTAATTGTTTAGAATATAACGATGCTTAAAACCCAAAAGGTTGCAAGGTAGTGACTAATCCCAACTGAGTTGTGATACCTCTAAAACATAAATTACGAGTTGGTCATAGATGGATGCTTTGGATCGTTAGATCCGGATCCAATGCCTTCTTGTTAAAATTGTATAGAGGCAAAATGTTTGAATCTTTATTCTTTTGGAAAGGAAGAAAGAATCACAAAGTTGTTGAGGTTAAATCACTTAGATGTTAGTGGCATTTGTCCACAACAAAATACTACTCATGTTGTATGACATTCACCGAAGATCGCTCTCGGTTGGATTATCGTTTATTTTGAATAAACACAAGTCCGAACACTTTGCAAAAGGTTTCAAAGAATTCAAGAATGTAAGTTGATGAGTAAGACGTCTAAAGTATTTACCTCCTTAGATTTGATCCAAGGAAAGGTAACACTTTGGGACAATTTCCTTGAAAGATATCAAGGAAAGAAGCATCATAAGATAATGGATTTCTCCATTAGGAGAAGAACGAACTTGAATAAAATTTAGTTTGTTGGATGTTATCAATTACCCATATATAGGATATATACTTCTAAGACAATATGATTGTCAGTTAGAAGATCTTCCAAAATTTTCATGACTCCATAGGATGTAGTTGGAAAGACAGATAAGTCTTAATCGTGTTAAGATTTGGGGTTGTGTGCTAATAAGCAATATTTGTTTGAGAATTATCTTGTGGATATCTTTAAATTAACCTTTGGATATCACTTCTATAAACCAATTAACAAATGTTGTTTTGTTGGGTAGTTCATTGTAATCCTACAATATGATTTGCCTAACGCAAATGAACGAGAGATAGAACTCAAAGAATGGGTTCTTTGAGAGACAAGATAATCAACAAATATAACAACCTAGTTCCTACACCACAAGCTCCAAGGTAGTCGAGAAGGATTTATAAACTGTCTCAGTTGAATGGTTTGAACTTTATGACTATGTCATAGAGTTACACCTCTTAATTAGAAAGAAATAAGAATGAAAATCCTTATGACTACATTGAGTGCACATACTACATATACTCAAGGAAATGGTAAAGTACCATTTGACCTGAAATAGTGAAACCTTTAATAGCTAATTGGTAGCTTAAGGTGACTGCAATCAAAGAGATTGGTTGACTTGGAAGAAACCATCTTTGACGTAGTCTTGGTTTCAATTAATTCAAAGATTGCTAGCTACAACTACATGGTGATTCAATGTTTGGACATAATATGGGTTTCTGAAACCATTATTAAGATAGTCTTGATAATATATGTCTAAAACTATGAATCACAACACATGTAAGTTGTAGAGATCCATCCATCATGACTCTTAGCAAGCTAGTAGGAGCTATAAGCGTCTTATGAGAGAAAGATCAAATCGTTTGATTTCTCATAAAGATGTAAATGAATCTTTTGTTTACTAGGTTTACAAAAGATTAGTGGGAGTTAATCATGTTCCTAAATTTGAATATATATATATATATATACACACACACATATATGATATATTAATTTTGGAAATAAAAGAATACTTCTTTGTTAAAGTTATGACTTTAAACATTCTATAACGATAGAATGTACATAGGAGACATAGTCTATAAACATGGGATGGAAATCTATAATGATAGATTTCAGGATATAATTGGATTATATCAAGCCCTAATGATAGACAAAAGATGCTAGGAAGTTTCTCATACGATGACAAACTTCAATCAAAAGAACAACTCTAGGGAGACTAGGAGGTAGCTCTTCTCAAAGGGAACGTACCATTTGACTCCTAAAGAAATAATGCGTAAATAGAATCCTTTATGTATACGCAGAAAGGTGATTTATGTATTTCATATTGTATGAAAAATGTTGATGAGCTGTACCAAGATCGGTACAAGATGATATCAATGCAAGCCCAGGATCAGAACCATGGCAACTGTCAAGTGAATCCTTAAGTATTTGAGAAATAATAAAGGATGGATTCCTTAAGAATGAGGAAGAATTAGAGTAACGTAATGGAAGCGTAAATGTATTAGATTATGAATCTAATCCATCATTGGATGTTTCTTCATTATGAATGAAGAAATAATCAGATATCTCTTTATTATGACTAAAGAGATATTTGGATGGAAACATTAAAAGTAATGACTTTAGTGTGTTCCATTGTGAATGCAAAATATATTGCCATATAGAAGCTTACAACAATGTTGTTTAGATGAGAGAGTTCATTCATGAACTCTCTATTTGGTTCCAACCAGAAAGTGTCTCTAGTGTACCCAACTTAAATGAGAGACTAAACCACATGATTAAGAATCATGTATAATGGTGACGTCATTATTCTCAAGGTTGCTTCTTTGGATAACATATAGATATCCATTGTCTAGGCCAACTACTCAGCCATTTTTGAAATGACTACAGAAGAGGTATCATCATTGATAAGCAAGCTGATTGGCTCTAGTGCAAGTGGGAGATTGTTGGAAATATGCCCTAAAACAAATCATATGATGATACTTTACAGACATTTCACATGTTAAACTAGTATAGTTTAATTTAAAGGGCAAAGATTATTGTTTGAAGCCGTCTCCTATAAATGTTATATGCTTAAACTATAAGTCCAAGGAATATGTAATTGGGAGAATGCGATCCAAAGAAGTTAGATTCATGAGACCATTCTCTTTTGTATACATATCCTAAACGTTCCTGATCATATGATTGCTAATTGGGCATTGATAGTCCGTGAAGATCAGTATGTGCTATGTCTTCTTTTAGGGAGAGTGACTGATCTCGAGTCATTGGTGTGACTAACACCAAGACAAGTACGTACGTGCTCAATAGAGAATGAGTTCACTGAACCCGATCAACAAGGAGTTATCATACTCATGTCACATGAGAAGTCATGGTTGGGATAATGCAAAGTAGTCCTTTAACCTGAGGCATCATAGTTGTCTTGTGGTTAGGTCCTTGATCTTTGACTATGTCAAAGTCACTCCATCCGAGGGTGTCCACGATATAGTTAAGGTTAAGCCACTTAGCCATGGAGGCAAGTGAATGCGCAACAAGGGATCTCTAACCTTTAAACTGTTTGAGGGAGAATACTCTATGATATGATTAAGAATCTCTGGCCAGAGTATGAATGAGATTTAGGAAGTCGTTCCAAATCACATTGGATAGTAGACATAAATAAACTATCAAACCAAACAATGTGGTCAAGAGTATTGTATTAGAGAAAGACCGTATTGCATTGTAATCCTAAATTGAATAGGTTCTCCACCTCTTCTGATTAGCTTGGGTAACCATGACATACTGCTAGGTGTCACTCATGGTTTATGGAAGCCCTAAACGTGTATAATCACTAAAGGGAGAATTGAAAGTAAGTTTCAATTCACAATCGATTTGAAAGAGTTCTAATCGCCCACTGCCTTGCTAAAAGGACCCTAATGGCACACACCGTGTAAGGTAATGCTTGAAGGATTTGACGGAGATGAGTAAGGACAATTAAATGGTTTAATTGTTTATGGTAAAAATTAATTAATATGTTAATGAATCAAATGAATAAGTTCGTTTTAAACCTTGAGTTAGTTTTGGGCCTTAAAGCCCAAATTGGACTTCAAATCGTCAAGCCCATTAGCTTAAGTTGTATGACAACTTAACAAACAAAATTCAAGAAGCCCAAAACAGTCCAAAGGCTTGGGAAAACCGGCCATAGAGAGAGGAAGGGCCTTTTGGTCCAAAATGCATACAAAAGTTGAAAGCATAGAAGGGGTAGCTTTGCTCCATCCTCATCAGGGTTTTCTAAGGATGAAAAGTGAGAAAAACTCTCTCTTTTCTCTCTAGAATAGCCAGCCACGATGGGGGAGTTTACTGGCATCTAACTGTTCCATGGCCACTCATCTTCTTCTTCAACCATCCTTGGTGTCGGAACTTAGAGGTCTCCAACTTTGGGGACTTTTGGAGAAACCAATTCTTCCATCCATATGCAAGAAGGCATGGAGCCAAGAAGCAAAGTTCCTCCATCCACATCCATGGAGCCAGGGAGTAAGGTGACAAAGGAAAGAAGGCCATCACATGGGTGATTAACCTTTGCTAAGCAAAGAGGTGCTTCAAAGGTATAAAATTTCTCAACTCACTTTGTTCTTGAGTTGAGTCTTGGTTCATCTAACTACTAGGCTTTGAATTTCATGGGTAATGTTTTGTTTTTGAGTGCATACAAGCATGATTCTGCCTTTAATTTGTTAATTGCATGCCATAGATGTTGCTCAAATGAACATGTTTTTCACAAAATTTCCTTCAAGCACAACTCGATTCGGAGTCCAAGTTGACATTCCGGATCGGGGTGTGTCATAATATCACCTTAAATATGTTAAGAAGTGTTGATGAAATGTTGGTATAACAAATATTAGCCCATCATGACCAACGATCTAATTATCGTCACTGGGTTGGAGAAAGTCTCATATTCAACTTACTTAATGGAGGGTTGATATACACATATATAATCAAGGGACAAATATTTTGACAAACTTTTTTACACTTTCTTGTAGCCTTTAGATTTTGTAACATTCAACGATCTAGATTAAGAGTGATGTGGAGAGTTGTAAACATTAAATGACTTGGATGATGATGTGGATTATAACTAATAAAGAAACATCAATCTAAATTAAAAATTAATATATAATAGGATCAAATTGAAAAAACAAATAATCAAACTTTGAACCTAGTGTAAAAAATATAAAAATAAAAACAAAGACAAAAACAGGAAAATACTGTAACCTCCATCTCCCTCCCTGCAATGCCTTGGATGAAATCTCATCTTTCATTTTATAAAAAAAAATGAACCCTAATAAATAACAAAAAAGGAATGATTTAAAGAAAAAAAAAAGGTGATACCAGGGATAGGATTAATATTTAGTGGAAACGAAACTGCTATAATAAAAAAAAAAGTTGAAAGCATAGACGAATGAAATCAAGTTGTTTGTTTGATTCGAAAACCTAAAAAAAGTAGAAAAATCATCAATGACCTAAATCGACAAAAACTAAAAAGATTTTGCAAAACCTAATTTAATCACCCTACACATATGAACAATAATATACTATTTAGGGTATTGTATGTTTTGCTTACGTAAAACATAGTTGTGACTTGTCATGTAAAACATATTAAATGAATTTTTTTGTAATTTAATCATCTTATGTTATAAATAAATTGTTTTTATTTGAATAAATATAAATTTAAAAAAATTTACCCTGGTAAATTAAATTTTCAGCTCATTTCGTGACAAACAAAATATTATTCATCGCGTGAATGGCATTTATGAGACAATTAATTACTATCCATCGCGTAATGAGCTGAAAATTTGACATCATGGGCATGCACGAAAATAATTTCGTGAAAATTTGAATTTATTGCACAACGAATATCTTTTGTTCATTGCGCAATAACCTCGGGATTAAACTGAAATTGCAAACACTTTCCCCTCACCTCTCCTCTCTATAAACTCTCTCTCCGATAGCCATCTCCCTCAACTGTCCCTCACACTCTCTCTTCCTCCTCCGGCAACCCTTTCTCTTCCTCCTCTGGCAGCCCTCTCTCTTTCTCCTCCAACAACCCTATCTCTTCCTCCTCCGACAATGCTCTTCCTCTGAGGTAAATTTCAATTTACTTAACTCTAGTAAAATTAGGAATTAGGGTTCTAATGTTTTGAATAATTGCTTTGATTTGATAATTGCTTAGAACTAAGGTTTTCATCTACTTTAGGGTTCTAATCTGACCAGGAAGAATGGGTTCTAAAATTTACATCTATAAAGCACATGCAAACACAAAATGAAGTTTAAAACTCCAATTTAGAAAAGAAAAAAAAATTAAAAATCCTCAATTCGAGTCATAAAACCTTAACTTTAGGAAACCCTCAATTCAAAATTTCAAACAATAACATAGATATTAGAAAGATACACAAAATAATTACCTTTGATGCTCGCTGCTTCTACCTCCTAGGTGTCGCCCCTCACAGATGGTCGGCACCTTTAACTCTCTCTCTCTCTCTCTCTATATATATATGTGTATATATGTATGTATATTTGTATATGATTAAACCTCTGTGTATAATTGAATGTATGTAAGCCATGGTAGTTTTTTTGTATATGTTTGTAAATTTCTGTTGGTTTCTTATATTGCGTGGAATGCAAATTGTAATAACGCAATATCTGCATGCACATTTGTCAATTTTTCTTATTCTCTTTCATTCGGTTAGTGTTAGAGCTTGTGTTGTCGTGTAATAGAGGCTGTTTTTAGGTTCAGTTTCATCCAAGTAGGAAGAATAGGAAATCTGCTTCAAATTCGATTTAATATTCCTATTAAATTGATTTCTCTTAAGTGGTGTTTTAATTAGGAATTGTGTTGCCATTTAGTAATAGTCGTTTACTGTGATATGTTGGGCTAACAACTTGTGTTTGTAGTTCTTATGGTTCCTGGATAAGCTCTCTAAATTTTTGAACTATCTAGTCCGAAAGATTGTGTTCTTTTGTGAATGCTTCACTAGTTTCCTTGCCATTCTGACTTTTGGTATTCCTTTCGGACTAGATAATTTTGTGGTTGCCAATATTTGTTTATAGTACTTTATGTCAAAGTATCAAACTTGTTTATATTATCGTGGTATTTAATTGTAAGTCACTTAGGTGTGAATTTGACATGATATTAGAACAATTCAATTTTTTATGAAATGATATTAGAAGTGGAGAACACAAAGCCTTAATTGACTGATTTTTATGATCTCAAGCTTTATAAGAAAAATAGTTTAAATCCCAAAACCTATATTTTTGGCAAAATAGTAGATCAAAATGGTTGGGATTCTTGAACTTGTCATGTTTACAGTTATTAAAACGCCCAAGAGTGTTTTAGGGTTCATGATTTACAATGCTCAAAACATGGATCAGTGGTTCAACTTTGCCTGAGTTAACAACATAATTGATATTTTAACAACATAAGTTTTTATCTTCATAAAGTTGGTATGTTGAACTTGTATTTGGGAATACTTGTGTTAGGTTTTCATTTGGTTAGATTGGGGATAAAAGATTTATGTTGTCTTTCCTGTTTGAAGCTGCATTCTTTTGTTCGGATATGCCTAGAAATTTTCCGTATTATGTCCTTGTTTTGTTGTAGTTTCTGGCACATGGCATTATTTTGCTTTGCTTGCTAGTTTTAGGTGTATTGATTCTGCTCTGTACAATTTTTTTTCTTCAGAAAAGACTCACCATTTATTGTACCTTATTCCATCAATTGTATCCTTCAACATGTATCAACTAGGAAACAATGGATGCCAATATTCTGTTTACCATATAATATGTCTGGTATACTAGAATTTCATTACAATTCAACTCTGTGGTGATCATCTGCTGTCAAATTGGAGTACTGTTTTGATTCTAAATGTGCTTTGTTTTATTTTTCTTGAATTTCAAATACTTGGAAAATGATTGTCGGTGTTCATGTTTTACACATGTGCCTTGTTATGAGTTAAGGAGTTGGTGCTTTATCTGGGTTAAGTAAGATGAGAAATATGTTTGTGCTGCCAATATGGTTTGTAATTTATATCTAAGTGTAATATAGAGAATAAGCATTGGATTTGGCACGTTGACTTCAAAGAATAGGCACTGATTTTTTCCTAATTGTGCAAATGTCACAGCTTATTAGAAGTTGTAAGGCGGTGACAACTGCACCCCATTTGATTCCTCGACCTTCAACTTCAGTTGCCACTACTCCAGCAAGAATGAAGCCTAGACCGGTTAATCTGGTTGATGCGGTTGATGCAGTTTTTCCCCGGTCCTCCCAGGCGTCGGCATCATTAGCCTCTTTAGTTGCGCTACCTGTTAGGGCCAAGCGTGGTCACTGCTGCCCCTGCACTCCCAACATGACATCAGCATCCACTACTGATGCCTCGAGGTCCCAACCAAGTAAACATGTGATAAGCGCTAAATATAATGGGGAAGTTAAATGTTCCTCATCCAGTTAAAAATTTTAGTTGGCTTTTGATTCTGGATAGGTTACAAACTAGATATGCACTGTGTAATATTTCCACTACTGAAGCATTCAACTGTTGTGATTGTTGTTGGATATCATATATTATTCATTACAATGTCCAGGGTTTCGGAATTGTTATAATTTTAGGGGAGGTTCTGCCGAAATTTCAGTTTTATTTGTTGTGTTTGTTTGATTGTTTTTTATAATTTTTTTCAGCAAAGAAAAATACTCGGTTATAATTTCAGGGGAGGTTCTGCGCGCACAGTTGTCGGTAAGTATCCTACCTTTTAATTGTTTTTCCTTCAAATTTTATAGATTTATATTACTTAATGTATGTAATTAATTTGTTACATTGCAGATGAACTACAATCTCGACGACATCAATGACGATATGTTGGCGTACGTCAACATGCTCTTCGCTGAACGGTACAAGTAGTGGAAGAACGACCTGCACCAATATTTTGAGACATTTAATGATCCGCAAGTCACTCTTGAGGAGGGTTGCCCGAAGGAATTTGAGGACTGGGAAGATAATTGGGTGTGGCTCTACAATCATTTTCAGGAGCCAGCTATGTGGTACATTTTTTATATTAAGTTTAAAAGTATTATACGTTTCCTACTAATGTTTATTGATTTTTTTTTATATTTCATTTAAATTAGAACTAATACGTTTATTTTTTGTATAACAGAAAAAGGCGAAAGCCAACAAGACCAATCAGGAGAAGAAGACTATTTTCCACCATTCTAGTTCGAGTCCCTTCTTATATAGGATGGAGGCGCGGCGGCAAGTAATAATAAAGTTTTTGATATTCGATTTTTAATATGTCAATAATATATATATTTTTTTTCATACTAACATTTTTTTTTCTCTTGTTCTATTCAGAGGGAGTTCAAAATTCCCGGTGATTGATGTCTTTAGCGACGTTTATGTTCGACCCGGGGATAAGTTGGCCGAGTCCCTTCATGTAAGTATTCTTCAATTGTAATTACTATCTTACGCATTCAAGTATCATGGTTATTATTTGAATGTTATTAATAAGATTTCATGTTATATTACACAGGCGATGGCGATGGAGAAAAGGCAGTTGGTTTTTGAGGAGGCCGCCTCCCAGCTTCTTCACGAGACACCACTCAAGTATGTGGATCGCCCAAAGGATGAGGGGTTTCAGATCCTTACAGAGACCTTGGATTAGACTCTCGGGTAGAGGTCGGGGACGTATTGTAAGGGGATGGGGAATGCCTGGCGGCGAGAACCTAGAGCCTCTTCATCATCAAAATCAAAGAGTGAGGTCACAACTTTGACAACAGAGGTGGCTGACCTTAGGAATAAGCTGGCCTCGTATAAGAGCCAGATGTCATTAATTGTACAGGCCCTTAGTCAGTCCGACATTCATTTCCCAGATCTTTGTCCCCCGTCGACATCCGAGCCCCTCCAACCCGAGCATGCCCACAACTCTACCCCTTCAACCTCTGAGCCCGTCCCCAACCTCGAGACCTTCCAGTCGCCTCCGAATGACAACCCCGTAGATTACGCCGCATTATTTTCTTAGTTTTTTACTCTCTTACTTTTTATACATTTTCCTTGTACATACATTTATATTTATTTAAATAAATTATTTTTCTCTTCATTACATTTTTTAATTGCAATTTAATTTTGTTACAAAATAAAAAAAAAACAGAACAAAAAATTAAATTAAAAAAAAAATATTTTTCTGTTTGAGCACTACACCACCAACCATCACCACTGACTGCCCTTTTGCCACAAACGTACGCTATGGTACTTCAGTAGTACTTGTAGTACCATAGACATTAAAAAATCAGAATGGCGAGAGAGTAGTATTAACCAAAATCCTAAATCGATCATGTCCTTCGATGATCATACAAGCCTAATTAAGGTCCAAGGGTCATAATAAGAGATTCCACCAAAGTATATGGTGGTTACCTGTGTGTGGCTGGGGTTGGTAGAGATTTGAAGACTGCCCAGATGAGGAAGGATTTGAAATCCTAAGGGATGAGGTTTGATTCTTTTTAGTCTTGGTTATATATACTTCTTGCTCTCAAATCCCACAAAATCCACAACTTACTGAAATCCTCCAAAATCTAAATTTTTTTAATACACTTAGATTTGGATGGATTTTAAAATCTTTTAAAATCTTTTAATTGACTACACCTAGATTTGAATGGATTCTAAAATCCTTTAAAATCCTTTAATTGACTACACTAGGATTTTAAAGTCTTTTAAAATACTCTCAAATCCGAGTTTGACTACACCCTTATTAGTGTTCACTTTTTGTGGTTGAGGTATAAGTATATGAAAAAAATGAGGGGTGAAGAAGGCTAACGAGAGAGGGAAGAAATAAAGAAGAGTGAAGCAAAACAAAATCTTGTAAAAGACAACAAATTAAGTTAGTATTTAGTTTTTAGTTTTAATTTGTGTGTCTTTCCTTATAAACATTTCTTCAACACCTCTCCATCACGGTATACTCAAAATATTTTTTCCTGAGGTAATAAAATGTGAATTAAAATTCCAGTGTCAAATGCTATATTTTTCACATATAAAGGAAGCAATTAGTGTAATACAAAATAGTCATCATGCACTTCTTCCTACAGGAAATAATGTCACAGCCCGTCCCAAGATTCTATTTATCGATCGTGAAATGACGAAAGTACCCTTGACTGTTGCTAAGGTATGTGTATGACATGTGATGGAATAATGCATATTTTCCTAAGTTTTTGGAAAAAATTATGTTGGATTAAAGGTTGTATGTATTTTGTGTGGTTAGGGACTAAAGAAAAAAAAGAAAGGGATTGTGATGTTTTGGCTGGACCACACACGGGACACTCCTCCCTCTCTTCCCCGTGCCCTCTCTCTCTCTTCCCTCTCAGTTCACTCTCTCTCTCTCTCGAAACCGTACGGACAAAACCAAGGACCCTCAAATCTTCACAGATCGAAGGTTCTAAGGTAAGAATCGAACTCATCTTGAGTCCCTGAGTTCAAATATACTAATTTTATGACTTAAAACCTTCGATATCATCATGAAACCATAACCCCGAAAATGGGCACTGTTCATGCACACGTAAAATATTGTGTTTCAGGGAATTTCAAGCTCACAGTGAGCTTAAGGAGGTCTTCACGAGCTTTGGGGTACATCGTTGGTAGGATTTGGACATCGGAGGACTGAGAACAGAACTTTTCAATTTTGGCCGGAACTTTCGAAGCTTTTTCCGATGAATCCCCGGCGAGTTAAGGGTCGAGGCAGGTATGGATGTGTTCATCTTGTCAAGATCTTCATTTTGATATAAAGAGCGTTGAAAATAGTGAAGAAATGAGGAAGTTATGGCGATTTAAAAATTCCCCAGAAACCGACGACTTTTCCGTCGCCGGTAAAACCAGTCCGGCGACTGGAGGAAGAAGGTGAGGCGCGTGGGGGCACGTGAGTCCGTGCCCCTCCCGACGCGTGGGGGCACATGCAGCCTTGAAATTTTTTTCTAAAAATACCTCAACGTCCGTGACGTCGAGTAGGTTATTGTGGTATATTCATATACCCAAATTGAGCATCGTATGAGAAGTTATTTCGAATTGTCGGTTATGTGCCTTAATTAACGTTTTTATAGTTGTTTCGTATATAGGTGATACCTATCCCGAGGACGAGCGCATCCAGGGACGTCACAGGGGTTACGACCCTTCGACTTATCAGTGAGTGGGCAGTTATTTTCTATTATTACCTATATACTATTGAATTTCCCAGAAATTGAATTTAAATAAAAGTATGTTTTTAAAATGCCATGCATGCATATTATGAACTATATGAATTAGTAATTGATGTATATATGTGTGAAATGGTGCTGTGGATGCACATGTGAGTTTAGATTGTTCATATGATTTATTGTAATGTGAATTGTATTGAGAGCTCATAACCTGCACCCCTAGTGTTAGTGCTTATAATATTCACCGCACCGCACGTTCACCTTGGATCCAAGTAGGTGCATGTCGTACAGACCATGAAAGGGTTCCGACATGCTAGTCTTACAGATCACTAGAGGTGGTTCCGACTGGTAGGTGACCTTAGATTATGTGCACAGATGATTGATGAGTGAAGCACTAGAGCGTATTATTACACCATTCTTGTCGTACAGACTACTTCAGGTAGTTCCGACTTATGTGCAGAGTAGTGCCATACAGATCACCGTGGTGACTCCGGTTGGTTTGGATATTGAGCTATGGAATTAACCATACAGGACCAACTGCAGGGTCTTCGGTTGATTCGTTATGTCACATGTTATATTGATGCATTCTTAATTTGTTATTGACATTTATGGCATGGCATATTTTCTGAGTGTTGATAAAGAATTGTGATTTGAAGATTATATGCCTATTATGTTATTTTCTGGGAAAGTATACAGGTTTTATAGCGAGGGGTTAGAAATGTTTTAAATGAAATGATTTTCGAAAAGCTTTGTTTTACTGACCCACTTAATTTTGTTTTGCGCCCCTCCAGGTTCTAGTTAGCAGCATTGGTGGCCCACGAGGATTCCCACGGCATTCTGACAGACTACTCACGTAGGACTCACCTTCAAGTGTTGTAATTCAGTAATGTACCTACTTGACTGCACCTTGTACTTAGGCTCTGAATATGTGTGTTTCACACTTTAACTTATTCTAGCACGTTACTTGGTTATTATTGCTAGTATTTGGTTTTTGTTTATTCGTATTCCTCTTATCTATTGCTTCCGCGTTGCACTTTTGGTTACGTCACGCCTACGTGACGGTCAGCACGCCTTGATTCTAGGATCATGGTGTGTCAAATAATAGGGAAAAAAAAATACACCAAATAACCAGTGACCTTTGTTTCATGAAAAAGAATTTCTTGGTGTGCAAAATGTCCAAACTTTTATGGAAAGCTTTTTCTGGTTCCTTGCCTTTTTTTTAGGATAGACATCTGGGAAATATAGGGTACGTTTGTTGCACCGGACTAACTCGGACTGTACTAGCTTTAGGGACTAAGTTGGATTGGCTTAGACTAGACTAAGCTGGATTGATTTAGTGAAGCGTTTTGTAGAATGACGGACTAAAAAAAAAAGAATAGTTAACAACTATAATTTTATATCATTAAATACACATTTAATAATATTTTATTTTTTATTCAAGCTTTTTCTTTGTGTTTGTGTCTGGAACACTCTCCTCTCCCTGGGAGTTCATTCTTTTCTTCCTCGTTAGTGCCGCTCCCCAACACTCATTTTTTCCTGCAAAACAATAGCCTTCAAAACAATTTTTCCTGCAAAATCGTCCCTAAAGCTACTCTCTCCTTCGTCTCTCCATTTTTCTTTGTACCAAAGCTACTCTCTCCCTTTCTCTATCCATTTCTCGGGAATATTCTAGGAAAATAATTTTTTTTTTGGGAATTTTTTGGGAATTACTAGGAATAAGGAAGAATTTTTATATGGGGATTGTTGTTGTTTTTGTTTTGATTTTTTTTTTAAATTTTGGTGTGGAGATTTAGGCAGTGGGTGGGTTGGGTTTCAGATCTAGGAAAGAGAGAAGCAGATAGATGGGCAAGGGAGAGAGAAGCAGATGAAGCAGAGTAAGGGAGAGAAGCGGACGAAGAGAAGCAGATGGAGTGAAGCAACGAAGGTCTTAGCAATCCGATGCCTTTCGATGGGACTTGCTAAGACCGTCTAGCGACGTCCTTTGTCGAGGCGAGTCCCTGCTAGTCCCATTAAAGGTTATCCTGCTGTGTAACAAACATGGTATTGCTCTGAGTTTTAGTCCTGTCCAGTCCAATCCTACTTAGTGAGGGCAAACAAACGCCCCCATAGTGTGCTACGTATTTTCTATTTTGCAGAAATTACAACTGATAGCAACATAAAACATTCATTGAACAGTAAGTTTCACAGCCACAACCAAATGCTAGCTTTAGCAAATACTAGAAATCAAAGCCCGCGCTTTGCTGCGGGATTAAAAATTGTATGAAAGATTATGTTGGAAGACATAAAAGATTGTTAGGTTAATACTATTTACATTTGTAAAGGTTTGGAAAATTTTTACACACAAAATTTGATCAATACTGACTAGGGATGGGTAACGGTTATGGCGGATGGGTGGCCATGGTTATTTATTCATAACTGTTTATTTCCATACCCGTATAACTGTTTACCCATTGGGTAATTGTCTAAACGGTTATACCCATATCCATAACCGTTTATAAACGGTTAACCATACCCATAACCGTATCCGTTTAATACCCGTTTACCCATTTATCATTTTTAAACCCGTTTATCCTTTCTTTTTTACCATTTACTCATTTTTCACCCGTCTACGTGTTTTTTTTTAACAACTTGAAAATTAAAAAAGAAAAATTTGTCATAATTTTCTTTTTCTAACAATTAAACACCGTTATAGGTACATTCATCATACATTTCCTCATTTTAATTTTTTAAATCCTTATATCATTCCAATAATTGAAATAATAATTTACATACGATATTTTTAACTGTTAGCAATGAAGGTAATATAAAATTTGCTAAGTATTCTTGGGTTACGAAAACTGTTAAAAGACAGTATTCTTGGGTTATTTAACTCGGAATGTAAAATATTAACATAATATATATAATGGACCATGAAATTTAAAGTGGTTAAGGAAAACTTATTATATTAACTATAGAAATCATGCACTATAGTCAATAGCATCAATCTAAGTTTTGTCTTATAGGGAACATGTAACATCCCACATCGCCTAGGGGAGTGATCCTTAAATGTATATTCCCATCCCTACCTAGCATGAGGCCTTTTGGGAGCTCACTGGCTTCGGGTTCTGTAGGAGCTCGGAAGTTAAACGAGATGGAGGCCAAAGCACTCTCAGGATGGGTGATCAACTGGGAAGTTGCTTATGAGTTCCCAAAAACAAAACCGTGAGGGCGTGGTCAGGGCCCAAAGCGGACAATATCGTGCTATGGTGGTGGAGCGGGCCCGGGAAGTGATCCGCCACGGGCCGGGATGTGACAGAACATGATTTGTGTTAATTTTACATATATAAAATAAATGGATGGTTACCCGTTCATAACTGCGGTTAATACTAATAACCGCCCATTTAAATTTTCTGGGTAAATGGTTATACCCATAACCATTTATTTATCTAAACAGTTACCCATAACCATAACCGTGAAATTTAAATGGACGGGTAACCGCAGTTACCCATAACCGATGGGTATTTACCCATTCCTAATATTGACCACATACTAAACATCATAGATTTGATTTTATATACATGCAAAAAAGATTAGATCAACGCATACCATTTAGGTAGTTTCTGTAACTTTAAGATGGTATTACCTACTTACAAAAAATTACGAAACACTGGGCTATTTACATGCAAAATATATTAGGGGTATTGTTTCATTTACATTGATAAAGATGACAAAAGTTGTTCAATATCACTGTGATTCAAATCAGAACCACCAATACATGATCTTAACTAAAATCTAGCACCCCACACCCACATTATCAAATATGTTTTATTACACAGTACAAAATGGGAAACAGATGACAAATTAAGATAATAGGTATATAAAAAAACTAATATTTATATTTAATTCCAAGAATCAAACAAACAAAAGAAAGAAAAACCTTGTTCTTGAAGCAGGTTTTGGGTACATCTGTACACTCAGGGTGAAAAACAAAAACACACAAAAGCACTTTCCCCATACCAACAAAAATAGCCATCAACCAAAATACCAAGAGAATAACATATCAAAATAAAAGAATAAACAAAAACTTGTACCAAGAAAAAAAAAATAAAGAGGAAAGAGGAGAGAAAAATAAAAATATGAGGTTTATGACTTATTTCTTAACCATCCAAAAGCCATAGCTAACCTGAGCATCGTATCAAGGTTACTCGGATCCTACAGTCAATGGCTTTTTAAATTTATTGATTATTGATACAAATGCCCATAAAGTTAATGAAATCAAATTCTTGAAATCTAATCAATAGATTAAACAACATTTCGAAAACTAAGACATCAAATTTACATTTTTCTAAAAGAAAAGATGAAGAAGCAGGGGAAACCAAATTTTACAGAGTGAGACAAATTTATAATTAAATTCACTATTTCTGTCCTAAAATCCGAAAAAACTAGAGTCTCCTGAAACGCTGTAACAAATTTGAGTCAATTACATTAACCAATTTAAGTCAATTAAACAACATTTGTAGTGTATATGCTGTACACTCACCCTTGCATAGAGGCCTTAGGAATCAGTGGCTGTTCCTTCTAGCTCTTCTTTTGCCACTCAAGTTGAGAGGTGCAACCTCTGTTGGACTCAAGCTTGAAGGCGCTCTGTCTGTTGAGCCCGGTGGCATTACCGTCTTCTTCATTGTTGGTAATTGTCACCTGCCGCTTTTCTGTGCCTTTTTGTTCCTCTTGTTCATTTGAACTTGCATTGAATTTAGGATCATAAATGCTCACATAAATTAACTCCTCCCTCATTTTAATTTTTTTTGTAAGAAATGGTAACATTCGATAATCAAGTAAATTTTATACAAATGCATAGGAGTGGAGCGTCCATTCGTAAGAATTGTATAACTCAGATATGGTGATGAAATTCAGTACGTTATAACAATACTCTTTGAATCCCTCGGTATTAAGTTGATATTAAAAAATCCTTTTGCTTTTAGTTAATGATTGTTTCCAAATCGCGGCCACAATTTTTGAGAATTAATACCACATGTTATAAGTTTAGTCCCTCCAACCAACAGATTGATATCTGAGAAGGATAAAATCATACACACATAAATCAAATTTAAAATTTTCCATCACATGTAAATTATAATTAATAAAGCAAATATACTGTATCGTATCACAATTACAGAAGCAAGGATTTTAAAATGCCACAGTATTTAACAGCTACTATTCACAATTCTTAAAAAATGAGTAGAAGACTAATGTGTACAAAGCATCGATGAATCACTTCCAAAATCAGATACACAAAATCTGAAAACAGCGCCTATCCAAAGCAAAAAAGAGAACAATTAGGCATAAACAAAATGCAACAACAAGAAAGCTTTTTCCCACTAAGTGGGTTCGGCTATATGAATCCTAGAATGCCATTGCACTCGGTTATGTGTCTGATGCGAAAATTAACTTAACACATAAATTAAACCCTCTTGTTGTCAAATTGTAGTATAAATGCAAGTAGGGATCGTTCTAAACCGGGGATTAGGAGGGCTTGCTAAAACCTCTAAACTGACTTAAAAACATATAAACAAAGTTAAAAACACTAAACTAGACTCAAAGAACTTAAAACAAACTCAAAGGACTCAAAACAAACTCAAAGGACTTAAAACAAGCTAAAAACGCTCAAATCTGCCTAAAAACACAAACTGGGCAGATTTGGACTCTAACACACTTTTGGGACACCTAAAAACACAAATCAAAACAGATTTTCACTAATAAAACACTTTAAAGTAAAGGGGGTTTTGGTTTTGACGAATTTGAAAACAAAACAAGTAAATTAAAGAACTAATGAAATCTGCACAAATTTAAGTAAATTGAATGGATGGAAGGCTAGCTAGGAGGTTCTTCTCCACACATGACATACTTGCACATAAACCAATTTTCAGTTGTTCTTTTCGATCAATCATGAAACTCAACACCCCAGGTTAATTAAGTCCGCTTAAATTAACCTTCAAGTTCTCCTTAAGTTATTGAATTGGATGAGAAAACGCATACAACAATTCAAGCATTCTTCAAAAGTTCTTTAC
Organism: Malus domestica; assembly: GCF_042453785.1. Lineage (NCBI taxonomy): Eukaryota > Viridiplantae > Streptophyta > Magnoliopsida > Rosales > Rosaceae > Malus > Malus domestica. The sequence continues at coordinate 24,574,691 of NC_091669.1, forward strand.
ATGAACAACACAATAAAGATACAATCAAAGATCATTAAGCATTATGAAAACTATAAGTATTGATGAGGCATTCATTACTATGATGAGCATGAAACTCCTGCCAAGAATTTATTTAACGCGATCGTTTATAAGCGACCTCCACTACTTGTGAATATAAGTTTGTAACTATTAGGTGAAACTCCCTTATACTCTAGCATCATATTCATGCATGCAAACTAAGTGTGCACTCTTAATAAACATACACGAATAAGTTATCAATCAAGCAGTTAAACAAATTGAATTCACAACTTATGAAATCACAACTGAAGGTAATCAAATCATTTTGCAAGCATGAACATGGTTTCGAATTCCCCCCTAGCTAAGGGGGGTTTAGTTCCTCATACTCATAAAGCAAAGATAAACAAATTTAGACATTGAAAACAAAAGAATGAAAACACCTAAAAACGCTCCAACAATCCAACTTGAATGGCAAGCACGTCCAAGGGTCCTCCTTCTTCTCTTTGTTGCGGCACAAGGTGTAGTTTGATGGATGAGTGGTAAATTATGATGGTGGATGGATATAGGTGAGTTATGGTGAAGGGTGGATGGGTGGATTGTGTTCTCCCGGCCAAGGAATGAAAGTGTAAGTGTATGGAGTTGTGAGATGTGAATGTAGTGTCTTTTGATGGATCTTTCCTCCTCCCCCTTGTTATGGTGAAGGGTGGATGTATTTATAGGCTAGGGAGAGGACCACCATCTAATTAAGGTGGTAGTGGTGTATGTTGTGGTAATGAGTGGATGTAAAAGGTGTAGTGGGTGAGTGTTTGGTAATGAGTTGATGTAATAGGTGTAGTGGATGGATGTTTGGTAATGAGTGGATGTAATGGGTGTAGTGGATGAGTGTTTGGTAATGAGTGGATGTAATGGGTGTAGTGGATGGATGTTTGGTAATGAGTGGATGTAATGGGTGCAGTGGATGGATGTTTGGAGTTGTAGGTCAACACACTTGCACATACACATGCTGATTTCTAGCATTCAAATCTTCAAAAACGTCCATCCTCATATCTCCATGCTTGCACTATCCAATCTTGGCCCAAAAATGCTTCAAAATGCTCCAAATAGCACTTTGTTGCTTACTTTGTTATTTGAACCTACAAACACACGAAAATAGCTTAAAATACATAATTGACTAAGAAATAACAACATAAATGCACAAGAACAAGCTAACTAAGTCGCATAAATATGCTCATATCAGTGTCATGTCCTCTGTTAGATCCAAATACTCTAAGTCTTTTCTTAGAGTCTCTTCCAAAGTTTTCCTAGGTCTTTCTCTACCCCTTCGGCCCTGGACCTTTGTCCCGTAGTCGCATTTTCTAACCGGAGCGTCAGTAGGCCTTATTTGCACATGTCCAAACCAACATAACCAATTTTCTCTCATCTTTCCTTCAATTTCGGCTACTCTTACTTTACCTCGAATATCCTCATTCCTAATCTTATCCTTTCTCGTGTGCTCACACATCCAACGAAGCATCCTCATCTCTACTACACCCATTTTATGTACGCGTTGATGCTTCACAGCCCAACATTCCTTGCCATTCAGCATCGCCGACCTTATTGCCGTCCTATAAAATTTTACCTTGAGCTTCAGTGGCATACGACAGTCACACAACACGCCGGATGCACTCTTCCACTTTATCCATCCAACTTGTATTCTATGGTTGAGGTCTCCATCTAATTCTCCGTTCTTTTGTAAGATAGATCCCAGGTAGCGAAAGTGGTCGCTCTTTGGTACTTTCTGATCTCCGATCCTCACCCCTAACTCATTTTGGCCTCCATTTGCATTCAACTTGCACTCCATATATTATGTCTTTGATCAGCTTAGGCGAAGACCTTTAGATTCCAATACTTCTCTCCAAAGGTTAAGCTTCGCATTTACCCCTTCCTGAGTTTCATCTATCAACAATATATCGTTTGCGAAAAGCATACACCAAGGAATATCATCTTGAATATGTCCCGTTAACTCATCCATTACCAATGCAAAAAGGTAAGGACTTAAGGATGAGCCTTGATGGAACCCTACAGTTATGGGGAAGCTTACGGTTTGTCCTTCACGAGTTCTTACGGCAGTCTTTACTCCATCATACATATCATTTATAGCTTGGATATATGCTACTCGTACTCCTTCTCTAAAATCCTCCAAAGAATGTCTCTTAGGACCCTATCAAACGCTTTTTCCAAATCTATAAAGATTATATGTAAATCCTTTTTCCCATCTCTATATCTTTCCATCAATCTTCGTAAGAGATAGATTGCCTCCATGGTTGAGCGCCCTGGCATGAACCCGAATTGGTTGTCCGAAACCTGTGTCTCTTGCCTCACTTTATGCTCAATGACTCTCTCCCAGAGCTTCATTGTATGACTCATTAGCTTAAGATCCCTATAGTTCATGCAATTTTGTACGTCGCCCTTATTCTTGTAGATAGGGACCAAAGTGCTCTTTCGCCACTCATTTGGCATCTTCTTTGTTTTCAAAATCCTATTGAAAATATCTGTAAGCCATGCTATACCCGTCTCTCCCAAAAAATGCAACAAAAAAGTATGACAAAATCCAACAATAAAAGAACCAAATCCATAATCGAAAAGCAAATAAATCATACCCACCACAGAAAAGTATGACACACACGGTTGATGTTCTTTTTATGTTGCAGGGAGTATAAATAAATAAATAAATTCATTACATAAAGGTATTTCACCTTTTCCTTATCAATTGATGGCTATCTTCTTCTTTGGGTCCAAAATCCTCACAAATTTTGAATCTAAGACATAAAATGATCAGAAATCATACAAAGTTGCAGTGACAAAATTAACACAATCATGGGACAATGAAATTGTTACAATAGTAGGGAAGAATAAAAAGGAAAAACTATGGAAAAAAAATTGATAACAATGCATATATATTCAGTGGTTTTGGTTGGGTTTAGTGTTGAGTTAAATCTAAAATTAAGACTAATCCTCATAAGCTATTCCTTCTTCTACTTAATAAAAATGTCCCCAATGAACTGCAATTCAGATAGAACATCACTAATCTCCTTTTGGTCACTTGGGGATTCAACTGAACACCAATACAATCACACAAACCCCTCAATCATTATAAAAATTTCCTTCAGCCCTTTTTATCATTTTTGCAAAAGATCAACCCTTCAATATCAAAATCTATAATTATCACTTTTTTGCCAAAACCCAAAAAAAAACAAACAAAAAATAGAGCTAGAGACGTGAGTGTTTACACTGAATAAAACCGAGACAAATGGAAAGCAAACACATCTCAACTAATTCAGCTATTTCAAATCTTTCTACAACAATATAGCTTTTCCCTAACAACAAATCTGTTCCCTTTCCAACAAATTTCACTTTCGATAGTATTTGAGAAGAAATGTTAATGGAAAATGAAGAGAGAGAGAGAGAGAGAGTTCGGATATAAGCACTCAAAAAATCCAAAATCCAATTACCAGATTCATTCAAATGCACACAAAATAAAACACCACTACCAAAGCGAGAAATTTAATCGAAGAATTCTACAAAGCCTATAAAAAATTACTGAATCTCATATAAAATTACATCAATGAACCCATAAATTTAATGAATAATTCTCCAACACCAGAAATTTAAACTAATAATTTACTAAAAATCAATTATTTTAAATCACAATTTTGAATGTTTACATGCAATAAGTCTATAAGGTACCTGAGGTGATGAGGAATAGTTTGAGACAACCTCGATGCTGTCGTCGAAATTGTCGAATACAGGTCGGAAAATATCTCAAAAGTTTTAGGGATTAAATCACAATAATTTGTAGGTTATCGAGATAAGATCTCCCAAGATCGATTTAGAAGGCCAGTTTCTGTGCAACTTAGTGATCTGGGTTTTGGATTTGCCCTTGAATATTAGGACGATGCAAGAGAAAAAGGAGAGACCATTTAGAGTTTTCCACAGAGTTACTACTGCAACCATGGCTGCCATCGTGTCTCCGTGGGTGCGCTTATGTGAGTTTTCCACAGTTATGGTTTTTTTGAACCCCTGATCCTGATGCGATTTTGGGCGACTTCCGAGGAAATCGAAGCCGTCTTAGCCTAAGTTTTTTCTATTCGAACAATTACCGCCCTTTGGGGTGTTTTGTTCTCGAATTGGTGTATGTTGATAGGAGCATATTTATGCGACTTAGTTAGCTTGTTCTTGCGCATTTACGTTGTGTTTTCTTAGTTATTTCAGTGTTTAAAGTTGTTTTTGTGTGTTTTCAGATTCTAAGAACAAAGTATGCAATAAGATGCATTTTGGAGGCCTTTGGAGCAGTTTCGGGTTTGGATGGATAGCAAATGCATGGAGCGAGGTGGATGGACAAAAATTGAAGACTAAAGAGGCTAAGAATGTGAAGAATTATTGTACAAAGGATAAAGAACTCAGCCACAATAGGGTGTCACTCCAAAATTCACCATTCTTGCCGTGCAAATCACATTGTATTCCCTTTGGATTCCCATGCCATGCTTAATCACCCTTGTCCCCTACATTATTTCTGATTTCATGCCTCAATACACTCAATTATTACACTCAATTGCTGCATACCTCTTGTTCCCTTCACCCATCAGATTTCACACAACTTTCACAACCATTACATGCACCAATTGATGCTCCATCAGCCACCTTTAGGATCCTATGCCGTGTGCAACACATGTTGCTACACCTATGACTAATTTCTGAAACATTTAACCTCCCCTTTTCACTTCTATGCAATGTACACAATCATTCATGCTCCCTAGCTGAAATACCACTCCATTTTACCCTCCATACTTTGCATCATTGCTTCATTTTCATCCTTGGACCATTGCACACCACAAATTGACCCTTCTTGCTGTGCATTTCCCCATTGCCTAACCTGATTCTCTAGGGTATTTGGGGCCTATATATACTTGTTTACACCCCTTGGCCAAGGTTACCATCTCCCATATTCATCATTCATCACAGAAAATTCGTCCATACACACCCTAGGCAGCAAAACACCCCAAAAACACCATTCTAGTGCCCAGAAAACATAACAGCCACTCCACCCTCTTCCACCCTTTTTGCCGAGTTCTCCACCACCCTCCAACCATCAAACACTCCTCCACACTCACCCTAAACCTTTCCATACCATTCCCCATCCATTCTACACCATAAAACTACCCAAAACCTGTCCACAACCCAATCTGTCGCAAGCAAGGGAAAGGAGGAATCTTGGATGCACTTGCTGCCAAGTTGGAGCATTCTAGGTGTTTTCTTTCTTTGGATTTTAATGTCTAATTCATGTAATCTTTGTTTTGCTTTAAGTATGATTGGCTAATTTTGTTTTGGCTAAGGGTGTATTCAAAACCATGATTATATATGTGAAATAAGTTGATTACTTCCAGTTATCGTTGCATAAGTTGTGAATACAATTTGCTTAACCGTTGGATTTAGAACTTATTCTTGCATGTTGATTGAGAGTGCACGCTTGATTTGCATGTTTGAATTTGGTGCTAGGATATAAATTTGTTTCACCTAATCGTTATGAATTTATATTCGCAAGTAGTGAAGGTCACTAGTCACGATCGTGTTAAGTAGATTCCTAGCAAAAGTATCATGCTTTTCATAGTTACAAATGCCTTGTCGATGCTTATGATTTCCAAAGAACGTAATGATTCTAACCTGTGTCTTTATCATGCTGTTCATATAGAGAACTTGTTAGGAATAATTTGTTTGCGATGCATATTCATCCAATTCAATGATTCTAGGGAAATTTAAAGGTTAATTTAAGCGGACCTAATTAACTTGGAGTGTCGAGATTCATAACTTAATGAATTGATAACTGGAAATTGATTTACGTTGCATATATTTCATGTGTGGAGAAGAAACCCTTAGCTATTCCATCATCCATTGATTCATCATAATTTTGTCTTACAATCTATTTTCTTTATAATCTGCCAATTTACTTTAATTTCGTCCAAACACAACTCCCCCATATTTTGTTGAGTCTTAGTCATTCAAATCTGTGTTATTTTGTGTTCTTAAGCATTTGGAGTCATAAACACTTTGGAATTCGTCCAAATCAAGTTCTAGTTTCTTTTTGAGTCAATTTGATTGTTTTAGGCAGTTTTGAGTGCTTAAAATCTGTTTTGAGTCATAGTAGTTTTGTTAGAGTCTTTAAGTTTAGTTTTTGCGTTTTTGAATCAATTTATATTAGATTAGCACCCCTAGTTAATCCCCGGTTAGAACGATCCCTACTTACATCATTACTACAATTGTCACAAATAGGGTTAATTTGTGTGTTTAGTTATTTTAAGCATCATGTGTAACGGAGGAAATCTCCGTTTTCGCAGAGGCGTGATATATTAGATGTGAAATTTTCTATCTTCCTATTTGATTGCCTAGAAAGTCCAAAAAGTAGAGAATGATCAATCAAACAATTTAGAGGGGGGATAAAGTTTTTGCGGTTGATTTTGTTCTGTCTTTGTTTATGATTTAGTAAACTTAATCAAATTATTAGCTTGTTTCTACATAACATATGTGTGTGTGTGTGACTTTGATTAATAATTTGGGTAACTTTTGTTTTCCAATTAAATTGAGGTTCAGTGTGTAAGATGAACAATTTTAAGGTTTTCCTTGGATCTAGAAGATGATGGGAAAGTTTATTTGATTCGTGTTTGTCTTTGGTGGGCTGTGAAGAAGAAAGGGAGATGCAGTCACACACCCCGACCGAGATCAAGGCATGCTGGCCGTCACGTGAGAGTGACATAGCCATGTGCACAGCGCGGAAGCGATAATGATAAGAATTATATGAATAATTGAAAACCAAATTACTAGAGTGCACTATTAAACAGAAAGTGATAGGAGTTAGTTACAACAGTAAACACTTCTGATCAGAGCATAAAAGTCTAGGCGCAGTCCAGTAGGGCAAGTAATAGTTATACAATAACAAGAATGTCCTACAATTATTTGGATAAGTCAGAACTGCCGACGTCCTCGAGCCACCAACATCAAGCTTACTTAAAACCTGGAGGGGCACAAAACAAGAAACGTGAGTGGGCAAAAACAAATGTTTTACAAAACCATCTCATTTATCAATATACTAACCCCTCACTGTAAACCATGTATAATTATTCCCAGATTCAAGATATAATCATATACATAATATATATATATATATAATCATATTAATTCAATTCATGCTTCACATAATCATATTCAAATGTATACTATGCCAAAATATAACAAAGCAAACAATCTAGGTAAGAATGATTTAATAGAAATATGATATGTTAGCCGAAACCCCTGTGGTAGTCTGTACGGCTGAATTCATAGCTCAAAAGTCAATCTAGCCGGAGTCACTACAATGACCTATACGGCAATATACTGCACATAAGTCGGAACCACTAAAAAGGGGTCTGTACGACAAGATTGGGTGTAATATAATTATGCTTAATTCTATTCTCTCATAATAGCTGGGCGATAAATCGCTAGTCCTCTGCGAGTAGGAACCATAATTAAGGTCTGTACGACAAGACTGTGCACTTAAGTTGGGTCCAATATGAGCATGTAGTGTGGGAGGTGACGTAAATAAAAAGGCATATACTTCATATCTCTGGCTAAATCACAATCACCCTAGGTGCAGTTTTATGAGCTCAACATTATTCAATTACATATCACATCATCGATGATTCACATAACTAAACATAACTTACCTGAACTTACCTGTGCCTCCACAGCACCACATATATATATATATATATATATATATATATATATATATATATATACATGCAACCATGAAATGCATATTCAGAATATAAAAGCATTTGGCATATTATTTCAAAGCATACTTTCCTTAAAATACATTTCTGGGAAATAAATCAAGTATATAATTATATACTGAAAACAAAAGCCCACTCACTGATATGTGGACGGGTCGTAACCCCCGAGTCGCCCTTGGATATGCTCGTCCTCGGGATAAGTCTCACCTATATGTGAATTAACTATAAAAATGTTATTTTAAAGCACATAGACAAAACTAGCTAATAACTTCTCATACATTGCTCAATTTGGGTATATGAATATACCAAAATGATCTACACAACCTCACGAACATCGTGATATTTTTAGAAAAAACTTTCTATAGCTCATGCACCCTCATGCGCATCACCTTCAACCTCTAGACGCCGGAACTGTGTCACCGATGCTGGATTCTGGCCAGACCTACAACTGCCTATTTCTCGCTCATTTTTGCACCATTTTTCACGTAATTTATACCAAAATGAAGCTCTTAACTTGTAGAACACAATCATACTAATTTAAAGTTCTAAAAGTCACGGAATCTCGCCGAAGAATTCCAAGAAAACTGGCCAAACTTCGTCCACACGATCCTGACGTCTAAAACCTTCAAACGAAGCACTTCGAGCTTCTTTGGGACCTCATTAAGCTTCCTACAAGCTTCAAATTCCTAAAAACATCCATAATTATGTGTGCATGAACAGTGGACAAATCGGGGGTTATGAAAAACTAGGGTTTTCGAAGGTATCCTTACCTGAAATGGGTACCAATCGACTCGTCTGAGCTTCACGAACACAATGGTGCCAACTTTGACCACGATCTGTGAAGTTTCAATGGTTTTGGGTGTTTGTCCGTACGATTTCGAAGGAGAAAGAGAGAGAGAGTCTGAGAGATGAGATAGAGGGCATGGGAATGAGAGAGAGAGAAGGGTATGGATATGTGTGGTCCAAAAATACACACCAATCAAATTGCTTAATCCTTCTGTTCTAATTGGGTCCAATTAGTTAGGACTATAACTAATTAACCCAATTCTTTAACCCAAACACAAAAACATGTCCAACGCTCAAGGGTAAATCCGTTTTTTCACAACCACGATAATTAATTCTCGAGACGGGCTGTGACAATCTCCCTACCTTATAAAATTTCATCCTCGAAATTACATACAACCTATACATCCACTAATAATCATAAAATAAGCGTGGATACATCTCTCTCATCCGATCTTCTGTCTCTCAAGTAACTTCTTCCACTGAATGATTTCTCCACAATACCTTCACCAAACACATGGTCTTGTTCATTGGTTTTTTATCCTTCCAATCCAATAGAGTCACTGGCTCCTCATCATAAGTCAACTCCGAATTGATTTCCAAAGGTTGAGGAGGAATCACATGTGAAGGATCTGAAACATAATGTCGAAGCATCGAAACATGAAATACATCGTGCACCTTGGATAACTCTGGAGGCAACTCAAGCCTGTAAGCAACCTTACCAACTTGCTCAGTGATCATTTGTGGTCCAATGAACCTAGGACTCAACTTTCCTTTCTTTCTAAATCGTACTACAACTTTCCAAGGTGATAGCTTCAGAAATACCCAATCGCCTACATCTTATTTCTGATCAATGGCATGCTTGTCTGCTAAGTTCTTTTGTCAATCTTGGGCCGCTTTCAGGTTAGACTTAATTACCTGAACATTTTGCGTAGTCACATCCATAATCTCAGGGCCACTAAAACTCTTTTGCCAACCTCTGACCAACATAGAGGCGTACGACAAGATTTCCCATAAAGTGCCTCAAATGGCGCCATACCAATACTCGAATGATAACTGTTGTTGCAGGCGAACTCCATCAAATCCAAACAATCATGCCAACTATCTCCAAACTGCAGCACTGAAGATCTCAACATATCCTCTAATGTCTGAATAGTTCTCTCAGATTGTCCATCTGTCTGAGGATGATATGCCGTACTATAAAGTAATCTCGTACCAAGAGCTTCCTGGAATGCTATCCAGAACTTGGAAGTAAATCTAGGATCTCGATCGGAGATAATATTAACTGGCACACCATGATACTTTATAATCTGTGATATAAATAACTTAGCTAATCGGCTTAGCGAATACTTCTCCCTCACTGGAATAAAATACGCTGACTTCGTAAGCCGATCAACTACCAACCAGATGTCGTCATAACCATTATGTGTACGAGGGAGCTTGTATACAAAATCCATAGTAATATTTTCCCATTTCCACTGTGGAACGAGAAGTGGCTGCATCAACCCAAATGGCTTCTTACTTTCAGCTTTAACCTGTTGACAAATGGCACACCTACTCACATATTCGGCAATTTCTTTGTTCATACCCAGCCAATAATAAAATGGTCTAATGGTATGATACATCTTAGTGCCTCCTAGATGCATTGCATATGCCGAAATATGTCCTTTATCCAAAATTTCTTTGTTTAACTCTGCATTATTTGGTACATACATCCTGCTTTCCTGCATAAGCATGCCATCAGTTTCTTGAATCTCAAAATCTTTCTTTTTGCCATGATTTCTTGCTTGAATTATTTCCTGGGTCTTTTCATCATTCATTTGAGCTTCAAGCACACGATCAATTAAAATTGTCTAACCTGGAAATTAGCAATCAAGGTTTCTTCTCGGTCTTCCACTCCTAACTTCACTCCAGTGGACCTCAAATCTGCTAGAAGCGGAACATGACAATCATAGATGGCATTAAGTCTAGTTGGAGTCTTTCTACTAAGTGCATCTGCCACTGCATTTTCACGACTAGGATGATACTCAATCGTGGAATCATAGTCACTAAGTAACTCAATCCACCTCTGATGACGAAGATTAAGATCTTTCTAAGTAAACAGATACCGAAGACTCTTATGATCTGTGAAGATCTTACATGTCTCACCATAAAGATAATGTCTCCAAATCTTCAAGGCAAAGATGATAGTTGCTAACTCCAAATCATGTGTAGGGTAATTCTTCTCATGATGTTTCAACTGTCTCGAAGCATAAACAATCACCCTACCATGTTGCATTAATACATAACCCAAACCATTCAGAGAAGCATCATTATAAACCACATAATTACCGCTATCATCTGGAAATGCTAGAACAGGAGCATGAGTGAGGTAGTACTTCAGTTATTGGTAACTTTGCTCACATTTATTATCCCACTCAAACTTAGCATCCTTTCGAGTCAACCTCGTCAATGGCAAAGCAATCACTGAAAAATCCTTAACGAACCGTCTATAATAGCTAGGCCAAGAAAACTCCATACCTCGGTGACGGTTTGAGGTTGCTCCCAATTCTCCATAGCTGCCACTTTCTGAGAATCCACTTGAATGCCTTGAGCAGAAATGACATGTCCCAAAAATGCCACTTGATTCAACCAAAATTCACAATTGCTAAACTTAGCATATAGTTGATGTTCTTTCAAACTGCTCAACACCAACTTCAAATGTCTAGCATGCTCAGCCTTAGACTTAGAGTGTACCAGAATATCGTCAATGAAGACAATAACAAACTTGTCTAAATATGGCTAGAATACTCGATTCATTAAATCCATAAAAGCTGTTGGTGCATTAGTTAACCCGAATGGCATCATAAGAAACTCATAATGACCATATTGAGTCCTGAATGCGGTTTTAGGGACATTTTCCTTTTTAATCTTCAACTGATAGTATCCCGACCTTAAGTCAATCTTAGAAAATACACAGGCACCTCTGAGTTGATCAAACAAATAATCTATACGAGGCAATAGATAACGGTTTTTAATGGTTACCTGATCCAATTGCCTGTAATCAATGCACAGCCTCAAAGTTCCATCTTTCTTCCTCACAAATAACACTGGAGCTCCCCAAGGTGAAGTACTCGACTAAATAAAACCTTTCTCCACTAACTCTTGCAATTGGACTTTCAATTCCCTTAATTCAGTAGGAGCCATTCTGTAAAGAGTCAAAGATATAGGATTCGTACCTGGGAGTAGATCAATAACAAACTCCACCTCTCTATCTGGCGACAATCCAGGCAAATCCTTAGGGAAAACATCCGGAAAATATCTGACCACACGAACATCCTTCACACTACTAGGAGCATTATCATTCAACACCACATGAGCCAAATATCCCTAACAACCTTTCGATAACAATCTCTTTGCTTTCATGGTTGAAATAATACCATGCCTCACCCTACTAGGCTCTCCTACAAAGGTAACTTCAGGTAATCCAGGACAATGAAATGTGACTGTCTTCCCATAACAATCTATCTTGGCACGATTATAGTGCAACCAATCAGTGCCCCAAATCACATCAAAATCCATAATATCCAACGGCATAAGATTAGCCGGCATAATAATATCATCTACTATCACTAGACATCTTGGTTATATTCGATCCACAAAACAGCTATCCCCTCTAGGCATAGAAAATTCTAAATTATATCCTAAAGGTGTAGGATGAGGTCATGTCATTTGAGCAAATGTATGAGAAATAACAGAATGTGTAGCACCACAATCAATCAATACTCTAGCAAAATGACAAAGAATATTTAACGTACCCATGATTAAATCTGGATTATTCTGGGCATCTAGCAGTGACATGTTATGGATATGCCCCTGATTCTGCTGTCGTCCACCGCGATCTCTGTTAGCATGAATACGACGTTCCTGCCTCTGATGACTCGATTCCCTTGAAGATCATGTACTACTAGCAGCAGTCTCTCCCTACTGGGGCTGTCCCCCTTGATACCACTGAGATCCACCATTTGAATGTGGCTGATAAGACATAGATCCTCCCTGATACTGAGGATATCCACTCTGATACTGAGGATCCTAAGAGTACTGCGGCTATCACGAGGTGTAAGGAGCGACGTTGCCTTGATAGTTGTAAGCACCTCCTCGTCCAGTCTGAGTATAACCACCAGATCCTGAAACTTGCTGAGTAGGTTCAGGTGGTGGGAAAGAAGGCTGCTGGGGTTTCTGCTGACTCTGAGAGCATTGGGCAGCCCTATGACCCATTTGTCCACAAGTAAAACATCCATTGCTGCCTCTCCTACACTCCCCAAAATGCCGATTATTACACCTGCGGTATAAGGGATTACCGGATCTACTTGAACCACCAAAATCTCTCTATCTCTGGAACCTCTAACTTCCAGTAAATATACCACCTCTCATCTGCATATTAGTACTAAATCCTTCGCTAGAAGAGCTATAACTGCCACCACTCCTATTAAAGTTCTGGGTCTTGCGGGGTCCCTGAAATGCTTGTCCTTTTCCTTTGTCATCTCGTCTCTGGCCCCCATTGTTTCATTCCTCATATTCACTTTCACTAGGCATGTTATTTGAGGCCTCAATCCTCAATAGAATGTCATAAAACTCCTGGTAAGAGGCACAGTGAGTCGATGTCGCTATAGAACGCCATTTCTTCTTCGTACCCAAACTGAAACGGCGAAGCATCTCTACCGGATTAGCAGCAACCTCCGGATCATATCTCGACAAATCAGTAAACATCTTACAATACTCATTAGAGGACATCTTTCCTTGCCTCATATGAGTAAACTCCTGTTTCTTAAGATCGATATACACATGAGGAATGAACCTTTTTCGAAACAGTTCCTTAAACACTCTTCAGTCCCCAATCTCTTCTGGGGTCATCTGGTATGACTCTTGTCTCCACCAGGATGCAAGTTGTTCTCCCAAAAACCAGATAGTCATCTCGACCCACCTATCAGGAGGAAGATTCCCCTGACTCTACATCACCTGAAAGATCTTCTCTATATGATTCAGCCATTTTTCTGCCCCCTCATGACCTTCATTTCCCATGAAGTGAGTCAACTTCAGATTATGAACTGTCTAAAGAGATGTCCTCTGAGGAGTACAGAATGTTGTCTGAATGGTAGAAATTATAACTTTCCCTAATTGAGCAATATTAGGGAAACTAGATTCAGCCGGCTGACGAGGCTCTCTACGAGGCGGCATAATTATGACATAAGACATCACAAGGATTAGAACATTCAAGAATTATACAGGACTGCTAAACCTAGGCTCTGACACCAAACTGACACACTCCGACTGAGATCAAGGCATGCTGGCCGTCACGTGAGAATGACGTAGCCATTTGCACAATGCGGAAGCGATAATGATAAGAATTATACGAATAATTGAAAACCAAATTACTAGAGTGCACTATTAAACAGAAAGTGATACGAGTTATTTACAACAGTAAACACTCCTAATCAGAGCATAAAAGTCTAGGTGCAGTCTAGTAGGACAAGTACTAGTTATACAGTAACAAGAATGTCCAACTATTATTTGGATAAGTCAGAACATCCGACGTCCTCAAGCCACCAACAACAAGCATACTTAAAACCTGGTGGGGCGCAAAACAAAAAACTTTAGTGGGCAAAAACAAATGTTTTACAAAACCATCTCATTTATCAATATACTAACCCCTTGCTGTAAAACATGTATAATTTTTCCCAGAATCAAGATATAATCATATACATAATATATATATATATATAATCATATTAATTCAATTCATGCTTCACATAATCATATTCAAATGTATACTATGCCAAAATATAACAAAGTAAACAATCCAGGTAAGAATGATTTCATAGAAATATGATATGTTAGCCGGAACCCCTGTGGTAGTCTGTACGACTGAATTCATAGCTCAAAAGTCAATCTAGCCGGAGTCACTACAATGACCTATACGGTAATATATCGCACATAAGTCGGTACCACTAAAAAGGGTATGTACGACAAGATTGGGTGTAATATAATTATGCTCAATTCTATTCTCTCATAATAGCCGAGCGATAAATCGCTAGTCCTCTACGAGTTGGAACCATAATTAAGGCATGTACGACAAGATTGTGCACTTAAGTTGGATCCAATATGAGCATATGTTAAGACAGTGAGTTAGTTCAAGTATACACAAGGGTAACACGATACACGATAAGAAAAATATTAATTTTACAATTTTATAACCCTAAAAAAATACTATAATAATTATATATATTAATTTAAAATTTTTATACCCCTAAAAACCAAGGTTCTAAAAAACGCTAGGCGCTAGTCGGGCAGCGGGCTGGCGCCTAGCACCTAGGCGGCTAGGCAGGGTCTAGGCGGGTGCCTAGGCGGCCTAGGCGGATTTAGGTAAATTTCTTATATATTTTATGAATTAATTAATTTACTATATCAAATGTAAATAATTATTGACTAATATGTTATTTCTTATAGAAGAACATACATATGTGAATGTTTTATGTACATATATAATGTGCTTGCCTAGAAAAAAAAACTAAATATTATCTAAATAATTTATAATTTATATAACACTTATATATATAATATATATCCAAACTATTAAAAATATAAAAAGCCCATGGGTGGTTTTCATTATTAAAAGTAAGTTAAGGCCATCAGTCGTCCACCTCGCCTAGTCTTTCACATCACCCTTTGGGTGGTTTTCTTAATGAAAACCATTAGCGTCCATGGTTTTCATCCTCTCGCACATCTTCTTCATCTTCAATCTGGGTTGTTTTCCATTTTATCTTCCTCATCACTCACATATACTTCTTATATTTTTCTCTGTAAGTTTCCTTCTTCATCGAGTCTAGCATCCAAAGAGTTGATTTGCAAATGCGAGTCTGCCTAAGACGAAAGGGCATGGAACAGAAGACTAGAGTTGCAGAGGCGTTGGCGATGGAAGAAGAGCAATATCAATCCGCCTAGACATATAGCCTATCGCCGCTTAGACCGCCAAGAGTGCCTAGCCAGTACCTAGTTGGCCGCCTAGCTCCTCACCGATTTTGTAAACAATTTGCTCTAAATCGTATTGGAAAACCACCACTCAGCGCCTAGGCGTCGCCTAGGCCACTTTTTAGAACACTACTAAAAACTATAATAATTATATATATATATATTAAATTAAATTTAAAAAATTGGTGACCATTGGATCGGCTGAGATTTAATCTCAGCCGTCCATTTGCATTAGGTTCGAGGTTATCCTTCTCTTCTCTCTCATTCACTCTGATCTCTCCAGTCCAGACTTACTCCTGCACTGTCTCTTTAATCTGCATCTTTCTCGCATTCTCCTTTGTTCATTTCCTTTAACTCGACTCCGACAGCTATAAGAAAACCACACACAGGCAAGCACACACTAAGGGTATGAATTTTGTATTAGTGAATGTGTTATGTGGTCCTTGTTTGTCCCCAACAAACCAAAACAAAACACTTAAGTCCTAAGTATTCCAAAACTTAGGAAAAATTAGGAATGAAACCGCAACCAACATATCACACACCATAAGGTTCAAGGGTATAATTGTAATTTCATGCTATCGAAAAATAATAGTCCAGGACGGGCTATGACAATCTACCTACCTTAATAAAATTTCGTCCTCGAAATTTATACAATCACTACAATCCACTAATAAACATAATATAGGCATGGATACATCTTTCTCATTCGGTCCTCTGTTTCCTAAGTAGCTTCTTCCACTGAGTGATTTCTCCACAAAACTTTCACCAAATGCATTGTCTTATTCCTTAGCTCCTTATCTTTCCAATCCAAAATAGTCACTAGCTCCTTGTCGTAAGTCAAATCCGGATTAATTTCCAATGGTTGAAGATGTATCACATGTGAAGGATCTGAGACATGATGACGAAGCATAGAGACATGAAAAACATCGTGCACTCTTGATAACTCTGGAGGCAACTCAAGCCTGTAAGCAACTTCACCGATTCCCTCGGTGATCCGATACGGTCCGTTGTACCTAGGGCTTAGCTCTTTTTCCTAAACCGTACCACACCTTTCCACGGTGACAACTTCAAAAATACCCAATCGTTAACTTTATACACTCTATCAGTAGCATGCTTGTCTGCCAGACTTTTCTGACGATCCTGGGCCACTTTCAGGTTAGACTTAATTACCTGAATATTCTGAGTAGTTTCATCCATAATCTTTGGGCCCACCAAAACTCTTTCACAAACTTCTGACCAGCATAATGGCGTTCGACAAGACTTGAGATAGAGTGCCTTAAATGGTGCCATACCAATACTCAAATGGTAACTGTTGTTGTAGGCGTACTCCATCAAATCCAAACAATCATGCCAACCATAGTTAAATTGCAGCACTGAAGATTTCAGCATATCCTCTAACATCTAAATAGTCCTCTCAGACTGCCCATCTGTCTGAGGATGATATGCCATATTATAAAGTAATCTCGTACCAAGAGCTTTCTGGAACGCTACCTAGAACTTAGAAGTGAATCTAGGATCCCGATCCGAGATAATATCAACTGGAACACCATGGTACTTCACAATCTTCGATATGAATAACTGAGCTAATCGGCTTAATGAGTATTTTTCCCTGACTGGAATAAAGTGTGTTGACGTAGTGAGCTGATCAACTATCACCCATATGTCGTCATAACCATTCTGTGTACGAGGAAGTTTGTACACAAAATCCATAGTAATATTTTCCCATTTTCACTGTGGAACGGGAAGTGGCTGCATCAATCCAAAAGGTTTCTTTCTTTCTGCTTTAACTTGCTGAAAAATAACACACTTACTCACATACTCAGCAATTTCTCTTTTCATATCCGGCCAATAATAAAATGGTCAAATGGTATGATACATCTTGGTACCTCCTGGATGCATTGCAGATGCGTAAATATGCACTTCATCAAGGATTTCTTTCTTTAACTCTACATTATTCGGCACATACATTCTGTTCTCTTCCATAAGCATGCCATCAGTTTCTCAAACTCTGAAATCTTTCTTCTTGCCTCGATTTCTTGCTTGAATTATTTCCTAGGTCTCTTCATCATTCATCTGAGCTTCAAGCACACAATCAATGAAAATTAGCCTAACTCGAAAATTCGCAAGTAAGGCTTCCTATCGATCTTCCACCCCTAACTCTACTCCAGTGGACCTTAAATCTACAAAAAGAAGAACATGACAATCCTAGATGGCCTTAAGTCTAGCTAGAGACTTCCTACTACGTGCATTCGCCACTGCATTTGCACGACTAGGGTGATACTCAATCGTGCAATCATAATCGTTAAGCAACTCAATCTACCTCCGCTGCTGAAGATTTAGATCCATCTGAGTAAAAAGATACTGAAGACTCTTATCATTCGTGAAGATTTTACATTTCTCACCATAAAGATAATGTCTCTAAATCTTCAAAGCAAAGATGATAGCCGCTAACTCCAGATCATGAGCAGGGTAATTCTTCTCATGAGGTTTCAACTGTCTCGAAGCATAAGCAATCACCCTATCATGTTGCATCAATACACAACCCAGACCATTTAAAGAAGCATCACTGTAAACCTCAAAATTACCACTATCATCTGGGAGTGCTAAAACAGGTGCATGAGTGAGATAATACATCAACTGCTGAAAACTTTGCTCACAATTATCATCCCACTCAAACTTAACATCCTTCCTGGTCAATCTCGTCAATGGTAAAGCAATAACTGAAAAATCCTTAATAAACTGTCTATAATAACCTGCTAGGCTAAGAAAACTTCGTACCTCAGTGACAGTTCGAGGTTGCTCCGAATTCTCCACAGCTACCACTTTTTGACAATCCATTCGAATACCTTTAGCTGATATAACATGTCCTAAAAATGCCACTTGATCTAACCAGAATTGGCATTTGCTAAACTTAGCATATAACTAATGTTCCCTCAAACTTTTCAACACCAATTTAAGATGTTTAGCATGCTCTGCTCTAGACTTAGAGTACACCATAATATCATCAATGAAGATGACAAACCTATCCAAATGTGGTTGGAATACTCGATTCATTAAGTCCATGAAAGTTGTTGGTGCATTAGCCAACCCGAATGGCATCACAAGAAACTCATAATGACCATATCGAGTTCTGAATGCTGTTTTCAGGACATCTTCACATTTAATCTTCAACTGGTAGTAACCAGACCTCAAGTCAATCTTAGAGAACACACAGGCACCTTAGAGTTGATCAAACAAATCATCTATACGTGGCAACGGATAACGGTTCTAAATTGTTACCCGATTCAATTGCCTGTAATCAATGCATAGCCTCGAAGTTCCGTATTTCTTCCTCACAAATAAAACTGGAGCTCCCCAGGGTGAAGTACTAAGCCGAATAAAACCTTTATCCATTAATTCCTGCAACTGAACTTTCAATTCCCTCAATTCAGCAAGAGCTATTCTATAAGGAGTTAAAGATATAGGATCCGTACCTGGAAGTAAATCAATAGTGAACGCTACGTCTCTATTTGGCAACAATCCATGCAAATCATCAGGGAACACATCCGGAAAATGCCTAACAACATGTACATCTTCCACACTATTAGGAGCATTATCATTCAACACCACATGAGCCAAATATCCCTGACAACCCTTTGACAACAATCTTTTGGCTTCCATGGCAGAAATAACACCATTCCTCACCCTGCTAGGCTCTCCTACAAATGTAACTTTAGGTAATCCAGGATGATGGAAAGTAATTGTCTTTCCATAGCAATCTATCTTGGAACGATTGTAGTGTAACCAATCAATGCCCAAAATCACATCAAAATAAAAAATGTCTAACAGAATAAGGTTAGCTGGCATAACAACATCCTCCACCATCATTGAACATCCTGGATATACCAGATCAACATAACATCTCTCCCTTATAGGCATAGAAAATTCTAAATCATATCCTAGAGGTGTAAGATGAGGTTGCATCACTTGAGCAAAGGTAAGAGAAACAGCTGAATGCATAGCACCACAATCAATCAATACTCTAGAAAAATGACCAAGAATATTTAGCGTACCCATGATTAAATTAGGATTGTTCTGAGCATCCTGCAGTGTCATATTGTGGATACGTCCCTGAGCCTATTGTCATCCACCACGACCTCTGTTATCATGAATACCTCGTCCTTGTCTTGGCTGACCCGATTGCCTCGAAGATCCTGCACTGCTAGCAGCAATCTCTACTTGCTAGGGCTGTCTCTTCCAGTACCACTGGGATCCACCTGCTGAATGTGGCTGATATGGCATAGAACCTCCCGGATACTAAGGGTAACCACCCTGATAATGAGGGTCCTGCGAGTACTAATATTGCCCTGTAGTATAAGAAGCGGCGTCGCCTTGATAATGATAAGCACCTCCACGACCAGTTTGGGCATAACCACTAGGTCCTGAAGCTTGCTAGATCGATGCAGGCGGTGGTAAGGAAGGTTGTTGGGGCCTCTGCTGATTCTGAGGGCAATGTGCAGCCCTATGCCCCATATGTCGACAAGTATAGCATCCACCGCTGCCTCTCCTACACTCCTTAAAATGCCTACTCTTACATTTACGGCATAAAGGAACACCTGAGCCACCAAAATCCCTCTGCCTCTGAAATCTAGGGCCTACAAAAAATCTACCACCTCTCGTCTACACATTAGAGCTCAAGCCTTTACTGGAAGAGCTGGAACTGACACCATTTTTCTTAAAGCCCTGGGTCTTGCGAGGTCCCTGAGATGATCGACCTTTACCTTTATCGTCTCGCCTCTGGTTCCTGTTCTTTTCTTCTTCATCTTCACTTTCACTGGGCATGTTCTCTGAGTCCTCAATCCGCACTAAAACCTCATAAAACTCCTCGTAAGTGGCACAGGGAGTCGATGTCGTTATAGAACGCCATTTCTTCTTAGTACCCAACCTGAAATGACGGAGCATTTCAACTGGGTGTAATATAGTTATGCTCAATGCTATGCTCTCATGATAGCTATGCGATAAATCACTAGTCATCTACGAGTTAGAACCACCTATGATGGTCTGTACGACAAGACTGTGCACCTAAATTCGATCCAATGTGAGCATATGGTGCGGGTGGTGATATCATAAACAGGCCTGTACCTTATCTTTGACTAAATCATAATCACCGGGGTGCAGGTTTATGAGCTCAAAGTTTCTCAATTAATCACAACCATTCAATTCACATTCACAATTCATAAACTTATTGGAACTTAGCTGAGCGTCCACAACACCAAATCACATTTATGCATACAATTCTAACTCATGGTTTAAGCATAATTTAATAAGCAAGGCATTTTCAAAGCATACTTTCATTTAAACACATTTTCTGGGAAAATATCAAGTATATAAATATACAGTGAAAACCAAAAGCCCACTCACTGGTATGTCAAAGGGCCGCCTTTGGATATTGAATGCATAAAGGCAGAGCATTGTCCAATCCCGAAACGGAAAGCTCCTTGATTGTTCGATTGTCTACTGCCATATCTTGGACTTCTTCAAAAGTCCTTGTTGTGGCCTCCTCTTGCTCTTCTTCTTTGTCTTCTTCAAGATCTGGTGCAGGTTGAGATGGTTGGGGATCTTGTTGATTCCTAGCTCGTCTCAAAGTTCGTTCAAAATCGTCGTCAAAGTCAAAGATGTGCTTATGAATAGGTTGAGAACTTCGAGTCATAAACCACCTAAAATAAGAAAACAAGTAATATCAGCAACTAGGAACAAAAACACATGAAAATAAACAAAAAGAAATAATAAGGGATTAGCAAAGTTGCTAATCCTAGGCAACGGTGCCAAAAACTTGATGCGAAAATTAACTTAACACACAAATTTAACCCTTTTTTGACAACTGTAGTATAAGTATGAGTAGGGATCGTTCTGGACTGGGGATTAGGAGGGCTTGGTAATAACCTCTAAACTGACTCAAAAACATAAAACTAAACTTAAAAAATACTTAACAAGAGTCACAAGACTCAAAGCAAACTTAAAATACTCAAAACAGATTAAAACAACTAAATAAACTTAAACTAGACACTAGGAATGACTTTGGACGAAAATTGACTTTTACTTGAATCAAAACATTTAAAAACACAAATTAAAACAGATTCTAACTAATTAGACACACTAAAGTAAAGGGGGGATTGAGTTTTGGATGAAGTTGAAACAAACAAACAAGTATGAAAAACTAGACAGATTGTAAAACAAATTTGAGAAATAAGATGATGGATGGATAGCTAGAGGCTTTTTCTCCACACATGACATGGATGCAAATAACTTGATTTCCAGTTACTACTTCATTAAATTATGAACGACAATGCTTCAAATTAACTGTGACATCACTAGTTAACTCTCAGATTTTCCTTGTTTTATTAGATTGGATGACATCATTCTACAACCCAAAACATTCTACAAAAGTTCCCTACATGACATCATAATAGAGATACAATCAAAGATCATTACGTTTAATGAAAATCATAAGCATTGACAAAGCACTTGCAACTATGACATCATGTCGCTTATGCTAGGAATTCAACTTAACGCGATCGTTTATAAGTGACCTTCACTACATGTGAATATAAGTTTGTAACGATTATGTAAAACTTCTTTATATTCTAGCAACGGATTTATGCATACCAATTAAGTGTCAACCCTTAATTAACAAATACAAATAAGTTATCAATCAAATAGTTAAGCCAATTGCATTCACGATTCAAGAGTTCATAACTGGAATTTATTAATTTATATTGCACACATAATCATGGCTTTGAAATCACCCCTAGCCAAGAGGGGTTTAGCCACTCATATTTACAAAAAAACGAAAGGAAATGAATTTAAACATTAGAAACAAAAGAAAGAAAACACCTAAACGCTCCAACGATCTAAGTTGGACAGCAAGGACGTCCAAGCACTTTCCTTCCCTTCTTTTGCTACGGCATAAGGTGTTGGTGAGTGTTTGAAGGTTTGTTTGTATGGAGGAATGGATGTGAAGATGAATGGATGTGTTTGAATGAAGGTTGTATTGAAAATGGGGATGAATGATCAAGCAAAAACTAAACTATATGGCTCCCACACACACTTCCTTTTATAGAGGAAGTGCACGGCAATGGAGGGAATTTAGTGGTGTTTGCAATGATTCAAGGGTAAAAATGAAGTAAT
Source organism: Malus domestica (assembly GCF_042453785.1). Classification (NCBI taxonomy): domain Eukaryota; kingdom Viridiplantae; phylum Streptophyta; class Magnoliopsida; order Rosales; family Rosaceae; genus Malus; species Malus domestica. Next base: position 24,597,448 of record NC_091669.1, read on the forward strand.
GATGCAAAGCATAGGGGGTAAAATGGAATGGTGTTGCAGCTAGGGAACATGAATGATTGTGCACATGGTAGAGAAAGGAAAGGGAGGTGGAATGGTGCAGAAATGAGTCAAAGGTGCAGCAAGACTCATGATGCACGGCATGGGATTCCAAATGTGGTGGATGGTGCATCAATGAGTGCATGTAGTGGAGGTAAAAGTTGTATGAAATCTGATGGGTGAAGGGGACAAGAAATGTGCAGCAATTGAGTGCAATGATTCAATGTTTTGATGCATGAAATCAGAAATAATGAAGGAGACAAGGGTGGTGCACGGCATGGGTGGATAATGAGTGTAATGGTGCATGAAATGAGTGCAAGAAATTTGGTGCATGAAGGGGACAAAGGTGATTATGCATGGCATGGGTGGAAAGGTGAGTAATTGGTGAATCAATGAGTGCAAGGAGGTGAAAGGATATCATGCACATGGTAGAAAAAGGAAAGGAAGTGGAATGATGTAACAAATGAGTCAATGCAGGGAACATGGATGATGATGCACGGCATAGGAATCCAAATGGAGTGCAATGGTGGTGCACGACAATGATGGAAAGGTGAATGGTGGAGTGACACCCCTTTGTGGCTGAGCTCTTTGTCCTTTTTACACTAATTCTTCTTTCTCTTTAACACATTCCTAGCCTTTTTAGTCTTCAATTTCGTCCATCCACCTTGCTCCATGCATGTGCTATACATTCCAAGCCTAAAACTGCTCCAAAATGCACCAAAATGCATCTTATTGCTTTATAAGGCCTATGGACCTACAAACACACGAAAATAGCTTAAAATACATAATTAACTAAGAGATAACAACTTAAATGCATGAGAACAAGCTAACTCAGTTGCATAAATAGGCTCCTATCAAATTCCCCCACACTTAGCTTTTGTTAGTCCTCGAGCAAAACAAAACAAACAAAACAAACAAAACACAACCTAAACCTTCCAACATTTGCCTCAGGGATTTTTAATGAAACATGACATGTTAAAAATCATCATTCCCACAGATTTTGGTCATCTTTACACTTGAGCACATACTTAATCATAGTCACCACTTACTAATTCACAATTAACCAATTAAAACGATGTTTTGAATGTAGTAACATGCCTTAGAGAATTTGCTCAATTCCTTACAAGATACTCTCTATTTTTACACACATTTTCTGACTACACACCCTATACTAGTATATGTGAGAAGATTGATGTAAACACAAAAGACGAGGACTCACATATGTTATAACAAAGAAAGCAATTTTCTGGAGTTATTAAGCATGTTTAGATATGATCTCATGAATGGAATGCTACTACTTAGATGCTAGAACCAGTGACACCATATGCTCATACCAATTTCAAACTCCACAAATTGAAACACACAACACTCAAGATTGAAGCCAAGGGTTGTAACAGAGCTTGTGGGTAATGGCTAATAAATAAAGGATAGGAATAACAAACGTTCTTAAAGCGATAGCAAGCAAAGCAATGAAATAGACACTTGGAATTCACTTTAGAATGCAGAATCAACTTTTAAATACAAAGGGAAGATTCATGCAACACTTAGGGCCGAATTCAATGTTTTGGACCCTTTTTTAACAAACAACACTTTAGAGCTCCTTTTCATACTCTTTTCAATTCTTTTTTCTTTTCACTCTTTTTATTTTTTTCTTTTCTACCCGTGCCTTATTAAGGACTTTGGCACACACACACACACACAAGAATCACTTCCCCCACACTTGCTTTCTGCAATACATTGATAAAAAAGGAGTTCATTTTAAGTTATGCTTTACTACGCTTCAAGAACAAGGGTATGGATGGTAATAAAACTAGGCTAGGTAAGGATAGTGTGGATTAACAAAGAACATAGGCTTAACAAGGCTCAACGGGGTTAAACTTAAACACATAATGAAATAGGGGCACGGCAATTTGGCTTTGGTGGTCACTACACAACTTCATCTTGAATATGTGTTATGCAAATCAATAGCATGCTTTGAATGAAATAGGCATGAGTTCTAGCATTTGGAACTAAATGATGAAACGCCTTCTAAGTAGCAACCAAGCAAAGAATAATGAGATCATGCAAGGACTTTAGAAAACAACGATGCACAGATTATTAACTCTCCAAATAAACGTTTAGGCTCAAGTCTCACAAGGTTGTAGCATTCATTTGAGTTCCTTCCTTCAAGCATGTTACAAAAACTAATTTTTCCTTTATGATTGCATGTGAATTCATAAATTATAACCACAACCAAGCATACACCAAAGAGTAAATCAAATTTTCATCCATGTTTATAACTCTCTTTAACAGTCATATAATTAAAAACCAAATCCTCATCATTGTGTTGGAAGGTACACTAAAACACAAATAAACACACAAAAACAACTCTTTTTGGTTTTTTTTTTTTCCAAACAATTTTTCAAATTTTTATGAGATTTTCGGATTTTTATGTCAAAACACACTAAAACACTCCAAAACTGCTTAAAACACTTAAAACAGCAAGGAACAACACTATAAGTAATGGGTGATAAACTCCTACGAATTTCATGCAAAACAATGGTTACCCCTCCATACTTAAATCAAACATTGTCCTCAATGTTTCAAGCATAAACTCACACAAAAAAAAAAAAAGCAAACAAACCAACAACGAATAAACATGACAAGTATAGCAAAGTAAAAACCAGATAGAGTAGAGTTTAAGAACGCAAATCTCCTTTTGGAGATAGATGATCTTGTTGACTTTCCACAGCTTTGATCTCGAACTGGTTTGGAATTCTGAGTGAGGAATATTAGAGTTCCTTGGTTGTGCAGTCTGCATTCTTCTATACTTGTTTCTTCTGCACAGCAGGCAAGCACGAGGTAGAGGTGATGGTCTGTTTCTTTCTTCAATCTTTCCAAGTGCCAACCATTTGCTTTCTTTCTCCTTGTCCCTAGCTGAAGATGAATTAGCACATTGTCTCCACATGCTTTGAGGTATCATTTTCACTTCCCTTATCTGTTCTCCAGGCAGATGTGGTAGCTTGAGGAAGCATAAGATGTTGAAAATGAGTACTCAAGAGCAAGGCTAGTTAAGCAATCAGGAAGGGGCTCCAGGCAGTCGGTTCCAGATCGGAAGATTGATACCAAATGCTGGCTGATTGCTCTTTTTCTCCTTGTCCCGCAGGTGAAAAACAACGATAAGGGGAAAGCATGATATGAGATACTCTTGCTTTCAACCTTCATGATATGAAATACTTTTGCTTTTGATAGGTTGTTTGCAGAGGTATCCCAGGGAATAAGGAACACTGAGTGACTCGAGAGGCTTTGTTGGGAAGGCATTCTTGGAGATGAAGAAGGGTTATGTATGTCTGCCTTGCAATAGAGGGTGAAGGTCGACATTTATATGAATTAATAACTGGTACTATTCTTTCACTCTTGTCGACAACCGTTGGATGATCGAATAGTAATCTTCACATGCTTTCTATGTCACCAGAAATCTTCGACAGATTGCCCGTAATTTCTGCAAGGCTGAGTGTGTGTGTGACAGATGCTGACACGTCTGAAAAAGCACAAGCCATTAAAGACAATCTATGGGATTGTAGTACCAAGTCCGGAAACTAAAGCTTTCGGCATTTTCTTTGTCAAGTTTTGGATAGCGTTTGCAAATATATTGGTAAATAAAAACGTAACAAATATAAATTGATTGATTTTAAGCCATTTGATCCGAGTCTTTAAATCAAATAGCACCACCCACTATTTTTGGCAACTTTCATATCCCTCATCGGAATTCGAGAGTTTTGGAGGAAACTCTTAGTAGGGTATGGGAGACTCATCATTACCAAGCCCACCTCACAATGATATGATGTTGGCTAGCATCAATAATAACGAAAGAGTATGCTTACTCATTTGCATCTCTCGCAAGTACCCATCTTATTTGGCCTCTAGAGAATGAAGCCTCACAATGATATGATGTTGGCTCCATTGCACTTAGTTAAGTCATTCCCACCATGCAAGTTTGAGTAGGGGTTCAAGAACAACCTCATAATGATATGATGTTGATCATTCTCGTTGCCTACCTTCACAACATCATGTATGCATATAGAACTCCTCCTGAGTGTAAGCACGCACTTTGTACTCCCCCATGATAGGGTGAAGTCGATGTACAAGTCACAAATGATCGAAGCCTACCATAGTGGAAGGCCACAAAAGAGTGTTCAAAGCACTCTCACACTTATCAACTTAATAATGGTTTGGTTGAGGGTTTTAGGTCTCATCATATATAAGCATGCATTTTAATCTTATTAAAACAATTTGGTCCTGTTACAACTCTTGGTCCATGTGATTGATTTAGTTGTATATGATACTCCCACTATGCTTGTAAAACGGTTTTTAAAACAAGAGTGTATGGTACTACTAACATAAGGTTTGCATTCATTGATGGACTATATAGTTGACTTAGGGCCTTAGGATGACTATGAACCTTTTATTCGATCCAACACGAGCCTAGTGTTGAATCTCAGTCTAGGGATGGTGATTGATTTTAGTTACGCGTTTAATCACATTAAGGCATGTTTTCTTATTGGGCGTTGGACCCTTTACTTCATTTTCATGCATATCAAATAAAGCAAGAAAGAAGTACTTCAAAGTAAAGAAGAGCTTATGCTCTTTTACAACATCTGATCAAAACAAATTACTTTAAAGTAAAGAACAGCTTATGCTCTTTTACAATATTTGATCATATCAAATTACAACCAAAATCTAATCTACACATTCCCATGGTTCAAACAAATTTGAGACGGGCTTTCACATAGCTCAATTATCGTAGGCTTAGGTTCATAATCACCCTTTCTTTAATTAATTAACGCTTTAACTAATTAAACTTGAATGGAACATTTTCATTTGGTTTTTGTATCCATAGAATTGATTTAAATGGAGCTAAATGAAATGAAAATCAAATTCTCATTTAAAGATACAAAACTATTTTGTTCTCAACTAATTTGGGCCGAAAAACAATAACCTCAACCTTTGCGCTATATTGCAAAACACAAACTTTTGAGGTCACTTTGTAAAAACACAAAAGTCCATTACTTCATGTAATTACAACTAGAACCCAAAAATTTTATCAAAATACAAAAACTTCATTAAAGGAGCAAAACATTTTGTCCTTTAGTGATTTTGGGCCTTTACGTAAAAATGTAAACTTTCGGGTGAAAGGTGATGGGTAGGTTTGAAAGAAAAAGGTGATTTCCATAAAACATGGTTCCTTGAAACAAGGAAAAGGTTTAAGTGATTGGTATGGTGTGAATAGTATAAAAGGTATGGGTATTGATTGAAAATTCAAACCATCCAACACTAACAAAAACTTTATGTAGACAACCAAAAACTTTGAATCAAAATACCCAACCATTTTGTTCTTGCCAAAAACATAACAAGAACAATGAAGAACATCCATGAAAACCCATAAGAGCTCCATGAACATTTTTCACCCAAAGACACCCCAAAAATTCTCAAACTTAAGGGAAAAAACATATTACCATACTAGGGTACTTAGGGGTTCCTAATGTCACTTTAAAACACTTTTAACAAGACAAACATGAACCCAAAAATCCACCCTTTGGATTTGGCCGAATTTCCCCAAAAACATGGCACCAAATTTTAGCTCTAAAATTCATGCTCAGATGAACTACATCTATAACATTTGAGATGGCAAATTTTCTAACAAAATTTACATTCAAAGAAGCAAGAATAAAGTTTGTAACAATTACAACATTCAAATAAAAAACTATGAAAATACAAAACCCAAAATGATTCACCAACTACTAGACCTAGGCTCTTGATACCACTTGAAGGAAATTTTGTGAAAAACATGTTCATTTGAGCAACATCTATATCATACAATTAACAAATTAAAGGCGGAATCATGCTTGTATGCACTCAAAAACGAAACATTACCCATCAAATTCAAAGCCTAGTAGTTAGATGAACCAAGACTCAACTCAAGAACAAAGTGAGTTGAGAAATTTTATACCTTTGAAGCACCTCTTTGCTTAGCAAAGGTTAATCACCCATGTGAGGGCCTTCTTTCCTTTGTCACCTTACTCCCTGGCTCCATGGATGTGGATGGAGGAACTTTGCTTCTTGGCTCCATGCCTTCTTGCATATGGATGGAAGAATTAGTTTCTCCAAAAGTCCCCAAAGTTGGAGACCTCTAAGTTCCGACACCAAGGATGGTTGAAGAAGAAGATGAGTGGCCATGGAAGAGTTAGATGCTAGTAAACTCTCCCATGGTGGCCGGCTATTCTAGAGAGAAAAGAGAGAGTTTTTCTCACTTTTCATCCTTAGAAAACCCTGATGAGGATGGAGCAAAGCTACCCCTTCTATGCTTTCAACTTTTGTATGCATTTTGGACCAAAAGGCCCTTCCTCTCTCCATGGCCGGTTTTCCCAAGCCTTTGGGCTATTTTGGGCTTCTTGAATTTTGTTTGTTAAGTTGTCATACAACTTAAGCTAATGGGCTTGACGATTCGAAGCCCAATTTGGGCTTTAAAGCCCAAAACTAACTCAAGGTTTAAAACGAACTTATTCGTTTGATTAATTAACATATTAATTAATTCTTGCCATAAACAATTAAACCATATCATTGTCCTTATTTATATCTGTCAAATCCTTCAAGCATTACCTTACGTAGCCTGTGATCCATTAGGTTCCTTTTAGCGAGGCAGTGGGTGATTAGAACTCTTTCAAATCGATTGTGAATTGAAACTTACTTTCAATTCTCCCTTTAGTGATTATACACGTTTAGGGTTTCCACAAACCATGAGTGACACCTAGCAGTATGTCATGGTTACCTAAGCTAATCAGAAGAAGTGGAGAACCTATTCAGTTTAGGATTACAATGCAACACGGTCTTTCTCTAATACAATACTTTTGACCACATTGTTTGGTTTGATAGTTTATTCATATCTACTATCCAATGTGATTCATTTACTTATATGATTACCTTGAATGTGATTTGGAACGAGTTCCTAAATCTCATTCATACTCTGGCCAAAGATTCTTAATCATATCATAGAGTATTCTCCCTCAAATAGTTTGAAGGTTAAAAATCCCTTGTTGCGCATTCACTTGCCTCCATGGCTAAGTGGCTTAACCCCAACTATGTTGTGGACACTTTCGGATGGAGTGACTTTGACATAGTCAAAGATCAAGGACCTAACCATAAGACAACTATGATGCCTCAGGTCAAAGGACTACTTTGCATTATCCCAACCATGAGTTCTCATGTGACATGAGTATGAGAACACCTTGTTGATCGCGTTCAGTGAACTCATTCTCTATTGAGCACCTACGTACTTGTCTTCGTGTCAGTCACACCAATGACTCGAGACCAGTCACTCTCCTTAAGAGAATACATGGCACGTACTGATCTTAACGGACTGTCAATGCCCAATTGGCAATCCTATGATCATGAACGTTTAGGATATGTATACGAAAGAGAATGGTCTCATGAATCTAACTTCTTTAGATCGCATTCTCCCAATTACATATTCCTTGGACTTATCGTTTAAGCGTATAACATTTATATGAGACGGCTTCAAACAATAATCTTTGCCCTTTAAATTAAACTATATTAGTTTAACATGTGAACTGTCCGTAAAGTATCATCATATGATTGGTTTTAGGGCACATTTCCAATAGTGTTGGCCAACACTTGGAAGGTGACGAAGCCATAAAGTGTAGTGATGTGGAAAAAGTGAATAAATTAAACCTAAAAGTGCCTAATCAAAAAAGTGAGCGAGTGAGCGGGATTGAACCCTTTTCACACGTGATGTCAGAGTCTAAGACAGTATAGTAAATAGGATGAGGGTTATAGCACTGAAGGTAACCATCTCTTGAGATTTGCCAGAATCCTCGTATACGCGTAAACACAACTACTAAACCTAGAGGGGCAAAAAACAAAGTTGAATGGGTCAGCAAAACAATGCTTATATGAAAACCTTTATTTTTGAATATATTAACCCCTCGCCATAAAACAAGTATAGTTTCCTTAAAACATACTACGTAAGTATGTAATCAATTATAACAGCAATATAACCAGAAATATGTCAAGTCATGATATATCAAATGCCAAAGTAATATAATCATGTGATAATCAATTATAAGTAGTTTGCTTATCATCTAAGCTAGCACATGAGTCGAAACTGCCTAAGGCAATTCTACCAGACAAGACTGGGTGTATGTTGGAAGTATGCCCACAAAGCCACTCATTTGATGTAATAGCTTTTGGAATACTTATTGTATTAAACTTTTATATGTTTAATGAAGGGCAAAGCTTATTGTTAATCACTATTTATTGTATCATGTGTTTAAGCAATAAGGGAATCCAAAGAATGTATTTGATCTAAAAGATAAGTGATTTAAGTAAGTTAGATTATCGAGACCTTTCTCTTATGTTCATTCCTAAAACGTTCCTAGCCATAGGATTGCCAATTGGGCATTGACAATCCGCTAAGGTTAGTATGTGTTATGTCGACTCAAGCGTGAGTATGACTAGTCTCATGTCATTTAGTGTTGGACACTAAGGCAAACACATAGGTGTTCGAAAGAGTGATCGAGTACACTGAACAACGATCAAAAGAGAGTTCGAACATACATGTCATGTAAGAACTCGAAAGTTGCAATATGCAAAGTAGTCCTTTGACCTGAGGCATCATTGATGTCTAATGGTTAGGTCCTTGATCTTTGATCATGTCAAAGGCATTCCATTGGAGTGTCCACGGAATTGTTGTGGTCAAGCTACCTAGTCATGTAGGCATATGAATGCACAACAAGGAATCTCTAACCTTCCATGGTGGAAGGAGAATACTCTAAGATATGATTCGAGAGTCTTTGGCCAAAGCATATGAATATGACTTAGGAAGTTTGTTCCAAATCATATTCAAATGAATCATATAGATAAGTATCACATTGGATAGTAGACATGAAATAAACTATCACATGAAACAATGTGATTAAGAGTATTGTATTAGAGAATGACCGTATTGCATTGTAGTTGTAACTGGATAGGTTCTCCAACCACTTCTACTTAGCTTGGGTAACCATGATATGCTGCTAGGTGTCACTCATGGTTTGTGGAAGCCCTAAAGATTAGCAAACACTGATTTTAAGGGAGAATTGAAATGTGGTTTCAATTCACAATCGATCGTTAAGAGTAACAATCGCCCACTACCTCGCTAAATGGAACCTAATGGATCGTACACCGAGTAAGGATGTTGGTGAAGAAATTAAATGAAATGGATAAGCAATTAAATGGTTTAATTGAAGAATGGTCAAGGTTAATTAATTAGTTAATTAATTATACGAAATGTTCGTATTGGGCTTATATGTTGGTTTTGGGTTTCGGGGCCCAAAAGCGTTTTGGTCCACAAGGCCCATTATGTTTAAGTTGTATGATAACTAAAACAAAATGGGCAATTAGCCCAATCAATTTGATATGGCCGGCCATTAGGATGAGAAGTGTCAAACTTGGATTAATTACAAGTTTGCCACTCACATGTGATGAAGTATAAATTCAACTTTATAGCTTTATTTTCATTTAGGGTTTTTCTTGGTGAAATGAGGTGAAACATTTTCTCTCATTTTCTCAAAAGAGGCCGGCCACCTAGGGAAGGAATAGCTAGCAATCTCTTCTTCCCTAAGTCATCCATTTCATCTTCACATCACATCCTTGGTGAAGAGACTTAGAGACATCAAGCTTTTGATGTTTTGGAGAACAAATCCTCAAAGAAACAAAGGAGCACTAAAAGGAGGAAAATCACAAGGAAGATCCAAGAAGCAAGGAGGTGACTTGAAGGCCCTCCACTTGGGTGAATCCCTTGTGTAATCAAGGATGAGCTTCAAGGGTAAAGAAACTCTAAATCTTTCCTTCTCTTTAATGTTGTTAAAGAGTTTATTGGTTCACCATATACTAGGCTTTGAAAGTCATGGGTTTTATGAATTGTTTTTGAATGCATGCCTACTTTAATGTGTTAATAGTTTGCATATGTATTCAAATGTTCTTACTTGTTCTTAGCTAGGGCAAAATTTTCCTTCAGTGTACTCAAGGCACACTCTAGTACTAAGATCACGCGAAGACTGGTGCAGAAGCACGGTTACGTACAAGTCGGATTGCCTAATGCAATCTACCCGACATAACTGCCACCTAACTTAGATCCAAGGCGAGCAAATGGTACGGATGTGAACATACACGTGAAGGACTGGCCCTGGCCCTGGACGGAGTAATAACACCGGGGTGCAGCAAGATGAGCATGTACAAATATGTATGAATGTCATGACAATAGTATCTCAACCATATAGCAACATTTAACACATTTTATATCATAATATCGAATACTTGGAAATATAAGCGTAAAAGTGAAATAACTATGCATTTAGGGAAACTATCAATATGTATAGGTATAAAATAAACTGCCCACTCACAGATACTTCGCCGTTGACGAGCCACGTAACCTAGCGAAGATGGAAACGCCACTAATAATTGTCCCTAAGCACATAAAGGTACAATTAATAAAACTATATTATAACAATTGAATTTGGGAAAACGGACGTCAAAAACGTATTCAGGACATCAAATTACCCTAAGAAGGGTCCCACTTCAATTTCTAAAAAGTCAACAGGATGAATATTCCATGCATGACAGAATATTCTCAGACGGATGGGATATTCCGTAACGGAATATTTCATCTGGGTTAAGGGTTATTAGGTTAGGTTAGTTTAATAGGTTGGACTTAAGGGTTCTAGGCCTAAAGGCCTAAACTAAAAGGGTTTAGGGTTTAAAATGCATGAGTTTAAAGCTCTAAAAGGAAATGGCCCAAAGGCCTTTAATTAACCAAATAATAATAAATAAAAAATAAAGGGTTAGGTTGGGCTGCCCAGGGTTTTCGGCTTGGCAGGAACGGCCAGAAGGGCCTGGGTTTGGGTTGTTGCTCGTCGGAGCTAAACAGAAGGGAAGGCAGGATTCGGCCAGAAAACTGAACAACCTGTAAACGTTAATAACTTTGTCAATACTCAACGAAATTGAGTGATTCAAAAATGAAAGTTGTAGTTCTTGAATGGATGAAGAGAATGGTACCTTGCAAGATGTCTAACTCGCCGTGATTTGGTCAGAAATCGCCTCGAAAGGTGCGGAGGTCACCAGAAACTGGGTAAGATTCAAATGAGTATAACTTCTTCAATACTCAATGAAATTGGGTGAAACAAAAAGGATAGTTGTAGTACTCAGTGAGACGAAGAGATTGATACCTTGAATGCTAGCCAACTCACCATGGTTTGGCCGAAAATGGGCTCAAAAGGCACAGGTCAAACTTGAACTTCTCGAAACCGAGTTGTTTCACGTCAAAGCTTCCTCAAACCTTGACTAGGGACCCTAGGGAGTTGCGTAGAGGCTTTCTCGAGTCCTAAAACATGGTGACTCCGTTGAAAACACGTCGAACTCAACTCGTCCGAGTTTGGACCTTCCGAGTTGGCGTGTCAAAACTCGTCCGTTCTCAGTTTGGTTGGCATGGTTGTGTTCATGGAGGTAAGGTGAACACAATGGTAAGGTTTTTAAGCTCGAACAATGAAGATTTGAGGTTGGTCTTCCTTGTTGCAGAGAAAAGAGAGTTTTGAAAGGGAGAGAGAAATAAAGAAGAGAGAGAGAGAGAGAACCTTCTAATTTCTGATTGGGTGCAAGGTTGAGGGAAAACAATTTGATTGGTGATGAGGAAAAGAAGGAAGAAGCAAAAGTTTGATGGTTGATGGGTGTGAAAGAAGGGACCGGATCCCTTTTAGGGATTGGATGGATTTGTACAACTTTTAATGTACAAATATGTCCTTTTGACAATGTTTCGACACCGTAAACTCGTACGCACGGGTACAAAATTACCCATGACTAACGTACTTTAATGGAGTGTAACTTTTTCGTTACATATCTGATTCAAGTCTAACACGCTCTCACATGTTCGTAGCGACGAGCACTATGAGGGTACGCTAAAAAAATAAGTCATACATTTCTCTAGGCGATGGTCAACGGAAGTCAAAGTCCTTGTCTTTAGGGCACTTTCGTAAATTCATGCTTTTAAAATTAATAACAAATATAAAATTAGGGACGGGTCGTCACACATTAGGTCTCACGCTTACCAACTATTATTGTGACGGCTTAAGAAACTCTATACATGGTAGAAGATTTTTTCAACCAAACTTAAGACAAAGGACAAGGGTACTTCATATATCGGTCCTTCATCTAAATTTAATTTGTAAAAAATAAATTTAAAAAAAACAATTTTTCTTCAAACAATACATAATATTAAATGGCATGAAAAATGAATAATTAAAACTGAAAAATAGAATGTTTAACTGTTCTAAAAATCAAATCTAACAACTAAAACAGTCGTGACAATAAGAGCTATGTAGCATTGAAATCTCAAATGAATATAACTTATAACATATTCTTGTGTGTGTGTGTGTGTGACAGCCCGTCCCTAATTTTAAGAATTTTTAAAGTTTTAATAAAGGATTTTACAAAAATGCCCTTTGAGGCACGCACATCATTCGAGGTTAATCGTTGTGTCGGGCCATCTAAGATTTGTTTTCTTGACATATCCTCGTAGTACTCGTCGTTACGGACGCGTGGGCGCAGACGGTTCGTGATTTGGAGTTATATCGAAGAAGTTATTAACGTTTGAAATTTGGAATTTTAAGGAATTATAATTTTAGTAAAATATAGAAATTCTTTTATTAAAATTTGGATGGCCCAGATTAAAGGATTTTGAAATGGATGGCTGGGATGAGAAAAATGAAAGTTTTGTGTGGGTGTGTGCGTGGGAAGAACCAGAAAACAGAAAAGAGGAAGAGAGATTGGGCAAAAACTGCCCAATCGGAGAAGAAGGAGAGAGAGCGAATCAGAGGCAGAGAGGGGAAGAAACTGACCAATCGGAACAGGGAAAGGAGGAAGGGAGAGAAGGTGAGAAGCGGAGGAAAAGAGGAAATGGGTTGGGGAGAACCCGTGGGTCGTTTCGACCCGGCGGTGCCCACGCCCAAATTCGATGGATTTCGTCCAAATTTCCGACGAATTGAGTCAAGGTACCACTCCTAATCATCATCTAGGCCTTCCCTCTTTACGTTTCACCCCAAGAATCATTGAATTTCGTTGTGATTTCGCGAAGAACACCCCTACGGGTGCCGCGACCCTTTTGTTTAAATTCTCCAAATTTTGAAATGTTTTCTTTCAATTACTAACACCTTTAGCATTCCTTTAGGACCTAGAACAAAGCCCAAGAGGTAATTGAGGCGTTGGAACAAGTTTGAAAGTCGAATTGGAAACACCCAAATTCTAGGGTTCTTCACGGTTTTGGTGAAATTGAAGCACTTCCAGGCCAAATTGGCCTTGGTCTCAGGTATGAAAGTTGTTCTACTCATTGAGATCTTCAAATCTGAAAATTTTGGTAATTTTTGGAAATAGTTGAATTTTCCGGCGAGCCGGGGGCGGCCAACCGCCACCCGCGGCGGCCCGCGCGGCGGCGCGTGGCCAATGGCCCGCCAATGTCATTATTAGCTTGTGATTAAGGTTCTAGGTTCTGTTTTGATAATTGATGGACGTAAATTGAATAATTGAACCTAAGTTGGTTACGATTCGTGGTTAGATGAAAATGTGAATTGACGATCCGACCGTTGGATCGTCATCAAACTTTGATACGTTGTAATACGTAATATTTGAGGATTATAGGAACTTACGGATTGGGAATCCGATTTACGGATCTTCTGGAATTGAAGTTGTAAGTTCATAAAATAGAATGTTAACCGTCACTTAGTTTTGGAAATTGACGAAGATCCGACCGTTGGATGGTAATGAAATTTTAGGATGTTGTCCTAGAGGTATATTGTGGACCTCTGGAAGTTACGGATTTGAAATCTGAATTGCAGATCATCCGGATCGAACTACGTAGTGACGTGTCTTATATAAGTTATGTATTCTATCGGCAGAATTTCTGAGGTTGGATTTGATTGTTGTTCTAGGCGCTAATCGTCATGACGCCTTGATGTACGGTGCTAGGGAGTTGTGGGCGAACTCCAGGTGAGTGGGCAGTTTTGTTTTCGTATTACCTATATACTATTGTTTTTCCCAGAAAAAATGCTTTTATGCGAAATTATGTTTTGAAAATGCCATGCATAGAATTATTTAGAAAATGTGAATTTCATATGAGTTATATGATTGATATATGATGCATACATGTTGCATGGTGCTGTGGAGGCACATGTAAGTCAGGTGAGTTCGTTTATTCATTGAATTGTTGTTGTTGAGATGTTTGAGCTCATAATCTGCACCCTAGGTGTTAGTGCTTATATTATTCACCACACCGCACGCTCGCCTTGGATCCAAGTAGGTGGATGTCGTACAGACCATGTGAGGGTTCCGACATGCCAGTCGTACAGACCATTAGAGGGGTTCCGACTGGTGGGTGACCTTAGATATGCGCGCTGATGATATGATGAGAGAAGCACTAGAGCGTATTTTACACCTTTCATCGTATAGACTACCTTACGTAGTTCCGAGTGATGTGCAGAGTAGGGCCGTATAGGTCACTGTGGTGACTCCGGCTTAGTGAGATATTGAGCTATTGAATTAATCGTATAGGACCAACTGCAGGGTCTCCGATTGATTCCTTATTTCACCTGATTTATATTTTGATTTATGGCATGGCATGTTTTTCTTGAAAAATGTTAAAGATTTGGGATTCAAGCTTTGAGATTTCATATGGTTATATATCTATATATATATATATTTCTGAAAAGTGTTAAAGGTTTGAGATTTGAGCTTTTTGCTTATATATATGTTATATATATGCTATTTTCTGGGAAAGTATACAGGTTTTACGGTGAGGGGTTATAAATGTTTTAAATGAAAAGTCTTCGAAAAACTTTGTTTTACTGACCCACTCAATTTTGTTTTGCGCCCCTCCAGGTTCAAGTTAGCAGAGCTTTGGTGGCCACGAGGAATCCAACGGTGTTCTGACAGAATTCACAAAAGTAGGACTCACCCTCGGGTGTGTTATCTTAGTAATTGGAATTTTTTTTAAAGCTTCCGAACTGTGTAAATGGTTACGTCACTCTCACGTGACGGCCAGCACGCCCTCCTTCGGGACGGGGTGTGTCAGTTGGTATCAGAGCCTAGGTTGCAATTCTGGACATCTTGATAATTTCCTAGTGTCTTCTGTCAGAACTATACCGCCTCGTAGCGAGCCACGTAGTTCGGATGAGCCTAATTTCCCTGATATAGTAGTTTGGGGGGAAACTATTGCCATTGTGATTCAGTCTATTATCTAAAGGGACCTTTTGAGACTGGTTATAAGTTAAATTTGAATCCCTTAGGGATATGAAGGACCTAAGGGAGCAGATTGATGGCTTAATCAATTGAGAAAAGGCGTTTCAGATTATGCAAGGTTAAGGGAATTTTCCTCCCGATAGGTAGGTCGAGATGATTACCTAGTTTTTGAGTGATGAATCTGCATTTTGATGGAGATAGGAATGTTATCCGACAATATCGGAAGGACAACTGTTTGGAAGTTGTTTAAAGAATTGTTTAAGAAAAGTTCATTCCCCCGGCATATTGTGATGGTAGTAAACAAGAAATTGCAAATGTGAGACGAGGAAAATGACGACGGATGAATATTATAGAAAGCTTACAGACTTGCCTTATTTCCATTCTGATGATGTTGTTAATTCGGTCGAGGTGTTATGTCGTTTTTGGCTGGATGATAAGAAGAAGTTGCGTTCTTTGGCGATCACTATCCATTGTACTTTTTACCAAGAGTTTACGGGATGCTGTTGGGCTTTGAAGACTTTGAGAATATGATCAGCGAGAGTAAAGAGGAATAAGAAAGGAATGAGAATCAGAATAAGACGATAAAGTTAAAGATTCGTCATATCAAAGACCTCGGAGGACTCAGAGCTTCAAAGGAAGTGAAATTAGAGCTAATTTTCCCAGCTTAAGTTTTACTGCCACTGGTCAGAGGCGAAGTGATAGATTTACTAGTGATCCCAGATTTCTGAGACAAGATGACTCTGGTAGAGGAAATGTATAATTGTGTCAAGCTAGATTGCTATGGGGAATCAGTTAATTTTTGTTGACCTGGATGACCAGAGGTTACTTTTGGGGGTAAGTAAAGTGGAGTGAGTTATGCCATTATTCCTGTTGAGAGAGCAAAGAAGATTGTTATCAAAAGGCTGCCAAGATATTGAGTTCATATGGTGCTAAATGATGTTGATCCTAATAGTATGGAAGATGTAAAGATGGTTAGACATTTTCTTGGTGTATTCCCAGATGCCTTACCTAGATTGCCGCCAGGCAGAGATGTGGGTTTTATTATTGAATTGTTTTTAGGTACAAATCCTATGTTAGAGATTGGTTCAGGTTGAGTTAAAAGTTCCATTCAACTTATTATATCACATTGGAAAAGCTCCGGGTTATTTGTGAGGAAGAAAATGGACATTAAGGCTAGGCATTGATATTATGTAATTGAATCGGGTAACGATTGAGAGCTGTTATCCATTGTTGTGTATTGATGATTATTTGATCAGCTCTGAGGCGCCTGGGTACTTTCTGAGATTGACTTGAGGTCTGAATGATATTAGTTGAAGATTAACAGTGGGGATGTTCATAAGACTGAATCCAGGACTCGTTATGGTCATTTCAAGTTGGGAGGCCATACGGAGTGACGAATGCACCTGCTACTTTTATGAGTTTGCTGAAGGAAGTATTCCAGTGATATCTGGACCGGGTTGTTATTGTTTGCCATTGACGAGATTGATAAGATTAGAGCAGTGCATGCTAGATATTTAAAGTTGGTGTTGCAAAGATTGAGGGAACGTTGATGTATGCTAAGTTTAGCAAATGCTAATGTTGGATAAATTAATTATATCTACTTAAGGTATTCAAATGGATTCTTAAAAGAGTAGCAACGATTGAGAATTTGGAACAATTGCGAACTGTGACTGAGGTTCAGAGTTTTCTCGGATTAGCAGGATATTATCGATAGTTCGTCCAAGATTTTAATTATTGCTTCGCCCTTGGCGAGATTGATGAGAAAAGAGGTTAAGTTTGAGTGGGATAAAAAAAAAAAAAAAATTGTGAGTAGAGCTTCAGCAAGTAAAGTATTCCCTCACTCATGCATCTGTTTTCGCACTCCCAGACGATAGTGGTAATTATGTGGTCTATAATAATACTTCTTTGAATGTACTTGGATGCGTGTTGATGCAACATGGTAGGATGATTGCCTATGCTTCATGGCCATTGGGATCTCATAAGATGAATTACCCTAATTATAATTTGGAATTAGCAGCTATCATCTTTGCTTTGAGAATTTGGAGACATTGTCTTTATGGGAAGAAAAGTGCATGATTGTTACAAATCAAAAGAGTACCCAATATCTGTTTATTCAGAGGTATCTTAATCTTAGGCAACAAAGGTGGAATGAGTTGCTTAGTGATTATGATTGTGTGACGAGGGTGGTCAAGCTAATGTTGTGGCTGATGCATTTAGTAGGAAGACCCCAGTGAGAATTAATGCTTGGTACGCTTGCTATGTTCATCTTCTTGTGGATTTGAAATCTACTGGAGTAAAGTTGAGTATCAAAAATCGAGAAGAAGCCTTACTTGCTAATTTCTAAGTTGGACCCATTTGGTAGATCGTACTCGATACTCGAGCGTTTGACGAAGAAATTCAAGAATTTATTTAAAGCAAGGAATAACGGGAAAAAGAAGGACCTTAGAGTTAGAGAATCAGATGGCAAGCCTATGCAAAAGAACAAAGTGTTTATGCCTAATGGTGTGGAATTAAAGAAAGCAATTTTGACGATGTACATTATTCCACTTCTACAATGCATCCCAAAAGTACTAAGATTTATCATACCATTCGTTCATGTACTATTGACGGGTATGAAAAGAGGAATGGCGAAGTATGTTAGTAGGCGTATCATCAGTCATCAGGTTAAAGCAGAAAGAAATAAGTCTTTTGGAATAATGTAGTCATTTCCCATTCCACGGTGGAAATGGGAGAATATTACTATGGATTTCGTGGACAAGCTTCCTCGTATACAAAATAGTTAGGTTGGAATTTGAATAATAATTGATCGGCTGGTGACGTCAACGTATGTTACTTCAGTATGGGAACACCAACCTTTCCAGACAAGCGCAACATTTATTTGTTTGTTTTATGGAAAAAGAGATTTGGGATCTGTTAAACTTCTTGGGTATGTTGGTCCCTTCAGTTTGTTCCCTAGAGTAACGCCATAAGGCCGTGTAAAGCTATGTCTTGTGTTTCGAAATTGTTAGAATTGGGGACGGATAGTATTCAAGGCCCTGAGTTAGTGGATGAGACTATTCGGAATATTCAAGTAATTAAGTCTAACCTGGAAGTGGGCCAGGATCGGCTGAAGAGCTTAGCAGACAAATATGCCACTGACCGGATGTATATGTAGGTGATCGAATGATTTTGAAATTATCACCTTGGAAAAGTATGATTCGTTTTAAAAAAGAAAAACAAGTAAGTCCTAGATACGTCAGACCATCTGTGATCATTGAACGAGTCAGTGAAGTTACGTACGGGCTGAGTTGCCTCCAGAGCCGATGAAAGGGCATGATATGTTTTATGTTTCGATACTTCGACATTAAACCTCATATCCTTCACGAGTGATACCTTCTCAACCTTTGGAAGTCAATATGGATTTGACGTATGATGAGGAGCCAGTGCCTATCTTGTATTAGAAAGATGATGTACTGAGAAATAAGACTATGAGTTTGGTGAAAGTTTATGGAGGAATCTTTCAGTGGAAGAAGCTACTTAGAAATCAAAGAATCGAATGAGAGAGATGTGTTTCGGGCTGTTTCATGGATATTGATGGATTGTAAAGATTGTGTAAATTTCGAGGACGAAATTTCTGTAAGGTGGGTAGATTGTGACAGCCCGTCCCTAATTTTAAGAATTTTTAAAGTTTTAATAAAGGATTTTACAAAAATGCCCTTTGAGGCACGCACATCATTCGAGGTTAATCGTTGTGTCGGGCCATCTAAGATTTGTTTTCTTGACATATCCTCGTAGTACTCGTCGTTACGGACGCGTGGGCGCAGACGGTTCGTGATTTGGAGTTATATCGAAGAAGTTATTAACGTTTGAAATTTGGAATTTTAAGGAATTATAATTTTAGTAAAATATAGAAATTCTTTTATTAAAATTTGGATGGCCCAGATTAAAGGATTTTGAAATGGATGGCTGGGATGAGAAAAATGAAAGTTTTGTGTGGGTGTGTGCGTGGGAAGAACCAGAAAACAGAAAAGAGGAAGAGAGATTGGGCAAAAACTGCCCAATCGGAGAAGAAGGAGAGAGAGCGAATCAGAGGCAGAGAGGGGAAGAAACTGACCAATCGGAACAGGGAAAGGAGGAAGGGAGAGAAGGTGAGAAGCGGAGGAAAAGAGGAAATGGGTTGGGGAGAACCCGTGGGTCGTTTCGACCCGGCGGTGCCCACGCCCAAATTCGATGGATTTCGTCCAAATTTCCGACGAATTGAGTCAAGGTACCACTCCTAATCATCATCTAGGCCTTCCCTCTTTACGTTTCACCCCAAGAATCATTGAATTTCGTTGTGATTTCGCGAAGAACACCCCTACGGGTGCCGCGACCCTTTTGTTTAAATTCTCCAAATTATGAAATGTTTTCTTTCAATTACTAACACCTTTAGCATTCCTTTAGGACCTAGAACAAAGCCCAAGAGGTAATTGAGGCGTTGGAACAAGTTTGAAAGTCGAATTGGAAACACCCAAATTCTAGGGTTCTTCACGGTTTTGGTGAAATTGAAGCACTTCCAGGCCAAATTGGCCTTGGTCTCAGGTATGAAAGTTGTTCTACTCATTGAGATCTTCAAATCTGCAAATTTTGGTAATTTTTGGAAATAGTTGAATTTTCCGGCGAGCCGGGGGCGGCCAACCGCCACCCGCGGCGGCCCGCGCGGCGGCGCGTGGCCAATGGCCCGCCAATGTCATTATTAGCTTGTGATTAAGGTTCTAGGTTCTGTTTTGATAATTGATGGACGTAAATTGAATAATTGAACCTAAGTTGGTTACGATTCGTGGTTAGATGAAAATGTGAATTGACGATCCGACCGTTGGATCGTCATCAAACTTTGATACGTTGTAATACGTAATATTT
The DNA here is from genome assembly GCF_042453785.1 of Malus domestica. Taxonomy (NCBI): domain Eukaryota; kingdom Viridiplantae; phylum Streptophyta; class Magnoliopsida; order Rosales; family Rosaceae; genus Malus; species Malus domestica. The sequence continues at coordinate 24,617,680 of NC_091669.1, forward strand.
GAGGATTATAGGAACTTACGGATTGGGAATCCGATTTACGGATCTTCTGGAATTGAAGTTGTAAGTTCATAAAATAGAATGTTAACCGTCACTTAGTTTTGGAAATTGACGAAGATCCGACCGTTGGATGGTAATGAAATTTTAGGATGTTGTCCTAGAGGTATATTGTGGACCTCTGGAAGTTACGGATTTGAAATCTGAATTGCAGATCATCCGGATCGAACTACGTAGTGACGTGTCTTATATAAGTTATGTATTCTATCGGCAGAATTTCTGAGGTTGGATTTGATTGTTGTTCTAGGCGCTAATCGTCATGACGCCTTGATGTACGGTGCTAGGGAGTTGTGGGCGAACTCCAGGTGAGTGGGCAGTTTTGTTTTCGTATTACCTATATACTATTGTTTTTCCCAGAAAAAATGCTTTTATGCGAAATTATGTTTTGAAAATGCCATGCATAGAATTATTTGGAAAATGTGAATTTCATATGAGTTATATGATTGATATATGATGCATACATGTTGCATGGTGCTGTGGAGGCACATGTAAGTCAGGTGAGTTCGTTTATTCATTGAATTGTTGTTGTTGAGATGTTTGAGCTCATAATCTGCACCCTAGGTGTTAGTGCTTATATTATTCACCACACCGCACGCTCGCCTTGGATCCAAGTAGGTGGATGTCGTACAGACCATGTGAGGGTTCCGACATGCCAGTCGTACAGACCATTAGAGGGGTTCCGACTGGTGGGTGACCTTAGATATGCGCGCTGATGATATGATGAGAGAAGCACTAGAGCGTATTTTACACCTTTCATCGTATAGACTACCTTACGTAGTTCCGAGTGATGTGCAGAGTAGGGCCGTATAGGTCACTGTGGTGACTCCGGCTTAGTGAGATATTGAGCTATTGAATTAATCGTATAGGACCAACTGCAGGGTCTCCGATTGATTCCTTATTTCACCTGATTTATATTTTGATTTATGGCATGGCATGTTTTTCTTGAAAAATGTTAAAGATTTGGGATTCAAGCTTTGAGATTTCATATGGTTATATATCTATATATATATATATTTCTGAAAAGTGTTAAAGGTTTGAGATTTGAGCTTTTTGCTTATATATATGTTATATATATGCTATTTTCTGGGAAAGTATACAGGTTTTACGGTGAGGGGTTATAAATGTTTTAAATGAAAAGTCTTCGAAAAACTTTGTTTTACTGACCCACTCAATTTTGTTTTGCGCCCCTCCAGGTTCAAGTTAGCAGAGCTTTGGTGGCCACGAGGAATCCAACGGTGTTCTGACAGAATTCACAAAAGTAGGACTCACCCTCGGGTGTGTTATCTTAGTAATTGGAATTTTTTTTAAAGCTTCCGAACTGTGTAAATGGTTACGTCACTCTCACGTGACGGCCAGCACGCCCTCCTTCGGGACGGGGTGTGTCAGTGTGTGTGTGTATGTGTGTGTGTGTGTGTGTATATATATATATATATATATATATATACAGAGAGCTTAAGGGGAGGGATCCCTATTTTTTGAAAAAAATGGGGATTAGGTGTGGGGCCCACTTCACATCAAATTTCAACGATCCGAACCGTCTATTTTGTTAGTCTCGATTCATAGATTATCCTTGCAAAAATTCAATTCAATCCGAAACCATTTGCCTATTTAATTATCAATATCAAATTTCATATTTTCTTATATAACAAAGTATTCGTTCATTTCCTTGAACCCAATTAGATGTCTTAAACATTTCAAATTTAGCTAATATTTTGCAAGGATGATCTATGAATCGAGACTAACAAAATAGACGGTTCAGATCGTTGAAATTAGATGTGAAGTGGGCCCCACACCTAATCCCCATTTTTTTCAAAAAATGGGGATCCCTCCCCTTAAGCTCTCTGTATATATATATATATATATATATATATTGTGCTAAATTATACATGAATCAATTTTGTATTAAATACCAAACCGATGGTAGACATCCAATACCAACTACTTGGAAATCAACATAGCTCATAGGCCCACCCAAATTTTGAACTTCACAAAAGTATGTGGTTTTGGACTTTTGGAAGTTGGCTTCTTGGTTGTAAGATTCGTCATTAGAGATAATACAGAGATAGATAGCTCCCTCTTGTGTTGTCCTTTAATTTTGGCTTGTGGGTAAACAACCAGCCAAAGGACGCAAGCCAGTCACACTCATTCAATAATTTTTCATTGCATAATTTAGATGAATTTATCACTTGGGTTGTTTATTGGACCCCTCACAATTTAAATTCGATGCGGATTGTTGTCTCTTTTCTTTGCAATGTATTGTGTTACGTAATAAGATAAACGCATAATTGTATTGAGTTGATTCACTTTAAACCTTTATTTTTTTTTTTTTTTAAAACCTTGAGCAATTACACTAAGGACTCCTTTGAAATCGGGGTTCTCCTAGAGCCAGATCCTTTCTGCGCAACTCAAGCAGTCCTTTCCCATCTTCGAATTTTCGACAAAATGTCACACTGAAACATTTACATGTTGTGTATGTCTAAAAACATTTTGCACGCTCCCTCAAAATAATTTTTCCTATATACGCCACTGGTGATGGCAAGAGGTTGTTAAGTCTATGATGGTTAATACTGCTCATCAACTTTGCCTCCAAGAAATGTCTCTCAATATCAGATACGTTTGTTTTTTCCTTGTCTTATATGCCAATATTATATATATATATATATATATATATATATGTATTACTCAAATGAGTACATGTGATTCAAGGCTTTAGGGATTTCGCTTCCAATTTAATAAGAACTTTTGAGCTGTGTGTTGGACCCAATCTTTCAAAATCTTAAAATACAAGAGTTTCATCTTAAACTTTATACTCCCAAGAAATTCCCACGGGGCATCATCCATGCATGTGGGTTATTATACATATCAACAAGTACTCTAGATTTTAAATATAGACATATGATGAGAGAGGAATTGAATTGAATTGAATATGTTAAGTTATAGGTCTAGATTGTGAATGAAAAATGCATGGACACAATATTTTACTTAATTGTTAATTTGAATCAAGGGCCGAGCCACGGTTAGAGCATCTCAATACAAATACTCAAGCTCTATGTGTGGGTTCAAATATTAGGCAAAACATCTTCAATATTGAGACTTAAAATTCGTATATGAGTTTTGAGCCAAAGTAATACTTCTTGGAATTATAATTGCGCATCTTCGCTGTTGGGATGTGACTCAGTCTGACAGACTCATGATCTTTGGTGAAGGGAAGAATGGGGTTGATTCAAGAGTGTGATTGAATCTAAATAAAACTGTCTACATATCTTCAAAGTGTAGAATTAAATTACTAATGTAATTCTAAGAAAGAATGGCATGATGTGTGCTATATCATGAAGATTGAAAACCAATATTTCAGACATGACGTGTAATATTGAAAACCAATTAGCTAGATTTCATATGGCCACTGGTCTACTGTCTCCAAATTTATGTCTCCTTTGTGTCTCCTCTCTATCTTTTTGACATGTGTACAACTCCTTAACTTAAAATTAACACTGCTAACTTTTATCAAATTAAAAAACAAATACAATAAAAAGAAAAAACAAAGGACCTAGCAGATGTCGAAGTCCACGCAAGATAACTTCGCGCAGCCGTCACCGGCGGTAACCCCACTCGGACCACTCCTGCTCATTGCCGCCAAAGCCTCCCCTCGAATCCTCCCCCTCTCTCTCTCTTGCTCCAGGATTCAGAGATCCATCTTCCCTACTGAATATCCACAACCAAATCAAACTTCTGTCAGCATATTTTTCTAGGTCGAATCTATTGATAATTTTTCATAAGAATAATCTCAGATTGGGGAAGAATCTGGGTTTTGTTGAAAATCCCAATAGAATATCTTCTATGAAAATTCTAACAAATCTTGAAAATAATTAAAGAAATTGGGGATGGTAGGCTATGATGGTTATATATGAAAGTGAACCCACCGAGTGGGGAAAGGAAACCCCAAAAATAAAAATAATAATCAGTGGAGTGGGTTCACCGGAGAGAGAAAGAGTAAAAGAGTCTTCGTCGGCGGTGAGGAGAAGCGTCGCCGACGACGATGGGGTGGTGTGGTTCTGTGAGTGGCCCTCGGGCTAAGTTTGACTGCTGTTGGCTTTTGGTTTTCTTTAATTATCAGTTTTTATTTTTTATTTTTAATTCTTCTTTTAAAAGGTTAACACTGTTAAGTTTAGCGTTAAGTTGATGACAGATGTCAAAATTTTTAAAATGAGACACATAAGAGACACTAAATATGGAGACAGCACACCTGTGTCCATTTCATATAAGATTGAATTGTCTAAAAAATAAAACTTCAACTTTTAAGATTTTTATTGAAACAAAAATTAAATTTCTAGCAACCACGGAACACGCTATAATCCCTGCTATTTAAGATTTTTATTGAGGTTGTTCTGCCGGATAAAGCAACCACGGAACACGCTGTAATCCCTACTATTGAAGCCTTAAACAAAAAGGACATTTTTTATCGCAAGGCTTCTGTCAGTCAATACGACGTCGAATCAGACCATCGCTTAACGGGTTGGGTACCAAACCTAAAAACAAATTGTTAACGGGTGAAACGAGTGACCCGTTAGCTTAACAGGTTGAGTTTGGATGACCTGTTAAATTAACGAGTCAGGTTGAACCCGACCCAAACTCAATAAACCCGACCTGTTTACAGGTCTAGTTATGATCTAGTGTGGTGCGCCCAGCTAGATCATCTTCATCTTTACTCCTCTTGTCAAATATATGTATGCTTCTTTGGACCCAAATTTACTTTATCGGCTCATGCAATCAAGGCCATTGAGTGAGCATAACTCCCAACCATCATATGGAAAGTGAAGATAGTTTTGTTATTGTTAAAGGATAATATTATGGTTTTTATCATAATAATTATCTTTTAATATGAATTATCTTGGCATATTCTTAAGCTGAATGGATGAGATGCAATAATTTCCAAGCAAGCAATACAGTTCAAATGGACTTGGGATTCTTGTTATCGGATTGGAGCAGCATGGTACATTAAGATGAGTTTTGAATAGTCAGGATGCTTGATTTTGGGATAATGATGAAGTCACGATGTGAGGAGATAAGGAACCTAGTTAGGCTAGGCCTTTTGTCATGGTGATGGATTTGTTAGATGAGTTTAAAGGCTACTGATGAAGTTTTAATGATGAGATAAGAAGCCTAGGTGGGCTAGGCTTCTGATGAGATGTGATAAACCTAGATATGCTTTTATTTTGTTTGAAAAGTCACGAACAGTAATTTGAAGGATATGCCTTGGCCTTTGACACAGATCAATTTCAGTTCCGCGAGTTAGAGTTCCAGTTTGACTCTATAAAATTATCTGGCCATGCCGAGAAAAAAGTATGGATGCTATAAATACATAGTCGCAGGCAACATTTCAAGCCCCTCTAAATCAACACACAAATTGCCTTGCCTAAAGCTTCTCACTAACCCTGAGAATTTTATCCTTCTCCCCTTTCTTCCCGCCAACACATCTTCAATTTGGATAAATAGCACTATGAAGGCAACCAGAGACATCTTTAGTTTGGATAAACAACACTGGAGCTGTAGAATCAGCCGACCGAGGAGCACCTTCAGTTTGGATTGGCAGCACTGCTTTGAGACCGACTGGTTATTTATCCAAGTCTCGGTTAACAAGGATTTTCGAGTCCTTATTGGTAAAGGTCATCTCATTAGCCTTATCGACGAATTGAGGTGTGACCAGGTTACTAATTAGGAGTTTTTTTTTTCTTTTTCTTTGAACAAAATGGAAATAGGGAGTTGAGATTTTAGGCACCATCCTAAAATTTTGGCAACACCCCAAATTTTAATCTCCCACCTCCTCTAAATGTTTTCAATTATGACACACCCCGACCGAGATCAAGACATGCTAGCCATCACGTGAGAGTGAAGTAGCTATGTGCACAGTGCGGAAGCAATAAAGATAAGAGTTATACGAATAATTAAAAACCAAATTACTAGAGTGCACTACTAAACAGGAAGTGATAGGAGTTAGTTACAACAGTAAACACTCCTAATCAAAGCATATTAAGTCTAGGTGCAGTCCAGTAGGACAAGTGCTAGTTACACAGTACCAGGAATGTCTTACTATTATTTAGATAGGTCAGAATTGCCGACGTCCTCAAGCCACCAACAACAAGCTTACTTAAAACCTGGAGGTGCGCAAAACATAAAACATGAGTAGGCAAAGACAAATGTTTTACAAAACCATTTCATTTATCAACATATCTAACCCCTCTCTGTAAAACATGTATAATTTTTCCCAGAATCAAGATATAAGCATATACATAAATATATATGAAATCATAACAATTCAATTAAATTCAAATAATCATTTTCATATATATGCCATGCCAAGATATAATAGAATAAGCAATTCAGGTAAGAATAATTTCATAGAAATATAACATGTGAGCCAGAACCTCTATGGTAGTCTATATGGCTGAATTCATAGCTCAAAAGTCACTCTAGCTGGAGTCACTACTATGACCTATACGGCAATATATTGCACAACAGTCGGAACCAAACAAAAAGGTCTATACAACAATAATGGGTGTAATATAATCATGCTCAATACTACTCTCACATAATAGCTGGATGATAAATCGCTAGTCACCTATGAGTTGGAACCATAAATAAGGTCTGTACGACAAGACTGTGCACCTAAATTGGATCCAATATGAGCATATGGTGCAGGAGGTGATGAAGGAAATTTTGTGAAAAAACATGTTCATTTGAGCAACATTTATGGCATGCAATTAACAATTAAAGGCGGAATCATACTTGTAGGCACTCAAAAACAAAACATTACCCATGAAATTCAAAGCCTAGCAGAAGGGTGAACCAAGACTAAACTCAAGAACAAAGTGAGTGGAGACATCTTATACCTTTGTTGATTCCTCTTTGCATAAGCAAAGACTAATCACCCAAGGAGAGGGTCTTCATTCCTTGCTTCTTAGCTCCATGGATTTCTTGGATGAGGATGGTTCAAAGGATTCTCCAAGTTCCCAAAGTTGAGAACCTCTAATTTTTCCACACCAAGGAGAGACTCGAAGAAGAGATGAGTGACCTTGGAGGAGGGAAGATTGCTAGCTAATCTCCTCCAAGGGGGCCGGCCTCCTAGAGAGAAAGGGAGAGACATTTTGTTCTCATCTTTTCTCCAAAAGAAACCTAATGAAGAAAAGGCTATAAAGTCATATTTATACCTACCTTCATTGGAGTGGCTAACTTGTAATAAGTCCAAAATCGACTCCTTTATCAATATGGCCAGCCATAGGGTTTTATTGGGCTGTTTGGGCCTTTGTGAATTATTAGTCATTAAGTTGTCATACAATTTAAGTCAATGGGCTTGACGTTCGAAGCCCATTGGGCCTTGAGACCAAAAATTAACCTGAGGTCTTTAACAAACTTTATTCGTTTGATTAATTAACATATTAATTAATCCTTGCCATAAATAATTAAACCATTTAATTATCCTTACTCATCTTCGTTGTTTCTTAAATCTGTACCTTACACGATGTACGATCCATTAGGTTCCTTTTAGCGAGGCAGTGGGCGATTAGAACTCTTTCAAATCGATTGTGAATTGAAACTTACTTTCAATTCTCCCTTTAGTGATTATACACATTTAGGGCTTCCACAAACCATGAGTGACACCTAGCAGTATGTCATGGTTACCCAAGCTAATCAGAAGAGGTGGAGAACCTATTCAGTTTAGGATTACAATGCAATACGGTCTTTCTCTAATACAATACTCTTGACCACATTGTTTGGTTTGATAGTTTATTCATGTCTATAATCCAATGTGATTCTCTTACTTATATGATTACCTTGAATGTGACTTGGAACGATTTCCTAAATTTCATTCATACTCTGGCCAGAGATTCTTAATCATATCATAGAGTATTCTCCCTCAAACGGTTTAAAGGTTAGAGATCCCTTGTTGCGCATTCACTTGCCTCCATGGCTAAGTGGCTTAACCCCAACTATGTCGTGGACACCCTCTGATGGAGTGACTTTGACATAGTCAAAGATCAAGGACCTAACCACAAGAGAACTATGATGCCTCCGGTCAAAGGACTACTTTGCATTATCCCAACCATGAGTTCTCATGTGACATGAGTATGAGAACTCCTTGTTGATCATGTTCAGTGGACTAATTCTCTATTGAGCACTTACATGCTTGTCTTGGTGTCAGTCACACTAATGACTCGAGACCAGTCACTCTCCCTAAGAGAAGACATAGCACGTACTGATCTTAACGGACTGTCAATGCCCAATTGGTGATCCTATGATCAAGAACGTTTAGGATATGTATATGAAAGTGAATGGTCTCATGAATCTAACTTCTTTAGATAGCATTCTCCCAATTACATATTCCTTGGACTTATCGTTCAAGCATATAACATTTATATGAGACAGCTTCAAACAATAATCTTTGTCCTTTATATTAAACTATATTAGTTTAACATGTGAAATGTCCGTAAAGTATCATCATATGATTGGTTTTAGGGCACATTTCCAACAGGTGACATAATAAACAGGCATGTGCCATATCTATGGCTAAATCACAATCACCCTAAGTGCAGTTTTATGAGCTCAACATTATTCAATCACATATCATATCATCGATAATTCACATAACCAAACACAACTTACCTGAACTTACCTGAGCGTCCACATCACCACATTTATATGTATAAATTATCACATACCAATTCATGTATGAATTATAAACTTATATGCATGGCATTATGGCATAATATCATTTAAACACATATTTATGGGAAAAATATCAAGTATATAATATAGACTGAAAACTAAAAGCCCACTCACTAGTATATTGAAGGGTCGTAGCCCCCGAGTTGCCCTTGGATACACTCGTCCTCAGGATAAGTCTCACATATATATATGAATTAACTATAAAAGCGTTATTTTAAAGCACATATGCAAAACTAGCTAATAACTTCTCATACATAGCTCAAATTGGGTATATAAATATACCACAGTGATCTACACAACCTCAGGATCATCCACAAATTTTTAGATTAATTTTTGGACCTCTCACGCCCCAGCGAGTGCACGGCAAGACGCGCCGCCACGCACAGGGAATCTTGACGGATTCCCTAACTACTGTTAAGAATATTCCCCAAAATATTCAGTTAAAACCCAACGAAATTTGTCCAACTAACTGACGGCGTTGGAATATTCCCGTCAAAGTTGACGAAATATTCCGTCATCCCTACCATTGAATCTTCGGCGATCGTCGCCGGCGCCGGAAACTAGGTAAATCTTTGAAACACTTATTCTCATTCGTTTCTTCACCAAATCTTATGAAATTTAAATCAAAATGAAGCTAAAGACAAGTAGAAACATGATATAACAAATTAGGTCCTTGAAATTCACAAGAACATGTCTGAAATTACCTCGACTTTCCGGCCAAATTTAAAACTTGTTGATCTCCTCTTTCCGACGTCCCAAATCCTCAAACGAACTATCCCTAGCCTCCTAGGAACCTCACAAAGCTTCCTATAAGCTTCAAATTCCATAAAAACAAGCCATAAATTTTTGCATGCCGGTCCTAAGCCCGGGTAAAGGAGGAGGAGGAGGGCGTCAGGTAGTCGATAGCCGGACTCCACAGTTACGTCGAATCCTTATGAAAATGAATCCAGAACAAAATCGCGCTAAAGCTAGGGCATCACCCGTAAGTGGCGCGCTGTGTGGCCCGAGCACAGTGATAAGTGAGCAAGGGTCGCTGTATCTCCATCGGCACCCGGATGCAGTGTTAAATGAGCAAGGGGGCCATAGAAACTTCTTTTCGAACGATTCCACCCAAAGTTGTTTGGGAGCATATGTTCCTATCAACAACTTTACACAGGACACACAAAAGAAGTACTTTGATTCTATTGGATGGGGAAGGGTGAAGAAGCTAGGACAGAAGGGTAGAGTTTAAAAGAGCAGAATGCGTTTAGGAAAGTGGAATATAGGAACCTTAACGGGAAAATCTATGGAAGTAGTGGAAGTTATGGTGAGGAGAATGATAAATATTATGTGCCTACAAGAAACTAAGTGGGTTGGTCTTAAGGCAAAGGATCTAGAAAACTCAAGGTTTAAACTTTGGTATTCGGGCACAAATAGAACGAGAAACGGTGTTGGCATCATCGTGGACAAGACCTTGACACAAGATGTTGTAGATGTCAAGAGGGTAGGAGATAGAATCATGGCAATCAAGATTGTAATAGGACAAGAACTCATCAATGTTATTAGTGCGTACGCACCTCAAGTAAGGTTGGATACGAGTTCGAAGGATAAATTTTGGGAAGTCCTTGGAGACTTGGTGCAAGGAATTGCCAAGATGGAGAAGTTATTTATAGGAGGAGATTTAAATGGACACGTGGGCAGGGAGACAGGCAACTATGGAGGTTTTCATGGTGGCCATGGTTTTGGGGAGAGAAACGAGGATGGGGAAGCTATCTTGGATTTTGCAATGGCATATGATCTCTTCTTAGCCAACACCTTCTTTAAGAAGAGAGAAGAACATGTGATCACCTACAAGAGTGGGTCGTCAAAAACACAAATATATTTTTTTCTAATGAGGAAAGGGGATCGTATAACTTGTAAGGATTGCAAAGTTATACCGGGAGAGAGCTTGGCTAATCAACATCGCTTGTTGGTGATGGATGTACATATCAAAAGAGTGAGAAAAAAGAACAAGACTTGGAAGTGCCCAATGACTAGATGGTGGAATCTAAAAGGAGAAAAACAAGCCATTTTCAAAGAGAAAGTAATCACCCAGTGTGGGTGGGATAGAGAGGGGGAAGCTAGCCAAAGGTGGGATTCCATGGCTAGTTGTATCCAAAAAGTAGCAAAAGAGGTATTAGGAGAGTCCAAGGGCTTTGCTCCACACCAAAAGGAATCTTGGTGGTGGAATGAGGAGGTACAAACAAAGGTGAAGGCTAAGAAGGAATGTTGTAAAGCCTTATACAAGGACAGGACCGATGAAAATGGTGAAAGGTATAAAAGAGCGAAGCAAGAGGCGAAGAAAGCTGTGAGAGAAGCTAAGTTAGCGGCTTATGACGATATGTATAAGCGACTAGATACCAAAGAAGGAGAGTTGGATATCTATAAACTAGCTAGAGCAAGGGAAAAGAAGACAAGGGACCTAAACCAAGTGAGGTGCATCAAGGATGAGGATGGAAAGGTTCTTGCTACAGAGAACGCGGTGAAAGACAGATGGAGAGGTTATTTTCATAATCTTTTCAATGAAGGACATGAAAGGAGTACTTCTTTAGGGGAGTTGAGTAACTTAGAAGAGTGTAGAAACTACTCTTTTTATCGTCGAATCAGGAAGGAAGAAGTGGTTGTAGCTTTGAAGAAGATGAAGCATAGAAAAGCAGTGGGCCCAGACCATATACCGATCGAAGTGTGGAAAGTCTTGGGAGAGATAGATATAGCATGGATCACTGACATTTTCAATAGGATTTTGAAAACGAAGAAGATGCCAAATGAGTGGCGAAAGAGCACTTTGGTGCCTATCTACAAGAATAAGGGCGACGTACAAAATTGCATGAACTATAGGGGTATTAAGCTAATGAGTCATACAATGAAGCTCTGGGAGATAGTCATTGAGCATAGATTGAGGCAAGAGACACGGGTTTCGGACAACCAATTCGGGTTCATGCCAGGGCGCTCAACCATGGGGTAATCTATCTCTTACGAAGATTGATGGAAAGATATAGAGATGGGAAAAAGGATTTACACATGGTCTTTATAGATTTGGAAAAAGCGTATGATAGGGTCCCAAGAGACATTCTTTGGAGGATTTTAGAGAAGAAAGGAGTACAAGTAGCATATATCCAAGCTATAAAGGATATGTATGAAGGAACAAAGACTGCCGTAAGAACTTATGAAGGACAAACCGAAAGCTTCCCCATAACTGTAGGATTACATCAAGGCTCATCCTTAAGTCCTTACCTTTTTGCGTTGGTAATGGATAAGTTAACAGGACATATTCAAGATGATATTCCTTGGTGTATGCTTTTCGCAGACAATATAGTGTTGATAGATGAAACTCAGGAAGGGGTAAATGCGAAGCTTAACCTTTGGAGAGAAGTGTTTGAATCTAAAGGTCTTCGCCTAAGCCGATCAAAGACATAATATATGGAGTGCAAGTTCAGTGCAAATGGAGGCCAAATGAGTTAGGGGTGAGGATCGGAGATCAGGAAATACCAAAGAGCAATCGTTTTCACTACTTAGGATCTATCTTGTAAAAGAACGGAGAATTAGATGGAGATCTCAACCATAGAATACAAGTTGGATGGATGAAGTGAAAGAGTGCATCCGGCGTGTTGTGTGACCGCCGTATGCCATTGAAGCTCAAGGGAAAATTTTATAGGACTGCAATAAGGCCGACAATGCTGTATGGCATAGAATGTTGGGCGATGAAGCATCAACACATACACAAAATGGGTGTAGCGGAGATGAGGATGCTTCGTTGGATGTGTGGGCACACGAGAAAGGATAAGATTAGGAATGAGGATATCCGAGGTAAATTAGGAGTAGCCGAAATTGTAGGAAAGTTGAGAGAAAATCGATTATGGTGGTTTGGACATGTGCAAAGAAGGCCTACTGACGTTCCGGTTAGAAGATGCGACTACGGGACAAAGGTTCAGGGCTGAAGGGGTAGAGGAAGACCTAGGAAAACTTTGGAAGAGACTCTAAGAAAAGACTTAGAGTATTTGGATCTAACAGAGGACATGACACAGGACCGAGCACAATGGCGTTCTAAGATTCATATAGCCGACCCCACTCAATGAAGAAGGCTTTGGTGTATTTAACACAATACGTTGGAAATGAAGCAAAGCTTATTTATTGATATCTCTGATAAGTTACAAATATGTACATATACATGAGTCAAAATAAACAAACAAGAGGGAGCCTTCACAAAGGTTGCTTAGGAGAAGTCTCAGCAGTCGGTAGAGCCCTAGAAAGAGAAGGCATCAGAGGGGGATCATTCGGAGCCTCAGTACTGGACAGAACCCTAGAAGGAGGAGGCATCGGAGGTTGATCATTTGGAGCTTCATTATGCGGTACAGCCCCAGAAGACGAAGGCAATAAATGCCTTTGGAACAAACCCACAAACCGCTGATGATCAAGTAAAACCTGACCATCAGATTCCTTCATCTGGTCAAGCTTCCTCTTCATGTTTGTAGCATAGTTATGTACGAGCCGGTGCAACTGTTTATTCTCATGCTTGAGCCCTCTAATTGAAGGATGATTTTGTGAAAACATGTTTATTTAAGCAACATCTATAGCATGCTATTAACAATTAAAAGGCGGAATCATGCTTGCATGCACTTAAAAACAAAACATTACCTATGAAATTCAAAGCCTAGTAGATTGGTGAACCAAGACTCAACTCAAAACAAAGTGAGTTGAGAAATTTATACCTTTGTAGATTCCTCTTTGCATAAGCAAAGGCTAATCACCCAAGGAGAGGGCCTTCATTCCTTGCTTCTTAGATCCATGTATTTGGATGGAAGAATAGATTCTCCAAGTTCCCAAAATTGAGAACCTCTAAGTTTCTACACCAAGGATGGATTGATGAAGAAATGAGTGACCTAGAGGAAGGAGAGCTTTGTGTTCTCTCCAATTTCCTAAAAAGAAACCCTTAATGAATTTAGGCTATAAAGTCCTTTATATAGTCCCTTCAAATAAGTGACCTAAAAAACCAAAAAGCCATTCTTCTAACATGGCCGGCCACAAGGGTTTTATTGGGCTTTTGGGCCTTTGTGAATTAATAGTCATTAAGTTGTCATACAACTTAAGTCAATGGGCTTGACGTTCGAAGCCCATTGGGCCTTGAGGCCCAAAACTAACCAGTGGTCTTTTAACGAACTTATTCGTTTGATTAATTAACATATTAATTAATCCTTGCCATAAATAATTAAACCATTTCATTATTCTTACTCATCTCCATTGTTTCTTCAATCTTTACCTTACACGGTGTACGATCCATTAGGTTCCTTTTAGCGAGGTAGTGGGCGATTAGAACTCTTTCAAACCGATTGTGAATTGAAACTTACTTTCAATTCTCCCTTTAGTGATTATACACGTTTAGGGCTTCCACAAACCACGAGTGACACCTAGCAGCATATCATGGTTACCCAAGCTAATCAGAAGAGGTGGAGAACCTATTCAGTTTAGGATTACAAATGCAATACGGTCTTTCTCTAATACAATACTCTTGACCACATTGTTTGGTTTGATAGTTTATTCATGTCTACTATCCAATGTGATTCATTTACTTATATGATTACCTTGAATGTGATTTGGAACACCTTCCTAAATCTCATTCATACTCTGATAAGAGATTTTCAATCATATCATAGAGTATTCTCCCCCAAACGGTTTGAAGGTTAGAGATCCCTTGTTGCGCATTCAATTGCCTCCATGGCTAAGTGGCTTAACCCCAACGATGCCATGGACACCCGCGGATGGGGTGACTTTGACATAATCAAAGATCAAGGACTTAACCACAAGACAACTGTGATGCCTCAAGTCAAATGACTACTTTGCATTATCCCAACCATGAGTTCTCATGTGACATGAATATGAGAACTCTTCGTTGATCGTGTTCAGTGAACTCATTCTCTATTGAGCACCTATGTACTTGTCTTGATGTCACACACACCAATGACTCGAGACTAGTCACTCTCCCTGAGAGAAGACACAGCACGTACTGATCTGAACGGACTGTCAATGCCCAATTGGCAATCCTATGATCAGGAACGTTTAGGATATGTCTACGAAAGAATATAACATTTATATGAGACGGCTCAAACAATAATCTTTGCCCTTTATATTTAAACTACATTAGTTTAACTTTGTGAAATGTCCGTAAAGTATCATCATATGATTGGTTTTAGGGCACATTTCGAACACTAATCTCCTGTTTGAGACTCATCACTTCAGCCGCCAATGATTCAACTTGGCGGGTTCGAGCAAATAGGCGTTGGGCCATATTAGACACAGAACCTGCACACTGAATACTCAGAGCCAAAGAATCCTTAATAGCCAATTCATCAGACCGTTTGGAAAGTAGTCTGTTATCTTTAGGAGTGAGAAGGTTCCTGGCCACCACCGTAGCGGTCATATCATTCTTCATCACGGAATCCCCAACAGTAAGAGGACCAGTAGGGGATAAGAAGGATGGGCGCCATATGTTGTCTGGAGAAGGCGTGGCTGCCTCTTCAACAAGGTTCAAGTCAAAACGACGGTCGGAGGGGCCAGACATTTTCAAAGGTGTTGAAGAGAGAAAAGGTCGGACAAATCAAGATCTTAGAAATGCAAGAATGGAGCTTTTATTGGTGAAGATTTAAGTGTGCTTTGAAACTTAATGCCAGCCTCTATAAAAATCTGCACTCGACGGAGCTTCAGAAATCGAAGAGACGTCTGCTCAGAAATCGAAGAGGCGTTTGCTTTCTCAAAAGCTGGGCTGCTCAGAGACCACGAGGGCCGCTCTCAGAATCGAAGAGGCGTTTGCTTTCTCAAAAGCAGAGCTGTTCAAAGACCACGAAGACCGATCTCAGAAATCGAAGAGGCTTGCTTTCTCAAAAGCTGGGCTGCTCAGAGACCACGAGGGCCAATCTCAGAAATCGAAGAGGCACCTGCTTTTTTCAGGCTTGTCAGCACCTGTCACATGCACACTCAGCTTTGCTGAAATTACGGGCATCCTGTTGAAGATTTCTAGTGAAGTAGAAAGCACGTGAATCTTACTGTTCAATCATCCACTTTTCACACGCACCATCAGCTCAGGGGTACCACAGATAAGCTCCCACTACATCGTTATGACCAAGAAGGGTAAAAGAATAGCAAAGAAACAGCATTAACAAAGTTTAGACACATAAATTTTGAAGGTCTAGCTATCATATTATTACCCACAAGGGTAAAGCAACAGCACTACTGCTGAATAATTGGAAAGTCCCTATGTGTCAACCTCTGTGCTCCGTGGCAAGGTAGACTAGCAAACATGCCCTACCTTTACTCACATTCAAGAAAACACTCCAACAAGATTGCTTGCTCCAAAATCGAAGAGGCATCGTTCTCCGAATCTCGAGAGCCAGACTCCCAACATGATTAATTTCTCAAAAATCGAAGAGACACCGCTCTCCGAATCTCGAGAGCCAGACTCCCAACAGGATTGCTCTCTCAAAAATCGAAGAGGCACCGTTCTCCGAATCTCGAGAGCCAGATCCCCGACAGGATTGCTTGTTCGAAAACCGAAAAGGCACCGCTTTCTCAACTTCGAGAGCCAGATCTCCTTGGATAAAGCTTGTCTGTAATCTTCACATGCAACATCAGCTTTCCAGATACCACAGACCACTTTTTCAAAGTGCTCTGACACACGTGAAGCCGACAGCTCCCACTACCGTGCTATGACCAAGCAGGGTAAAGGAATAGCATTACTACTTGTTGTTAGGGAGACTCCTATATATGTCGACCTCCATCCTCAATGGACAGGCAGACCTGCAAAAATACTCAACCCTTCCTCATATCTGAGAAGGCATTCCCAACGAAGCCTCTCGAAATACTCAGCTTTCTTTCCCCCCGATAATACCTCTGCAAACAAGCTACACCAGAGCAAGAATATCTCATATCATCAGGGTTAAAAGCAAGAGTATCCCATATCATGTTTTTTCCCTGTCTTTTCCTTTGGCCTTATTCTTACCTGCAAGACAAGAAGAAAGAGAGCAATCAGTCAGCACTTGGAATCAAGCTTCCAGTCAGGAACTGACTGCCTAGAACCCCTTACTTGATTACTTACCTGGCATTGCTCTCGAGTACTCATCTTCAACATCTTATGCTTCCAGAGAAGATACCACATCTGCCTGAGGAACCGATAGGGAAAGTAAGAAGGATACAAGGAAGCATGTGGAGACAAGCGTAACAGAACGCGTGCCGATATATCCACTACTTTGTCAACAGCAAAAGTATCCCATATCAGCAGGGTCGAACGTACTCTAGATTTGATGGACTTGTTTTGACCCTCAAATTCTTCAGTCGGCCTTATACTCTGGAGGAAACCAGAAAACCCTCCAGCCCAGTTCAAGAATAAGCCTGTGGAAAGTTACTTCTTCAAAAGCAAAAATATCTCATATCATCTATTCTCCTTTTCTTCTCTTTATCCTTCATGCTGCCTGCAAGATAGGGAGAATGAGAACAATCAGCCGGAACTCGAAATCAAACTTCTGATCTGGGACTGATTGCTTGGAGCTCTGATTGCTTACCTTGTCTATCACCTCTTCCAGTAGATCCCCTAGCTCGGCGACTTGGGGGACTCCTACTACATGGTTTGTATCGCGCTTGACCAAGCCTGAAACTACAAGTAAGCTTCAAGTGAAATTGATACATTACCTTGTGCATCTCCACCAGTTAAACATACCACCCCTGGATGGAGGAAGAGTACTTCCAGAGAAGATGCCACATCTACCTATGAGACAGATAAGGCAAGTGAAGATGATACCACACTTCGGTACTTAGAAGTTTCATGATTACGAGATCATTCTCCCACAATATTTCCTAATGTCATTTGTACTAAATCATTCATTTGTACTCACGAAAGGAGAGCTTGAACCTATGTACTTGTGTAAACCCTTCACAATTAATGAAAACTCATCTACTCCATGGACGTAGCCAATCTGGGTGAACCACGTACATCTTATGTTTGCTTTCCTGTCTCTATCCTTGTACATACTTATCCACACTAATGACCAGAGCAATAACTTAATACTTTCTGTTGTACCAAAGTCCTCACTGATTTTGTGCATCAACAATCCTTAAGTCTTTACCCTTTTGCGTTGGTAATGGATGAGTTAACAGGACATATTCAAGATGATATTCCTTGGTGTATGCTTCTCGCAAATGATATAGTGTTGATAGATGAAACTCAGGAAGGGGTAAATGCGAAGCTTAACCTTTGGAGAGAAGTGTTGGAATCTAAAGGTCTTCGCCTAAGCCGATCAAAGACAGAATATATGGAGTGCAAGCTCAGCGCAAATGGAGGCCAAAATGAGTTAGGGGCGAGGATCGGAGATCAGGTAATACCAAAGAGCGACCGTTTTCGCTACCTAGGATCTATCTTGCAAAAGAACGGAGAATTAGATAGAGATCTCAACCATAGAATACAAGCTGGATGGATGAAGTGGAAGAGTGCATCCAGCGTGTTGTGTGACCGTCGTAGGCTACTGAAGCTTAAGGGAAAATTTTATAGGACGGCAATAAGGCCGGCGATGATGTATGGCACATAATGTTGGGCGGTGAAGCATCAACACATACACAAAATGGGTTTGGACATGTGCAAAACCGAGCGCAATGGCGTTCTAGTATTCATATAGCCGACCCCACTTAGTGGGAAAAGGCTTTGTTGTTGTTGTTGTTGTAGTACTTCATTCGGGGTTAGGGTTTTCACATTATTTCGAAGTAGTTCTTACCTATAAATGGTACATATGCGTTCGTCTGAGCTTCACGAACACAATTGTGTCATTTTCCACTTCGATCCGTCACGTTTGCAAAGGTTTTGGTTGACGTCCGTACATAGAAGAGAGAGAGAGTACAGGAATGAGAGAGATGAGGTCATGTGGATGTGTGTGTGTGGTCTAGGATTGGTCAAAAACTCAAAATATACAATTACTTAATCCTAATTGGTCCCAAACAATTAGGATTTAAGAATAGTGACCCACAAACAACACTTAAACCACATCACACAATTTAACGTCCATGGGTATTTCCGCCATTTCACATCATCAAGAATAACATAATGTACATCTCTGGGATGGGCTGTGACATCTCCCCACCTTATAAAATTTCGTCCTCGAAATTAGATACAATCACTACATCCACTAATAATCACAAAATAAGCATGGATAAATCTCTCTCATCCGATCCTCTGTCTCCTAAGTAGCTTCTTCCATTGAATGATTTCTCCATAACACCTTCACCAAACGTACGGTCTTGTTCCTTGGTTCATTATCATTCCAATCCAAAAGAGTCACTGGTTCCTCATCATAAGTCAATTCCGGATTAATTTCCAAAGGCTGAGAAGGAATCACATGTGAAGGATCTGAAACATAATGTCGAAGCATCGAAACATGAAACACATCGTGCACCTTTGACAACTCTGGAGGCAACTCAAGCCTGTAAGCAACCTCACCGACTCGTTCGGTGATCATACATGGTCCGATGTATCTAGGACTCAACTTTCCTCTCTTTCCAAATCGTACCACACCTTTCCAAGGTGATAGCTTCACAAATACCTAATCACCTTCATTATACTTCCGATTAGTGGAATGCTTGTCTGCTAAGCTCTTTTGTCGATCTTGAGCCGCTTTCAAGTTAGACTGAATTACCTGAACATTTTGAGTAGTTACATCTACAATTTCAGGGCCCACTAAAACTCTTTCACTAACCTCTGACCAACATAGAGGTGTACGACAAGATTTCCCATAAAGTGCCTTAAATGGTGCCATACCAATACTCGAATGATAGCTGTTGTTGTAGGCGAACTTCATCAAATCCAAACAATCATGCCAACTATCTCCAAATTGCATCACTGAAGATCTCAACATATCCTTTAATGTCTGAATGGTCCTCTCAGATTGTCCATCTGTCTGAGGATGATATGCCGTACTATAAAGCAATCTCGTACCAAAAGCTTCCTGGAATGCTATCCAGAATTTGGTAGTAAATCTGGGATCCCGATCTGAGATAATATTAACTGGTACACCATGGTACTTCACAATTTGTGATATAAATAACTTAGCTAATCGGCTTAATGAATACTTCTCCCTCACTGGAATAAAATGTGCTGACTTAGTAAGCAAATCAACTACCACCCAAATGCCGTCATAACCATTCTGTGTGCGGGGAAGCTTATACACAAAATCCATAGTGATATTTTCCCATTTCCACTGTGGAACGGGAAGTGGCTGCATCAACCCAAACAGCTTTTTCCTTTCAGCTTTAACCTGTTGGCAAATGGCACACCTACTCACATATTCGGCAATTTCTCTTTTCATACCCGGCCAATAATAAAATGGTCTAATGGTATGATACATTTTAGTGCCTCATGGATGCATCGCATATGCTGAAATATGTGCTTCATCCAAAATTTCTTTCTTTAACTCTGCATTATTTGGTACATACATTCTGCTTTCTTACATAAGCATACCATCAGTTTCTCAAATCTCGAAATCTTTCTTTTTGCCTTGATTTCTTGCTTGAATTATTTCCTATGTCTTCTCATCATTCATCTAAGCTTCAAGCGCACAATCAATTAAAATTGGCCTAACTTGAAAATTAGCAAGTAAGGCTACTTCTCAATCTTCCACTCCTAGCTCCACTCCAGTGGACCTCAAATCTGCTAGGAGAGGAACGTGACAATCATAGATGGCATTAAGTCAGGCTGGAGACTTCCTACTAAGTGCATCCGCTACTACATTTGCACGACCAGGATAATACTCAATCGTGCAATCATAATCATTAAACAATTCAATCCACCTCCGCTGCCGAAGATTAAGATCTCTCTGAGTAAACAGGTACTGAAAACTCTTATGATCTGTGAAGATCTTACATTTCTCGCCATAAAGATAATGTCTCCAAATCTTCAAAGCAAAGATGATAGCCGCTAACTCCAAATCATGCGTAAGGTAATACTTTAAAGCAAAGATGATAGCCGCTAACTCCAAATCAAGCATAAGCAATCACCCTACCATGTTGCATCAACACATAACCCAAACCATTCAGAGAAGCATCGCTATAAACCTCATAATTACCATTATCATCTGGAAGTGCTAGAAAAAGTGCATGAGTGAGATAATACTTCAACTGCTGAAAACTTTGCTCACATTTATTATCCCACTCAAACTTAACATCCTTTCGAGTCAACCTCATTAATGGCAAAGCAATCACTGAAAAATCCTTAACGAACTGTCTATAATAGCCTACTAGGCCAAGAAAACTTCGTACCTCAATGACGGTTCGAGGTTGCTCCTAATTCTCTACAGCTGCCACTTTCTGAGAATCCACTTGAATGCCTTAAGCAGAAATGACATGTCCCAAAAATGCCACTTGATTCAACCAAAATTCACATTTGCTAAACTTAGCATATAGATGGCGTTCCCTCAAACTGCTCAACACCAACTTCAGATGTCTAGCATGCTCAGCATTAGACCTAGAGTATACCAGAATATCGTCAATGAAGACAATAACAAACCTGTCTAAATATGGCTGGAATACTTAATTCATCAAATCCATAAAAGTTGCTGGTGCATTAGTTAACCCGAATGGCATTACAAGAAACTCATAATGACCATATCGAGTCCTAAATGCGGTTTTAGGGACATCTTCATTTTTAATCTTCAACTGGTAGTAACCTGACCTCAAATCGATCTTAGAAAATACACATGCACCTCTAAGTTGATCAAATAAATCATCTATACGAGGCAATGGATAACGGTTCTTAATGGTCACCCAATTCAATTGCCTGTAATCAATACACAGCCTTAAAGTTCCATCTTTCTTCCTAACAAATAAAACCGGAGCTCCCCAAGGTGAAGTACTAGGCTGAATAAAACCCTTATCCACTAACTCTTGCAACTGAACTTTCAATTCCCTTAATTCAGCAGAAGCCATTCTAAAAGGAGTCAAGGATATAGGATTCGTACCTGGAAGCAAATCAATAACAAACTCCACCTCTCTATTTGGCAGTAATCCAGGCAAATCCTCGGGGAATACATTCAGAAAATATCTGACCACACGAACATCCTCCACACTACAAGGAGCATCATCATTCAACACTACATGACCCAAATATCCCTGACAACTTTTTGACAACAATCTCTTTGCTTTCATGGCTGAAATAATACCATGCCTCACCCCACTAGGCTCTCCTACAAATGTAACTTCGGGTAATCCAGGACAATGAAATGTGACTGTCTTTCCATAACAATCTATCTTGGCACGATTATAGTGCAACCAATCAGTGCCCAAAATAACATCAAAATCCATAATATCCAACTGCATAAGATTAGCCGGCATAATAACGTCCTCTACTATCATTGGACATCCTGGATATACTCAATCCACAAAACATCTATCCCCTCTAGGCATAGAAAACTCTAATTTATATCCTAGAGGTTTGGGATGGGGTTGTGTCACTTGAGCAAAAGTATGAGAAATAACAGAATGTGTAGCACCACAATCAATCAATCAATCCTCTGGCAAAATGACCAAGAATATTTAATGTACCCATGATTAAATCTGGATTATTCTAGACATCTTGCAGTGACATGTTGTGGATACGCCCCTGATTCTGTTGTCGTCCACAACGACCTCTGTTGGCATGAACACCACGTCCCTGCCTCTGCTGACTCGACTGCCTCGAAGATCCTGCACTACTAGCAGCAATCTCTCCCTGCTGGGGCTGTCCCCCCTGATACCACTGAGATTCTCCGGTTGAATGTGGCTGATAGGACATAGATCCTCCCTGATATTGAGGGTACCCACTATGATACTGAGGATCCTGAAAGTACTGCTGCTGTCTTGAGGTGTAAGGAACGACGTCACCCTAATAATGGTAGGCACCTCCTCATCTAGTCTGAGTATAACCACCAGATCTTGAAACTTGTTGGGTCAGTGTATGTGGTGGGAAGGAAGGCTGTTGGGGTCTCTGCTGACTCTAAGGGCATTGAGCAGCCCTATGACCCATTTGACCATAATTGAAGCATCCACTGCTACCTCTCCTACACTCCCCAAAATGCCTAATATTACATCGGCGACATAAGGGAACACCGGATCCACCTGAACCACCAAAATCTCTCTGCCTCTGAAACCTAAGGCCTCCAGTAAATCTGCCACCTCTCCTCTGCATATTAGTACTCAATCCCCCGCTAGAAGAGCTAAAATTGCCACCACTCCTCTTAAAGTTCTGACTCTTGCAGGGTCCCTGAAATGCTTTCCCTTTTCCTTTGTCATCTCGTCTCTGGCCCTCATTCTTTCCTTCCTCATCCTCACTATAGAACACCATTTCTTCTTAGCACCCAATCTGAAATGACGAAGCATCTTAACCAGATTAGCAGCAACCTCATGCTCATATCTCGACAGATCAGTAAACATCCTGTAATACTTATTAGCTGACATCTTTCCTTGCCTCAAATGAGTAAACTTTTGTTTCTTCCGATCAATATACTCCAGAGGAATAAACTTTTTCCAAAACAGCTCTTTAAATACTCCCCAATCCACAATCTCTGCTGGGGTCAACAGGTAAGACTCCTGTCTCTACCAGGATGCAGGCTGCTCTCCTAAAAACCAGGTAGTCGTCTCGACCCACTTATCAGGAGGAAGATTCCCATGACTCTGCATCACTTGAAAAGTCTTATCAATATGATTAAGCCAATTTTCTGCCCCCTCATGACCTTCATTTCGAATGAAGTGAGTCAACTTCAGGTTATAAACTGTCTTAAGAGGTGTCCTCTGGGGAGTACGGAATGTAGACTGAATGGCAGATACTATAGCTTCCCCTAATTGGGCAATATCGGGGAAACTAGGTTAAGCTGATTGAAGGGGCTCTCTACGAGGTGGCATAGTTATGACATAAGTAATCACAAGGATTAGAACATTCAAGAATTATATAGGACTGGTAACCCTAGGCTCTGATACCAAACTGACACACTCCGACCGAGATTAAGGCATGTTGGCCGTCATGTGAGAGTGACGTAGCCATGTGCACAGTGCGGAAGTAATAAGGATAAGAGTTATACGAATAATTAAAAACCAAATTACTAGAGTGCACTACAAAACAGGAAGTGATAAGAGTTAGTTACAACAGTAAACACTCCTAATCAAAGCATATTAAGTTTAGGTGCAGTCTAGTAGGACAATGCTAGTTACACAGTACCAGGAATGTCCTACTATTATTTAGATAGGTCAGAACTGCCGACGTCCTCAAGCCACCAACAACAAGCTTACTTAAAACCTAGTGGGGTGCAAAACAGAAAACGTGAGTGGGCAAAGACAAATGTTTTACAAAACCATTTCATTTATCAACATATCTAACCTCTCTCTGTAAAACAAGTATAATTTTTCCCAGAATCAAGATATAAGCATATACATAAATATATATGAAATCATAACAAATCAATTCAATTCATATAATCATTTTCATATATATGCCATACCAAGATATAATAGAATAAGCAATTCAGGTAAGAATAATTTCATAGAAACATAACATGTGAGCCGGAACCCCTATGGTAGTCTGTACGGCTGAATTCATAGCTCAAAAGTCACTCTAGCCGGAGTCACTACTATGACCTATACGGCGATATACTGCACAAGAGTCGGAACCAAACAAAAAGGTCTATACGACAATAATGGGTGTAATATAATCATGCTCAATACTACTCTCACATAATAGCTAGGCGATAAATCGCTAGTCACCTACGAGTCGGAACCATAAATAAGGTATGTAGGACAAGACTGTGCACCTAAATTGGATCCAATATGAGTATATGGTGCCAAAGGTGACATAATAAACTGGCATGTGCGATATCTATGGCTAAATCACAATCACCCTAAGTGCAGTTTTATGAGCTCAACATTATTCAATCACATATCGTATCATCGATGATTCACATAACCAAACACAACTTACTTGAACTTACTTGAGCGTCCACAGCACCACATTTATATGTATAAATCATCACATACCAATTTATGTATGAATTATAAACTTATATGCATGGCATTATGGCATAATATCATTTAAACACATATTTCTGGGAAAAATATCAAGTATGTAATATATACTGAAAACCAAAAGCCCACTCACTGGTATGTCGAAGGGTCGTAGCCCCCGAGTCGCCCTTGGATACGCTCGTCCTCGGGATAAGTCTCACCTATATGCGAATTAAGTATAAAAACGTTATTTTAAAGCACATATGCAAAACTAGCTAATAACTTCTCATACATAGCTCAAATTGGGTATATGGATATACCACAGTGACCTACACAACCTCAGGATCATCCCCAAAATTTTACATTATTTTTTGGACCTCTCACACGCCGCCACGTGCCGGCGAGTGCAAGGCAAGACGCGCCGCCACGCACAGGGAATCCTGACGGATTCCCTAACTGCCATTAGGAATATTCCCTAGAATATTCCATGAAAACCCAACTGAATCCGTCCAACTAACTGACGGCATTGGAATATTCCGTCATCCCTACCATTGAATCTCCGGCGACCGTCGCTGGCTCCGGAAACTGGGTAAATCTTTGAAACACTTATTCTCCTTCGTTTCTTTACCAAATCTTATGAAATTTAAATCAAAATGAAGCTAAAGACAAGTAGAAACATGATATAACAATTTGGGTCCTTGAAATTCACGGGAACACGTCTGAAATTACCTCGACTTTCTAGCCAAATTTAAAACTTGTCGATCTCCACTTTCTGACGTCCAAAATCCTCAAATGAACTATCCTTAGCCTCCTAGGGACCTCACAAAGCTTCCTATAAGCTTCAAATTCCATAAAAACAAGCCTTAAATTTTTGCATTAACAGTACTTCATTCGGGGTTAGGGTTTTCACGTGATTTCGAAGTAGTTCTTACCTGTAAATGGTATGGATGCGTTCGTTTGAGCTTCACGAACACAATGGTGTCATTTTCCACTTCGATCCGTCACGTTTGCAAAGGTTTTGGTTGACATCCGTACATAGAAAGGAGAGAGAGAGAGTGAACCGAGAGAGAGTGTGTATGGAAGTGAGAGAGATGAGGTGATGTGGATGTGTGTGTGTGGTCTAGGATTGGTCAACAACCCAAAATACACAATTACTTAATCCTAATTGGTCCCAAACAATTAGGATTTGAGAATAGTGACCCACAAACAACACTTAAACCACATCACACAATTTAACGTCCATGGGTATTTCCGTCATTTCACATCATCAAGAATAACATAATGTACATCTTCGGGACGGGCTGTGACAAATTATGTATGATTCTTTTTTTTTTCTTTGTCAAAATGTGTGATTCTATTAAAATCTATTGTTTTGATGGGATATGCATTCTACGAAAGTAATTTCAACGATCCAACCGTCAAAATTGTTTGTATAAACTCTTAAATCACCTACATAAAAAAATCGCAAAAAACAAACATTAAGAGATTATGTAACAGGACAAATTTTTTCGACAGTTATAAACAAAAAAATCACTATTTAACGATTATTTTAGCTCTGATTTTAATGATTTTTTACAGCTACACTCCTCGACCCTATATTAATACAATGAAAGAATTTGATCTTGAATTTAAAATATTTACACTCGTAGTTATCACAAAATCTTATGTTATACTTAATGGAAGTATAAAATAAACTCTAACTGTTAGTGAATCTATTGATTTGACGGGATACACATTCTACGAAACTAAACTAGTTTCAACGATCCAACTATCAGACTTATTTGTATATACTCGGAGATTGCATACGTAAAAAATCACCAAAAACAAACATTAGAGATTAGGTAGCAGGACGAAATTTTTTTACGGTTATAAATGAAAAATCATGATTTAAAGATTATTTTAGCTCCGATTTTGTATTTTTTTTTTCTTTTTACAACTACACTTCTCGATCCTATAAGAAATACAATGAACTAATTCGATCTTCAATTTAAAATATTTGAACGCGAATTGATTCCCCTTGCAACCTCCTTCACTTTAGGCAACTAACCAAAACCTAAGTGCTTACTTCGGACCTACACCACGAATCGGTAGCACGTTAAATATACTAAGCAGATAGTTTTCTTGCACCTAACGCACCACCGAAATACTAATTCTGGGTTCTTTTTTCAAAAGAACGAACAATGAATGAGTCAAAAAACTATGTTACAGGCAAAACATATCGAATTTGATGGCAACAAGTAACGCTGCGCTTCATGTGCAGTTTGTGTAATAAGTTAAGAAAGATTTACTGTAAAATTGATGGTAGAAAGGAGACAAATAAAAGAAAATTAGAACAAATGTACTTTATTTTTCAGTACACTAGTATTCAATCGATCGTCTATTGAAGTCTCTTAATCCCGGGAAATGAGGGGAGAACTGCAACAAGAGCATCACCATATCCGACGGGATCTGTTAAGATAAACCGAAAATTACATGATAACGTGACACCAGTAGCATCAACAAAATCCGGCATTAAAATAACTGAAATGTATAAAAACTTACCGCCATCTTCTCGAAGTATCCTGATAACCTCCCCAGCTACATCAGACTTCAAAAGAAAAAATGGATAAGTCAAAAACCATGTTAAAAGATACGGGACAACAGCTGGGAGGGGAAGAGACAATTGAACACCCTGCGTCTGTCATCTGTGCATACCTCAATCGGGAGCTCCCCACCAAGCTGTTCTATGTAGCAAATCACTTGTCCCTCCTTCACGGTTTGCTTCTGTTGTGTAAAAAGGAAAATATTAGAAAAGTCACTTAAGAGACTAAAGCATTTTGTCAATGATATGATAAAGAGAGTATATCGGTTGTATATAATAGTGCGATATACAGTATAGTACAAAATGAACCTATACTAAGCCGAAAAATTAACAAGCCAAGAAGAAATACAAGCCCATCAAAGGTCCAAAATTAAGCAAAAGAAAACAAATCATCCCCACTTCCTGGCAGTGTGCCAGCCATTACTGCCTTTAAGCAAGCACGAAATTCCACAACTTTTTACTCAAAATTAACAAATCATCGTAAAAAGATGTACCTCTTTACATGATGGTGGAGCACGCTTCCCCTTTATGGTTCGAGATCTCCTAAACAACCCCACCTGCACCATTGGTTATTTTAGTATCCAGATTTTATAAGATGATAAAGTGCATGTTGTTTGGCTTCTTACTCGTGGAGAACGAATTAACACCAAGCCATCATCTGCCGCTCTATCTAGCAAAGTCTGGATACTCCTCGAAGACGATTCTTGTCTAGTGATAGCTACAGATTGTGTAGGAACAGTGCCATTCGAATCAAGTGCTTTAGCATTTTCACTAGCACTAACAGGAACAGGACTTGGGGGAGGTGGTGTGCTAATTTTTTCAGTCAGCTGCCTCACCACATTTAACCGAAATCCACCGATCTGATTATGTGGTTAGATTGTGTGTATTAATAATATACCGGATGGAGGATCAACAGAAGCACCCCATACTAATAGGAAGCATAAAGAAAAAAGGAGAGTGGTTCGGAATGAAAAATTTAATCGTATGTTGCAAGATTATTTACAATTCATGTAAATTATTAAGTTAAAATAGAGAAACAGTCTTGCTTACTTTTACTTTGACCTCTGCAACTGTAGTTGTATCACATATTGCTGTGAGCAAAGATTGTATCTACAAACAAGATTAACCAATGTAGAGGTTTCAAACTCAAAAAAGTGGTCACAAGCATGCTTTTTTGTGAGAAAATGATAAGAGAAAATTCTGTAATCTAATTATAAAGAAAACGAAAGCCATGAATTGCATGGCAACGCTAACAGAAGTAAACTTCAACAGGAAAAATTTATGGGGGCACTTCAACAACCTATGATGCGTGGATACTTCAATTTGGTCGTGTGTTAAGATAATATTGGAAACAAGCAGTAGACAGATTTCATAAAAATATCCTTATATTTCACAATACCATCCAGGTCTATACTAAACCGGCCTAGAAATACATATTTTACAGTCTAAGAATGAAACTTGTCTTTTCTTTCTTATATTCAAGTACTAAAAAGCATTATGTTCAGATATACAATAGACCATAGCAGGATTTCCCAAAACCAGTGATGAAGATTAAATGCATGCAACTTGTGGGTTATAGCAAACCTACCAATAACCTATTTTCTCCCTTTTTTTTCAACACAAACTAAAAAAGTAAACTTGTGCAACTAAACGCAACTGGAAGGATTTTACATTTGCTCTTCATGTTTGTCTTAAATGCAACTGGAAGGATTTTACACTTGCTCTTCGTGTTTGTCTTACCATTTGATACATAAAAAGCATGCCTACATTCAAAACTGCACTAATCTATAATTATTTGTCAAATTTAGACATGGGGCATAGAATAAGGGTCGTAAATTATTAGTGAACTTACCTTGTCAAAATTTTGAAGGAGCTGGTTTGTCGGACCAGAATCTCCACTCTCTTCAGGAACCTCTTCTAAACTTGTAGCAGCTATTACATCATCAACAAAAGCATTGTGTTATGAATAGATTATACATTACAAGAACCGATATTATCATGTCAATACCATATGCATTGTAAATATTCTTTGAGTTTCTACAAGCTCGTACTTCAAACTGTCATATTCAGTAAACGTACCTGTACTAAAAAAAATGTCATACCCAGTTACTATGCCAACGGGACAGATTCTCAAGTTTCAGAGCTCATGTATTGGAGGGGAAACAAATAAAGAATGAAAGGGAAATTATGACAGAACAAAATATAGAAAGAAAAGATTAAAAAGTCTAACATTTACAAATCAGTCAAACTTACAATATCCGTCGAATTATACACAATAATAATCCCAAGATAATGCCTACCCAAAGATTACTGGATATATAAATATGACCAAATATGACTTAACAGGTTTCAAGATGAACACTATATTTTTGGAAATGCAACAATGTACCTCCAATCATTTGTTCAATAAAAAATATGATAAACAAATATCATTCGTCTCTTCAACATTGATTGAAGAATATAATAGGAATAGACTGTAAAATCACATACCATACCTAGACAATGTAACTGAAGAACAATGGATTATTTTTCTTTGAAAAACTGTTTGGTAAAGTGCATATAATTGCATTTGTAAATATATCCAGACTATCAAATACTCAATTTCCATGTCATTTTCACTTCAGTATGAGCTACTGCACAAATTTTATAAGCTTCAAATAAACAGAGATTCTAATGTAATAGCATGTAGATATTTATGTACATGCATCGGTTGTTGAGAAGCCATTTGTGATTGAATAAGAATCAAACAAACTTGATGTTTCAAGTACTGATAAGCAAACTCCAGATTTGATTGATGTTTCAAATACTGATAAGCAAATTCCAGACTTGATGTATAACTACTGAGGGACGAAAAGGAAACAATTTACATCAATAAAATGAACTTACACAGGGTTTCTAGTGATGGAATGCTGCGCACATGTAATACTTTCTCTGGCTGTCTTGATATCGATAAACATGAGTACAATTGTGGTTTTCTCCCCGTCCAACTTCTTACGCCATATGACTTTACAACCCCAACTCTTGCTCTACCGAAATTCAAGTTTGTGATTTTAGCATTCAATGTCCCTAGGCTACCTGCCACCCAAATCCTATCAGAAATGATCAAATAACTAAAATCATATAATAAAATATGAATCGTGCAGTGCATCGACTAGCTTGATATAAGAAATGATTCCACGAAAAATAAGCAGACAATAAGAACCCTTTAATTAAATTTCAATCAGAATCTGTTGCAATACAATTGTAACATATATACGACCCAAGAAAGCAGTTCTTCACCTTTTCTATCTTTCTATATCATTTACCAATTACCATAAGAAACCAGACCCAATTGAATTCAGAATCAGATTCACAGGAAAATTGATGGCAAAGCATCAAACAAGTACTAAGCACTGCTGCATTTACATGGTTAACCTATTCTATGATCAGTGCAAAAAACTTCCACGGATACATGCTGCAAAATCCCAACCCCAATTTCCAACTGGATCAATAGATTAATTAACCAAAAACCCACATCCCCAAAACCAAAAACAACCAATATAAACATTGAAGTCAGAGTTTTCTCAAGTGTGCTGTCTGTGTGTGGAAGAGAGAGGGAGAGAAGGAGAGAGGGAGAGGGAAGAGAGAGAGACTCACTGGAAGCCATGAAGATGGATGAGCCTGAAGGGGGGCCAGAGAACGAAAGAAAATGGAAAGAAGTTTTAGACACTTCACAGAAAATAACACAAACGAAATGTCAGTGAAACACCGCAGAAATCAGAGAGAATGATGGAGAGAGAGAGAGAGAGAGCGAGAGAGTAAAAGTTACAGACTTTGAGAAGCTGAGACACACGGCCAAGAAATGACAATTGAGTAGGAGGACCAGTTAATCACTACCCAACATACAGCTGGAAACTTGGATACGTAGTGGCTGGGGCCAACCGGCCCAAGCCCAAACCTTGATTTTCCTCAACATATTTTGCCCTTTTTTTAATTTTTATTTTCATCTCTTGTTTTCAAATGTATAGTCATGTTTGGTGTGCCAACAAAATTATGTTTTTGTGTTGGTGATTTTTAGTTTCAATTGGACTCTTGGTCTTCTTCAATCTTGATGGAAGGTTTCAACTAAAGTCAGCAATGGATGATTTGATTAATCTAATTTTACATAATTAGAAACCATTCTAATTCAATTTTGTAGGAGTATCCACAAACTGAATAATAGCATCTAGCAATGGCTATCAGCTACCTAGATTAGCCAGAATATGTTTGAGTTCATACAACAGATATTTAGAACCTTAGTTATGGTTACAGTATTGTGGATGCAAATTTCTTCCTCCTTGATCTGGGACAATTTTGCACCTACAAAACAATTAACACCTTATGTTAAGGCCAAGAGCCTCACACGCTCACAATGAATGGAGGGGGGGCTTTGGCCGAAGAACCGGCGATGCCAAAGTTAGAATTTAGAGAGAAAGAGTGTTTAGAGAATTTTGGGATTTTTGCCAAAGTGTTGGAATGATGTTTTTGGTGAAAATGGGAGCTTATTTATAGGAATAGGCCAATCCCTTTTGGAGAGGGAGTGGCCGGCCACCAGTTAGGGTTTTCTAGGTTAAATTTTGGTTTAATTAGGAGTTATGAAATAATTCCTAATTAATCAAAATAACTCCCTAATTAACTTAGCTAATTATTATCATAAAAAGGAAAGATGTGATAGAAAAGGTATAAAGCATGGCTGATTTATTTTGGGGATGAAAGATGGCCGGCCTTTTGTGGGAGTTAGGGTGAAATGAATGTTTTAATTGACAATTAAGGGATTGATTAGGTGATTAATCCCTTAATTAGTCAATTATTATGATTTTTAAAGAAAGGTTTTAGGAAATATGAAAGGAATATATTATTTAGCTAATGGATTAGCTAAATAATGGAATATAAAACATATAGAATAACTTAGGTTTTGGGAATTACCTTATAGAAAGGATTTGATGAAATAGACTTTAAATTGTTACCTATTTTGGGCACTTTTGACTTGGTTGAAAGATGATTACCCGCTGCTCGCGCGTAGGGAACCCGTTATGCCTCAAGGGTATTTTTGTCCTGTTTTGCCCAAAAATCCACGTGTCGCCTTGTGATTATTTTTGGCTCCACAAATGCCCCCACACCTGTTGGGCTGCTCGTAAGAAAGGGTAGCAGGTGTAGAGATCATCTTGTTTTAGGAAACGTAGGATTGCTTCCTATTTTGATGTAAATTCTCTCTTTAATAGGAAATTAGGTCCTTCTAGGAAAGAGAAATAAATTTCTTTCGAAGCCTATTTAAGTGCACCTTAAGTGGGTTATTAAATCAACTTTGGAGAGCAATTTATTCTACGCTACAAGAGAGAGAGAGCTTAGAGGATATTTGTTCCCCCTCCTCTAGCAATCTTCTACATCTTGCTCGTGCAAATGACTGTCTTTCATTGATTTCTTCGTCTTCTTCGTGCCGCACCGATGTAAGAAAAATTTAATTTTTTCTTGTCTTATTCTTGGATAGTGCTATTACGGGGCAGCCGTCAGGGTGGTGCGGTACGTCGGCTGGTAGAGGCTAGGAGTCGGCTCGGCATGGGCCAAGGAGGAATCGTGGCAGGGGTCATTGCTTGGGCTGTTTGGCTTGGCTAGAGCCAAGGGCAACTTGTGCGGCCAGGGCTGCGGATTGTGGTGCTGGGGCACCGTGCTAGGCAAGCCACATGACTCATGTCCTTTAGGCTCTTGGACCTTACTCGGGCCAGGCTGGCGACGGAAAGAAATGAGAAGGTCGTGGGCCTCATGGGTTGCTGGAATGCTGGGCATGCAGGACTTCTGGTTACTAGAATGCTGGGTTGATCTCATCTACTAAGTACCGTGAATGGCGTTGGCTGTTTAGTTATCTTCGCTGGAAGTAAGGTGGACTGCTCCCGAAAAATGAGGTAAAGAGGATCAAGGCGGATGCATTGGCTCGTCTGATCATTGTCGTGGAGCCTATTATGAATGACGGTGGAATGAAGAAACCTCCATCGCCTGCTCAAGAGATACCGGTTGATAACAATTGAAGACTTCCTCTGCTGCTCATGAGGGCATGCTTGCTGCCGAGATGCTTGTGATTGACATAACTTCTTCCAATAGGAAGAAAAAATGATGCTGCTAAATCTGAGCCTGTGGCGTTTGCCATGTCGAGAATTGCTAGTACGATTGCTGATAGGATTGCTCAGCATAGAGGTCCTGTCACGCCCCCAATGCCAAAGTCTGTACCAAGATGTCTGTTAGGAGCTAAGTCCGGTTCACCTTTGGAGAGGCTTACTACTATTAATAGTGATAAGGTGGACTCTACTACTAAAGTGGCGCCAAGGCCCACTCCCTTTACTGCTAAGACTGATCCTGCTAGGAATGAAGAGAATGTTCGCGTAAACAGCTGTGAGAAATTCACTAAGCCTGCTTCTAGGAAGGCTGAGATCTGTGTGCTTTTGAAACTAGATCTGCTTGAAGACATGGACGCCTGTGCCAAGTTTGTTGATGGCGGTAGAAAGGTTGTTTGCCCAAGTTCCTTTGCAAAGCATACGACCCAATATAGAAGGATTGCTCTACTTGCTATGATGTATAAACAGCAAAGCTGCCAAGAAGGTGGCGAAGACTATGGCAGTTGAGGCGTATTCCTTGGCTGAGGAGATCAAGAGGTTGGATTATGAGCTCGTTGAGGTTGGATTATGAGCTTGTTGTTTTGAAGGGGTATAATATTTCTGCCCCCACTTCTCTGCAACTTGAGACCACTCACCAAGAGATCATTGACTTGAAGACTAGGCTTGACGCGATCCAATTTAAGTACGATAGTTTCTAAGCTTCGTTTCACTGCTTATGCAAAGGATGAAAAGTCGATTTCTGCTTATAATCAAGTGATCCACTTCAAGAGAATTGTCGATAAGCTTGAACCCCAAGTGTTGGAACTTCAAGGTATACTGAAGATAAACGAAAGTCTAAAGAAGGAAGTGGATGAGCTGCAGTGCGTCCGTGTTGGTCTGCTTGAAAAGAATGAGCAGCTGAAGGGTGAGAAAGATGGGCTCAAGGTTTCGAGACCTTCTCTATTTCTTCAGAATACTTGCTTGCTTTTACTTTTGAGGCTTCCATTGGTGAAGTAGTTGGAGAAGTTGGTGCCCAAGTTGGGGCAGTCGGGGGTGAAGCGCTAGATGATGACGCCGCTAAGAGCGTTGCGGCTGCTGAAGGTGTGGTGACCAAATGGTCGTGGGATGTCCAAGATGCTAAAGTGTAGTCATCTAGGTAGCCTTTAGGATTTTCTTTGTGTTTCCTTGTAGCTCTTGTTTTGCTTGAACTCCTTCAGCCTTTGCTAATTGTTTATAAACATGTTTCCTTCACTTTTCTTCATCTTCGCTTTTTTTATTGATGCCCTAACCTTTAAACTTTATAGTCCAGTGGTAGGCGTGCTACTTTTTTTTATAAGCAGATAGACCCACATAGCCTATGTAGTCGTAGGTGTTGGTGTGGAGCTTTGCAAAGTTGTTAGCCATAGGGTTGGTAGCCGGATGCCTTACTTACAGAAGCAGACAAGTCTGCGTAACCACTAGGTTGTTAACCTTGGCTTTCTCCAATTCCGTAGGTTCTGTAGCAAGTATCACAACACTTTAGGACTTGGTGTAGGTTGTTCCGCGATTGGTAGAGGTGAAGTTTGTCGACCACGTAGCATGTCAGCAGTGGATAATGAAGGATGATTTTGTGAAAACATGTTCATTTGAATAACATCTATAGCATGCAATTAACAATTAAAAGGCGGAATCATGCTTGCATGCATTCAAAAACAAAACATTACCCATGAAATTCAAAGCCTAGTAGATTGTTGAACCATTAATCAACTCAAAACAAAGTGAGTTGAGATTTATACCTTTGTAGATTCCTCTTTGCATAAGCAAAGGCTAATCACCCAAAGAGAGGGCCTTCATTCCTTGCATCTTAAATCTATGGATTTGGATGGATGAAAAGGTTTCTCCAAGTTCCCAAAATTGAGAACCTCTAAGTCTCTTCACCAAGGTTAGATTGGAGAAGAAATGAGTGACCTTGGAGTAGTGGGATTACTAGATGCACCCTCCAAGGGGCCGGCCTCTTTAGAGAGAAATGGAGAGACATGTTCTCTCCAATTTTCTCCAAAACAAACCCTAAATGAATTTTGGCTATAAAGTCATATTTATAGCTTTATTCATTTGAGTGGCAAACTTGTAAATAAGTCCAAGTTCACTACCCTTAACAATATGGCTGGCCTTAGGGTGTATTTGGGTTGTTTGGGCCTTTGTGAATATTTAGTCATTAAGTTGTCATACAACTTAAGTCAATGGGCTTGACGTTCGAAGCCCATTGGGCCTTAAGGTCCAAAAACTATCCCGAGGTCTTTAACGAACTTATTCATTTGATTAATTAACATATTAATTAATCCTTGCCATTAATAAATAATTAAACCATTTAATCATTCTTACTCATCTCCATTGTTTCTTCAATCTTCACCTTACACGGTGTACGAACCATTAGGTTCCTTTTAGCGAGGCAGTGGGCGATTAAAACCATTTCACATCGATTGTGAATTGAAACTTACTTTCAATTCTCCCTTTAGTGATTACACACGTTTAGGGCTTCCACAAACCATGAGTGACACCTAGCAGCATATCATGGTTACCCAAGCTAATCAGAAGAGGTGGAGAACCTATTCAGTTTAGGATTACAAATGCAATACGGTCTTTCTCTAATACAATACTCTTGACCATATTGTTTGGTTTGATAGTTTATTTATTCATGTCTACTATCCAATGTGATTCGTGTGCTTATATGATTACCTTGAATGTGATTTGGAACGCTTTCCTAAATCTCATTCATACTTTGGCCAAAGATTCTTAATCATATCATAGAGTATTCTCCCTCAAACGGTTTGAAGGTTAGAGATCCCTTGTTGCGCATTCACTTGCCTCCATGACTAAGTGGCTTAACCCCAACGATGCCGTGGACACCCTCCTTTTGGAGTGACTTTTGACATAATCAAAGATCAAGGACTTAACCATAAGACAGCTGTGATGCCTCAGGTCAAATGACTACTTTGCATTATCCCAACCATGAGTTCTCATGTGACATGAATATGAGAACTCTTCGTTGATCGTGTTTAGTGAACTCATTCTCTATTGAGCACCTACATACTTGTCTTGATGTCACACACACCAATGACTCGAGACTAGTCACTCTCCCTGAGAGAAGACACAGCACGTACTGATCTTAACGGACTGTCAATGCCCAATTGGCAATCCCATGATCAGGAACGTTTAGGATGTGTCTACGAAAGAATGGTCTCATGAATCTAACTTCTTTAGATCGTATTCTCCCAATCACATATTCCTTGGACTTTATCATTTAAGCATATAACATTTATATGAGACGGCTCAAACAATAGTGTTTGCCCTTTATAGTTAAACTAGATTAGTTTAACATGTGAAATGTCCGTAAAGTATCATCATATGATTGGTTTTAGGGCACATTTCCAACAGATAAAACTTCGTATATGCACACTAACTTGTTTAACCTTTCACAAGAATGTGCGGCTGTATAAGTCTAGCATGGTTTTACTACTCGAAGGGTAAGCCGTAGGCAATCTTCCGGAAATCGTAGGCTACCTTAGTATACTCGGTAACAACTTTAGGGTTCCAAGGGCAGCCGTCTGTAGGGCGTACTGCGTAATGTGCCCCTTCCGTCTCTAGGGCTCGGTTCCTCACGGATTAGGCCAAGAGACCCAAAATCATTCAGTTAGCTAAGCCTTGAAAAAGACCATTGTGGCTACTTCTAGGAATCCCGATGCAAGCCATTGTGCATCTAGTTATACTAGGACAACTAGGCTCATCCACGTCTAGATATTCGGAGTGTAAAGTTTATCTTCCCGTCTTGGAGAGCTAACCCATATGGGTGTTGGGGAATTGGTTTACCCTCTCGCACTGGAGAGCATGGTTGGTCCCTTAGGGGGTGCAATTCCTGCGATAAGTCCCTAAGAAGGGCGCAGTCTTCTTTTGAACTGCACGAGTGATTAGTTGTTGTAAGCATGCAGCCGAGCCAAGTTGTGATTACTTATAAATTCCTCATTGAAAAACAAGTGAAATGAACGAGAACTTAGCTGTAAGATAGGAACTGCATAACAACTGGATAGTCCTCAGCTTGTGTGGTAGTGCCCATCGAGCTTCTTGAGTCTTCGGGCTTTGATGTAGTTGGAGGTCACACATGGTACCTCTTCAGATTGTTAGCGCTCCACTGCTTTTCGATCTTTTTTTTGTTGTGTAATTACTCTTGCTGCCTACTCTACTAATCTTATACAGACCTTCCTAGATGAGATTCATCTTTTTGGAGCCTTCTCTGCTGGCAGTGATGAAGGCTCTTCTTAGAACTAGATCTCTAGGCTAGAACTACTGGATCTTGGCCCTTTTGTTGTGGCTGGAAAGGAATTGTTGCTGGTAAGTTGCGATGCGGGTGATAGTCTGCTCGCACTTCTCCTCTGCCAGATTTAAGCTTATGGCCATCTCCTTTCGGTTGCTCGTCTTTTGGTGGTGTGATATACCCATAGACATCCAAGGAGTTCGTCTGGCCATTTTCTTTTCTTATTGGTGAGGGATTTCTTGTGGTACTCGAGGATCATCTTAGTAGATGTTTTGGCCCGCCTATTGCCTGGAGGATATCTTGGCGTAGACATGTGCTGCTTGATGCCATATTTTTGGAAGAACTTCGCCAAATCTTTGTCCATGAATTGCAGGCTGTTGTCGATGATGATGGATTACGGGATGCCAAATCGACAAATGATGCTCCTTCATTTGAAGCTTTCTATGTCCGTCTGAATCACGATCGTCATGGGCTCTGCTTGTATCTATTTGGTGAAGTAGTCGGTTACCACGACCATCATGCATTTGCCCCTAGTAGTCTGGCTAGTGATTAGCTAGGAATCTGAATGAATTAAAAGCTTTTTTCACCACTAAGTCTTTTGTCATTTGAAGGCCTGCTAGTGGGGCTTCGTACTCTGCTTCGTTGTTAGATGCTTTGAAGCTTAGAGTGATCGCCTACTCGAGCATTGAACTGTCTGGGGTGGCAAGAAACATGGCTGCTCACGAGCCTTTGTAGTTGGATGTGTTGTCGACATGCAAATGCCAGAAATCTCCATTGAGAGAGCAGGTGTGGCTAAAGTGTGTTCGGCTGCCTTTGGGGCGTCATTGAGCTGCTCTATTGCGTTGTCAAAGCTAGGCTTAAAGGCGCGGTAGGGAGCAGTGGAGTTGGGGCTATGTTACATATAGTAGGAGATGCTCAACTTCTGGTATTGGGCCACTCTAGTGTTGAATAATGGAGCAAGGGTTGGTTAGGGCCATGTGACGCGTAGCAGGAGGTAGTGCTTAACTACCGGTACATGTTGCTCTTATGTAGAATCTTCTGGGGCGACGAGGACAAAACTTGCTTCTGAGTGTTTCTTTCAATGTTCATCTGCCCTTGGCGTGTCTTTTGGGCCGAGTTGTTGCGTTCATCAAAAAGCTTTCCATCCGCCAAGGTCTACGCCTTTATTGTCGCGCGTCTGGATTCAGCAAAATAGTGCGTCATGATGATGACTGCATGCGTTTGAAGGTAAAACTTGAGCTTTCAGGTTATAACAACTATTGCCAATGTTAACTTTTGAATTTCTAATAGCATCGAGGATAATTTTTGAACTGTAGAGTATAGTGTAGAATACAGGTAGTCGGGACCCCAGGTCTTCTCGCATGATGATAGAGCTTATTACTGCTCTAGATACCGTCAAACATGCGAATAAGTCATCCGCTGCTTCCGGTTTAGATAGTAGGGATGTGACGTTGAGTACTTCTTTAAGTCCTTGAATGTGCATTGGCGAGCCTCGTCTCAAAGTGCATGCTTCTCTGCCAGAGCGAAAGAGTTTGCTAGAGTTAGATCTTCTTTCATGATCAATTTTCCAAATAGCGGGTGGTCTGCTGGAAATCCTTTTTGGAAGGCTGCTTTAGCTATCGAGTTGTTGCATCTGACTATCCTTGCCTTCTCTGCTTTAAACCTCCTCACATAGTCGCGAAGCGACTCCTTTGGGTTCTTCTTGACGTCGAACAAATGGTCGGACTTTTTTTTGATCGAGCGATAGGATGAATATTCTTTGGTGAAAACCAAAGAAAATTCGTCGAAATTTTGAATGGATTGTGGCGGCAGGGTGTAGAACCAATCTTGTGCTTCACTTTGTAGAGTGGTGGTGAATATCTTGCACATGAGATCATCGTTGTTTTGATAGAGGATTATTGTGCTTTGGTAGAGCTTTAAGAGTCTCTCCGAGTCTTCATCCCCTTTGAAAGATGTGAAATGTGGCATGCTGAACTCACGTGGAGGCTCTGCCTGCTCGATCTCTTCCGTGAAGGGTGACCTGCTTATGTTGGTCATGTTCCGTCATAGTGCCTTGTCGGTGACCTCATTACGTTGGAAATTATGCAATCGCTTGGTCAAGAGTCTTTTTACTTTTTCCTAAATTTGTTTTTGTTGGGGTAGCAGAGCTCTCGGCTACCCTCAACTGTGACTTGCTGGTCTAGGCTGCTCGTCCATGTGTTTGGCCCGTCTATGCCGCGGATGCGGTGCATGTAGCACTTTCCTAGGAAGCGAGCGAGTTCTTCGCAGGCTGTCGGTTGAACTTGAGCCGTATTGAGTGACTGCTTCTCTCCGTCCGTCGTGCTGCCTACTCCGATGTAAGGTTGATGATGCTCCTTATGGGCTTAGCCGCGAATGAACACTTCGCTTGGAAGGCTGCTCATGTTGATTATCGGAGTGTGACCTCAACTGTGAATGTATGCTCGTCTGTGGGCCTAGTCGAGAGTGCACGCTCATTTGCGCTCTAAGACGGGAGTATATGCTATCTCGGGGGCCCAATCGGGAGTGTACACTGCCTGAACGCTCTGTTCGTGGCTGGTCGAGTAGTTGTTTACCAGGGTACTGCTGGAGAGGTTCTTTGTCTTCCCTTGTCCTACTTCTGGACACCTCATCTGGGGCACATTGCATCTCGGTGCGCTGCAAGAGCTGGTTCACCAAGGTCGTCTGCTGTGCGAGGGCGCTTGTCAACTCTATGACTTGTCGAGACAAGTGTTGTTCTCCATTTGGGTTGGAAGAGTTTGGAAGGAATGTTTCTCCTTGAGTAGTGGAAGTGTAATAGACTTTGGGCGTGAGATTTGAGTTGGGAAATATCAAATTAGTGAAAAAATGTGGTGAGAATGCCCCCAGCTCGATGGTAAGTCTGGATAGTTGAGATAGTCTTGGGCCAACTTGGGCTGCTTGGAAAGCGACAGGAGCAGACTGGGCCACGGGAGCAGGTTGGGCCATGAGAGTAGGTTGGGCGCAAGAGTGGGTTGCTCGACGGGAGCAGGCTGGACCACGGGAGTGGGCTGCTTGTCAGGAGCAGGATGGGCCACGATAGTGGGCTGCTTGTTGGGAGCAGACTACTCAGAGTGTGATGCACATGGGTGCGAGGCTTGGGCTCAGCTTGGCAACACATCGTAGTGTGATGCACACAAGAGCAGACTACTCGAAGTGGATTTGCATAACACATAACAAGATGAAGTTGTTTAGTAGTTACCACCATAGCCAAAAATCCTTCATCCCATGCAATTGTTTTGTAGGTTTAAACCCCTTTGAGCCTTGTTGAGCCTATTTTCTTTGTTAACAACAATATCCCTACCTAGCCTAGAAAATGACCATCCATACCCTTGTTCTTAAAGTATGGTTGAGCATAACTTAGAAGGAATTCCTTTTGATGAACATTGTGCAGAAAACAAGTGTGGGGAAAGGGTTTCAAAGTGTGTGCCAAAGAAAAGGGCACGGGTTTGAAAGAAAAAAAAAAACAAAAACGTGGAAAAAGAAAAAGAAAAGAAAAAGTGTGTAGAAAAGAAAGAAAAAGAGTTGAAAATAACTGAGAATGAACTCACAAGTGTTGATTGTTGAATAAAGGGTCTAAAAGTGTGAATCTGGCCCTAAGTGTTTTGTGAATTTTCCCTTTGTGTTTAAGGTGGATTTTTGCATTAAAAAATGAATAATGCCCACTATTGCTTTAAGAACGTTTGTTTATCCTTACTTTTCTTTGTTAGCCAATACCCTAGCCCCGTTACAACCCTTTGACTTCTATCTTGGGTATTATGTGTTTCAATCTGTGGAGTTTGGAATTGGTATGAGCATATGGAATCCCTGGTTCTCACTTCTAAGTAGTAGCAGTCCGTTCATGAGATCATATATATATTCATGCATTTATAATTCTAGAAATTGCTTTCTTTGTTTAAAACATATATGAGTATTAGTTTTCATGTTTACATCAATCTTCTCACATATACCTAGTGTAGGGTGTGTAGTCAGAAAATCTGAGTGAAAATTGAGTGCATATCTAGTAAGGAATTGAGAGAATTCTCTAAGGCATGTTACTACATTCAAAATGTTGTTTTAATTGATTAAATGTGAGCTAGTGAATGGTGACTATGATTAAGTATGCTCGAGGGTAAGGATTGCTTAAATCTATATGAGTGGTGATCTTTGGCATGTCATGTTTCATTGGAAATCCCTGAGGTGAATTTTGGAAGGTCTAGGTTATGTTTTGTTTGTTTTATTTTGCTCGAGGACTAGCAAAAGCTAAGTGTGAAGGAATTTGATAGGAGCATATTTATGCGACTTAGTTAGTTGTTCTTGTGCATTTTTGTTGTTATTTCTTAAGTTATTTTAGTGTTTAAAGTCATTTTCGTGCAATTTCAAGTTCTAAGGACAAAGTATACAGAAAGGTGCATTTTGGTGCCTTTTGTAGCAGTCTTGGGCATGAGTTGAATAGCTTATGCTTGGAGCAATAAAGATGGACGAAATTGAAGACCAAAGCATGCTAGGAATCAACTAAAGAAAGGAAGAAAAATTAATTCAAGTCAAGGAAGGAAAAGGAATCCAAGACGAAGAAGGATTGATCAAGTTAAAGTTTCCTAATCCTAATCTACAAAGGTTTCAGCTACAAAGAAGGAGTTCTAAACACTTTGGGATATCTAATTCCTTGCTCTAGGAGGATGCCGCACCCTTCTCATCAATTATCCTTCCTTGCCGCATAAGTAAACACATTCCCTTTTAATTTAGGACCCAAATCAGCAAGGAAAACTCATTCTCTTCCCTTGTCGCATAGGAAAATCCTTTTCCCTTTATTTTTAGTCTTTGCCGCACCTTACATTCCCTTTTCCTTAGGATTCTGACTTTAATTCCTATTTCCCTTTAAGTTTTGGTTTAATTTCTGTTACCTAAATTATTTCCTAGCTTTAAATACCCTAAAGTCTTTAAATAAACACATCCAGCAGCACCCTTCGGGGAATTCTACGAATCCTTTGACTACCAAAAACACTTCCAGCCATTCTCCCATACAAACCACCATTCAAACCTTCACCCAACCCTTGTGCCGCAACAAAGAGAAAAAGGAGGACCCTTGGACGTGCTTGCCATTCAATTTGGATTGCTGGAACATTTTAGGTGTTTTCATTCTTTGTTTTCAATGTCTAAATTTATGTATCTTTGTTTTGTGAACATGAGGAGCTAAACCCCCTTTAGCTAGGGGGAATTTCAAAACCATGAATATATTTGCAATATGAATTGATTACTTCCAGTTGTGATTCTGTGAATCGTGAATGCAATTTACTTAACTGTTTGATTGATAACTTATTCTTGTTTGTTGATTAAGGGTGCATTCTTAGTTTGCATGCAAGGATTTGATGCTAGAATATAAGGGAGTTTCACATAATCGTTATGAACTTATATTCATAAGTAGTGAAGGTTACTAGTCACAATCGCGTTAAGTAGATTCCTAGCAGGAGTATCATGCTCATCATAGTTACGAATGCTTTGTCAATACTTATGATTTTCACAAAACTTAATGATCTTTGATTGTATCTCTATTATGCACTTTCATGTAGGGAACTTTTGAAGAATTCTTTGGGTTGTCGAATGATGTCATCCAATCCAATAACTAAAGGAAAATCCGAGGGTTAATTTAAGCGTACCTAATTAATCTGGAGTGTTGAGATTTATGGTTTATTGAAAAGCAACTGGAAATTGTTTTATATGCAAGTGTGTCATATGTGGAGAAGGACCCTCTAGCTAGCCCATCATCCATAGTTTTTCCCAAATTCGTGCAAATCTGTCTAGTTCTAGTTTTTGTTTTGTTTGAACTTTATTTTCGTCCAAAACCCAATCCCCCTTTACTTTAGTGTGTCAAATTAGTTAGAACCTATCTTAGTTTGTGTTTTTAAGTGTTTTGAGTCAAGTTTAATTCAATTTTCGTCTAAATGACTTCCTAGTGTCTAGTTTGAGTCTATCTAGTTGTTTTAAGTTGTTTTGAATCATTCTAGTTAGTTTTGAGTCTTTTCAGTTTGTTTTGAGTTCTTTGAGTCTAGTCAAGTGTTTTTAAGTTTATTTTTATGTTTTTGAGTCAGTTTAGAGTAGATTAGCAATCCC
The DNA here is from genome assembly GCF_042453785.1 of Malus domestica. Lineage (NCBI taxonomy): Eukaryota > Viridiplantae > Streptophyta > Magnoliopsida > Rosales > Rosaceae > Malus > Malus domestica. The sequence goes on from NC_091669.1 coordinate 24,661,544, forward strand.
TCCTAATCCCCGGTCCAGAATGATCCCTACTTATCCATACTACAATTGTCAACAAAAGGGTTTAATTTGTGTGTTAAGTTAATTTTCGCATCAGTCCTACTTCAGGACACCTCATTTGGGGCACATTGCATCTCGGTGCGCTGCAAGAGCTGGTTCACCAAGGTCGTCTGCTGTGCGAGGGCGCTCGTCAACTCTATGACTTGTCGAGACAAGTGTTGTTCTCCATTTGGGTTGGAAGAGCTTGGAAGGAATGTTTCTCCTTGAGTAGTGGAAGTGTAGTAGACTCCGGGCGCGAGATTTGAGTTGGGAAATATCAAATCAGTGAAAAAATGTGGTGAGAATACCACCAGCTCGATGGTAGGTCCGAATAGTTGAGATAGTCTTGGGCCGACTTGGGCTGCTTGGAAAGCCACATGAGTAGATTGGGCCGTGGGAGCAGGTTGGGCCATAAGAGTAGGTTGGGCCACGAGAGTGGGCTGCTCGGCGGGAGCAGGCTAGACCACGGGAGTGGGCTGTTTGTCGGGAGCAGGTTGGGCCACGAGAGTAGGCTGGGCCATGGGAGTGGGCTGCTTGTCAGGAGCAGGCTGGGCCACGAGAGTGGGCTGTTCGGCGGGAGCAGACTACTCGGAGGGTGATGGACATGGGTGCGAGGCTTGGGCTCAGCTTGGCAACACTTTGAGTTCGTGTTGGGCTTGGAGTGACATGCCTTGGGTCGTGACCTTGGTGCCATGAGCCTTGGATGGCACGGCTCGGGCCATGGTAGCGGTGTCATGGACCTTGCCGCGGGTAGTGGTGACTGTGGTGGGCCACCGCGGTGGTTGCCATGGTGGAGCCCCATAGCGATGGTGCCGCTTCTATGGTCACATTTAGCCTCGTGGATCGCCGTGGTCCCATTTCTTGAATATTAGAATTTTCACTTGTGGAATTGTCTAAATTTCTAGCCATTATATTTTTCTTATACGTTTTATCAAAGAAGCTTTGCAAATAAAAAATTCTAATAATAAGAACGCATGAAAAATATTCAAATGGACTAAAAAATAGAGAAAAACCTTTTTATGCGAAAGTCTTCTACGAGTATAGATCTCTTTCTTCCTCCTTGATCTTGGACAATTTTGCACCTACAAAATAATTAACACCTTAGGTTAAGGCCAAGAGCCTCACCCGCCCAAGATGAATGGGGGGGGCTTTGGCCGAAGAACCTCCGATGCCAAAGTTAGAATTTAGAGAGAAAGAGTGTTTAGAGAATTTTGGGATTTTTGCCAAAGTGTTGGAATGAGTTTTTGGTGAAAATGGGAGCTTATTTATAGGGATAGGCCAATCCCTTTTGGAGAGGGAGTGGCTGGCCACTAGCTAGGGTTTTCTAGGTTAAATTTTGGTTTAATTAGGAGTTATGAAATACTTCCTAATTAATCAAAGTAACTCCCTAATTAACTTAGCTAATTATTATCATAAAAAGGAAAGATGTGATAGAAAAGGTATAAAGTATGGCTGATTTATTTTGGGGATGAAAGATGGCCGGCCTTTTGTAGGAGTTAGGGTGAAATGAATGTTTTAATTGACAATTAAGGGATTGATTAGGTGATTAATCCCTTAATTAGTCAATTATTATGATTTTTAAAGAAAGGTTTTAGGAAATATGAAAGGAATATATTATTTAGCTAATGGATTAGCTAAATAATGGAATATAAAACATATAGAATAAATTAGGTTTTGGGAATTACCTTATAGAAAGGATTTGACGAAATAGACTTTAAATTGTTACCTATTTTGGGCACTTTTGACTTGGTTGAAAGATGATTGCCCGCTGCTCGCGCGTAGGGAACCTGTTATGCCTCAAGGGTATTTTTGTCCTCTTTTGCCCAAAAATCCACGTGTTGCCTTGTTATTATTTTTGGCTCCATAAGTATTGTTGGGCTCCTCTGTCCACTATATTCCGATCATATATACAAAGCATGGAACTATTATCAAACTCCACTTATAGATATGATCACCTTGATGTATCTCATGTAAGTTGCTTTGGCCAGACTTCCAAAAACAAATCATCAAGGGGCTCCAAGAATATCTTCCTTCACGATTATCTAGAAAGTTACAAATTCAATGTTGTGCATTCGCGTATCTTCATGTTAATGCATATGATCTCGATCCTCGCACTATAAGGCTCCACCATTGTTTGAGAGCTTCAAGGTAAAGCCAAAGATCACCTTCACTAAAATGAGATAACCAATAATGCCTCAGGTCTAAGAACTAGTTACATCCACAACTCAAATATGTGATATGATTTATGAGTAGTTAATATTCCATCCGTACACTTATATGGTTGAACAACTTTCAATGAACTCACTCTTATAGATGAGCACCCTTATGTCGACTTTATGTCACTACATGCTTAGTCTAACACTTACTATTGAATACGACATAAACTGGCATTTGTGGATGTTCGATAGTCATTTCAATCATTCTAAGGCTAGAGACATGGTTTGGGACTTAAGATCCGTAAGGTATGTATCTTTGGATTAAAAAAAATTTCAATCTCGTTCCTACAACTTAAGGTATTCCTTAGACTCAACCTAATCAACAACGCACCTTCCTAATCCACTATTAGATCATGTGCTCAATTGACAGATGTTTTTTCCATATCATTGATAACTTGACATTAGGTTACCATGAATAACTAATAATATGTTGCCATGTCAATTATGTGTTTCATTCATAGTATCTTAAGGCACTAACATCAATATGCATACAAGAAAGGCCGATCATTTGGAATTCTCTAAATCTTCCAAGCAACCAGGGATAGCATTTAAGAGTGGTCCTCTAGAATGACTTTACGCATCGGTGAAAGGCTACGCTTAATGAAACATTTTATTAAGCCATTCTCAAACCAATATAATAGTGATTTAATTTATAGGTTTCACAATAGTAAAATGTCTCGAAACAAATTTAAAACACACATAAAGTCGGGGAAATCGCATCCCTTGGCCGAAGTTGGCATGATTGTGGACTTCTAAATTTGATCCAATCCTGAGCCACAAGGATTGGATCGGCTAGGGTGGTGGTCTTAATTAATTAATTTTTTTTAACAAACGATGTTATCTACATAAGGAGTTGAGGAAGTGGGATATGCCTCACAATCAGCTAGGAATAATATGATTCAAATTCGCCTTCAGTGAGAATCGAACTTAAGAACTCTTACTCATAAATGAAAAATACATTAGACCGTAATACTAAGTAACTTGTTAATTTATTTTAAAGTCCCTTAAAATTACCCCAGATGTAAATAATACCAAAAAAACCTAATCATCATTCGTTGGTGCCAACCAGGAGGCCGTTCCTTCTTTGACACTCAACCGTCTTCAATTGTGTCGTCTTCTGAATCTGATGCGTAAAATAACTAAACACACAAATTGAACCCTATTTGTGACAATTGTAGTAATGATGTAAGTAGGGATCGTTCTAACCGGGGATTAACTAGGGGTGCTAATCTAATATAAATTGATTCAAAAACACAAAAACTAAACTTAAAGACTCTAACAAGACTACTATGACTCAAAACAGATTTAAAGCACTCAAAACTGCCTAAAACAATCAAATTGACTCAAAAAGAAACTAGAACTTGATTTGGACAGAATCCAAAGTGTTTATGACTCCAAATGCTTAAGAACACAAAATAACACAGATTTGAATGACTAAGACTCAACAAAATATGGGGGAATTGTGTTTGGACGAAATTAAATTAAATTGGCAGATTGTAAAGAAAACAGATTGTAAGACAAAATTGTGATGAATCAATGGATGATGGAATAGCTAAGGGTTTCTTCTCCACACATGAAATATATGCAACGTAAATCAATTTCCAGTTATCAATTCAATAAGTTATGAACCTCGACACTCCAAGTTAATTAGGTCCGCTTAAATTAACCTTCAGATTTCCCTAGAATCATTGAATTGGATGAATATGCATCGCAAACAAATTATTCCTAACAAGTTCTCTAAATGAACAGCATAACAAAGACACAAGTTAGAATCATTACGTTCTTTGGAAATCATAAGCATCGACAAGGCATTTGTAACTATGAAAAGCATGATACTTTTGTCAGGAATCTACTTAACACGATCGTGACTAGCGATCTTCACTACTTGCGAATATAAATTCATAACGATTAGGTGAAACAAATTTATATCCTAGCACAAATTCAAGCATGCAAATTAAGCGTGCACTCTCAATCAACATGCAAGAATAAGTTCTAAATCCAACGGTTAAGCAAATTGTATTCACAACTTATGCAACGATAACTGGAAGTAATCAACTTATTTCACATATATAATCATGGTTTTGAGTACACCCTTAGCCAAAACAAAATTAGCCAATCATACTTAAAGCAAAACAAAGATTACATGAATTAGACATTAAAATCCAAAGAAAGAAAACACCTAGAATGCTCCAACTTGGCAGCAAGTGCATCCAAGATTTCTCCTTTCCCTTGTTTGCGGCAAATTGGTTTGTGGACAAGTTTTGGGTAGTTTAATGGTGTAGAATGGATGGGGAATGGTATGGAAAGGTTTAGGGTGAGTGTGGAGGAGTGTTTGATGGTTGGAGGGTGGTGGAGAACTCGGCAAAGAGGGTGGAAGAAGGTGGAGTGGCTGTTATGTTTTCTGGGCACTAGAATGGTGTTTTTGGGGTGTTTTGCTGCCTAGGGTGTGTATGGACGAATTTTCTATGATGAATGATGAATATGGGAGGTCATCCCTTGGCCAAGGGGTGTTAACATGTATATATAGGCCCCAAAAACCCTAGAGAATTAGGTTAGGCAATGGAGGAAGTGCATAGCAATGAGGGTGAATTTGTAGTGTGCAATGGTCCAAGGATGAAAATGAAGTAATGATGCAAAGTATGGAGGGTAAAATGGAGTGGTGTTGCAGCTAGGGAGCATGAATGATTGTGCACATTGCATAGAAATGAAAAGGGAGGTGAAATGTTTCAGAAATGAGTCAAAGGTGTAACAACATGTGTTGCACACGGCATGGGATTCCAAAGGTGGCTGATGGAGCATCAATTGGTGCATGTAATGGTTGTGAAAGTTGTATGAAATCTGATGGGTGAAGGGAACAAGAGGTATGCAGCAATTGAGTGTAATAATTAAATGTATTGAGGCATGAAATCAGAAATAATGTAGGGGACAAGGGTGATTAAGCATGGCATGGGAATCCAAAGGGAATACAATGGTGATTGCACGGCAAGGAAGGTGCATTGTGGAGTGACACCCTTTTGTGGCTGAGTTCTTTATCCTTTGTACAATAATTCTTCACATTCTTAGCCTCTTTAGTCTTCAATTTCGTCCATCCACCTTGCTCCATGCATTTGTTGTCCATTCCAAACGCGAAACTGCTCCAAAGGCCTCCAAAATGCATCTTCTTGCATACTTTGTCCTTAGAATCTGAAAACACACAAAAATGACTTTAAACACTAAAATAACTAAGAAAACACAACGTAAATGTGCAAGAACAAGCTAACTAAGTCGCATAAATATGCTCCTATCAAATTCCCCCACACTTAGATTTTACTAGTCCTCGAGCAAAACAAAATAACTAAACAAAACAAAACCAACAAAACCAACAAAACCCAACCTAAACCTTCCAACGTTTGCCTCAGGGATTTCCAATGCACATGACATGTTAAAAATTGTCATCCCCACAGATTTTAGTTGTCTTCAAACTTAAGCACATACTTAATCATAGTCACCATTTACTAGTTCACATTTAAGCAATTAAAACAATGTTTTGAAGGTAGTAACATGCCTTAGAGAATTTGCTCAAGTCCTTACAAGATATTCACTCAATTTTCACTCAGATTTTCTAACTACACACCCTATACTAGTTATATGTGAGAAGATTGATGTAAACATGAAAACGAACGCTCACATATATGTATTACAAAGAAAGTGATTTCTGGAGCATGTTTAGATATGATCTCATGAATGGAATGCTACTACTTAGATGCGAGAACCAGTGACACCATATGCTCATACCAAATTCAAACTCCACAAATTGAAACACATAACACTCAAGATTGAAGTCAAAGGTTGTAACGGGGCTTGGGGTGTTGGCTAACAAATGAAGGTAGGGGAAAACAAACGTTCTTAAAGCAATAGCAAATAAAATAATGAACTTGAACTTAGAATTCACTTAGATTGCAGAAATCAACTTTTAGACATAAGGGAAAGATTTAAACAACTCTTAGGGTCAAATTCAACTTTCTTTTTTTTTTATTTTTTTTTTATTTTTTATTTTTTTATATACCCGTGCCTATGGCACACTAATTATATGAGAAACACTTCCCCCACACTTATTTTCTGCCATACATAATCAAAAGGAATTCAATTTGAATCATGCTTTACTATGCTTTAAGAACAAGGGTATGGATGGTCCTAATCTAGGCTAGGTGAGGATAACGTGGGTTAACAAAGAACGTAGGCTAACAAGGCTCAATGGGGTTAACTTAAACATATAATGAAGTAGGATACACGGCAATTTGGCTTTGGTGGTGGTAACTACACAACTTCAACTTGAATATGTGTTATGCAAATCAATAACATGCTTTGAATGAAATGGGCATGAGTTCTAGCATTTGGAACTAAATGATGAAACGCCTTCTAAGTAGTAACCAAGCAAGGAATAATGAGATCATGCAACGACTTTAGAAAACAATAATGCACAGATTTTAACTCTCCAAATAAATGTTTAGGCTCAAGTCTCTCAAGGTTGTAGCGTTTGTTTGAGTTTCTTCCTTCAAGCATGTTACAAAAACTAATTTTTCCTTTATGATTGCATGTGAATTCATAAATTATAACCACAACCAAGCATACACCAAAGAGTAAATCAAATGTTCATCCATGTTTATAACTCTCTTTAACAGTCATGTAATTAAAAACCAAATCCTCATCATTGTGTTGGAAGGTACCCTAAGACAAACAAAAACAACTCTTTTTGGTTTTTTTTTTTTTTTTTCAAAACAATTTTTCAAATTTTTATGAGATTTTCGGATTTTTATGTCAAAACACATTGAAACACTCCAAAACAGCTTGAAAACACTTAAAAGAGCAAGGAACAACATTAGAAGTAATGGGTGATAAACTCCTACGAATTTCATGCAAAACAAATTTCATGCAAAACAATGGTTACCCCCCCACACTTAAATCAAACATTGTCCTCAATGTTTCAAGCATAAACTCACACAAAAACAAGCAAATAAACAAACAACGAATAAACATGACAAGTATAGCAAAGTAAACAAAAAATAGACAGAGTAGAGTTTAAGAACGCAAATCTGGTTTTGGACATAAATCATCTTGTTGACTTTCCACAGCTTTGATCTCGAACTGGTTTGGAATTCTGAGTGAGGAATATGAGAGTTCTTTGGTTTCAAATCAGACTCCTTCTACTGGGATGATTTGATTGTGCAGTCTGCATTCTTCTCTGCTTGTTTCTTCTGCACGGCGGGCAGGCACGAGGTAAAGGTGTTGGTCTGTTTCTTTCTTCAATCTTTCCAAGTGCCCACCTCTTGCTTTCTTTCTCCTTGTCCCTAGCTGAGGATGAATTGGCAAATTGTCTCCACATGCTTCGAGGTATCATTTTCACTTCCCTTATGATACGGTAGACGAAGCGAAAGCATAAGATGATGAAGATGAGTACTCAAGAGCAAGGCTAGGTAAGCAATCAGGAAGGGGTTCCAGGCAGTTGGTTCTAGATCGGAAGATTGATACCAAGTGCTGGCTGATTACTCACTTTCTCCTTGTCCTAAAACAACGACAAGGAGAAGGATAGGGAGAAAGCATGATATGAGATACTCTTGCTTTCTACCTTCATGATATGAAATACTTTTGCTTTGGATGGGTTGTTCGCAGGAGTATCCCAAGGAATGAGGAATACAGAGTGACTCGAGAGGGTTTGTTGGAAAGCCATTTCAGAGAGGATGAAAGGTTAAGTGAGGCTGAAAGTTGGGTGAGACTGCCTCACTATGAAGTTCAACATTTATAGAATTTTCTTAATGGCTGGGAAGGCATTGTTCCATTACTCGTGTCGGCAAGCCTGGGATAATTTAACAGTAGACTTCCCGTGCATTCCGCTTTTCCAGAAATCTTTGACAGATTGCGCGTGATTTACGCAACGCAGATATGCAATTGACAGATGCTGACACGTCTTGATAAAGCAGATGCCTCTTTAATATCCGGAATTTGCGCTTCGAGTTCTGAGCTTCGTTGAGGGCGGAGATTGCATGTGACAAGTGCGAACAAATCTAGAAAAGGAAGATTGGCCCGTAGTTTCAAGCCCAACTTTTGAGAAAGCGAGTGCCTCCTTGATAACTGGAATCAACCTCACCGAGTGCTGTTTTTTTATAGAGGTGCGTAGTTCATTTCAAAGTGCATTGAAATTCCGCTTGTAAAACTTCCCTTTGCACTTCTAACCTCTGGATTTAGCCCATCTCTTCTTTCTCCAAAACCTCTAAAATATGTCTGGCCCTTCCGACCGTCGTTTTGACTTGAACCTTGGTGAAGAGGTAGCCCCGCCTTCTCCAGACAACATATGGCGCCCATCCTTCATATCCCCTACTGGTCCTCTTACCGTTGGGGATTCGGTGATGAAGAATGACATGATCGCTGCGGTGGTGGCCCGGAACCTTGTCACTCCTAAAGATAACAGACTGCTTTCCAGATGGTTTGATGAGTTGGCTGTTAAGGAGTCTCTGGCTCTTAGTGTGCAGTGTGCGGGTTCTGTGTCCAACATGGCCCAACGCCTATTCGCTCGAACCCGTCAAGTGGAATCATTGGCGGCTGAAGTAATGAGTCTCAAACAGGAGATTAGAGGACTCAAGCATAAGAATAAACAGTTGCACAAGCTCGCACACAACTATGCCACAAACATGAAGAGGAAAATTGACCAGATACAGGAATCTGATGGTCAGATTTTACTTGATCATCGGAGGTTTGTGGGTTTGTTCCAACAGCATTTGCCTTCGTCTTCTGGGGCTGTACCGTGTAGTGAAGCTCTAAATGATCAACCTCCGATACGTCCTCATTCTGTGGCCCCACCGACTGCTGAGACTCCGCCGATTACTGAGACTTCTCCTAAGCAGCCTTTGTGAAGGCTCCCTCTTGTATTATGCTGTGTTTCTTTATTTCCCAGTTTCCTGTTCATTTCCATGAAGTTTAATGTTAAAATCCTTTGCATATTTGTTAATGTTTCAAAATAGAAAACCATACCCAAAAATAATTAAACAAGCAATAATATTGACAATCATGGCAGAATAAATGGGTTGCCTCCCAAGAAGCGCTTGCGTTAACGTCTTCCAGCCGGACGATGCCACATTGATCAACCTTCATGGGAACCCATGGCATAGTGGGTTGTCTCCTCCATATCATGTTCTACAAAGCTCTCGTAGTAAGGCTTCACGCGATGCCCATTCACCTTGAACTCTTGACCTGTTTTGAAACTACGAACTTGGACTGCACCATGAGGAAAAATATTAGTAATAACAAAGGGTCCAATCCAACGTGAACGTAGCTTACCCGAAAATAGACGAAGACGAGAATTAAACAACAACACTTTTTGTCCAACAGAGAAGGACTTGGTGCGAATCATCTTGTCATGAAAGGCCTTCGTCTTTTCCTTGTAAAGTCGAGCATTCTCGTAAGCTTCATTCCGTATTTCCTTAAGTTCATTCAATTGAAGCTTACGATAAATTCCCGCCTCATCTACATCCATGTTGAACTTCCTCACAACCCAATGGGCCTTGTGCTCCAACTCCACAGGTAAGTGACATGGTTTTCCATACACAAGCCGAAAGGGGGACATTCCTATGGGTGTTTTGTAAGCGGTCCTATAAGCCCACAATGCATCTTCTAACCTTAAGCTCCAGTTTTTTCTTGTTGGCCCAACTGTCTTCTCCAGAATCTGTTTTATCTCCCGATTCGACACCTCGGCTTGCCCGCTTGTTTGAGGATGATAGGGTGTCGAAACCCTATCTGTAACGTTGTACTTCTTAAGCAGTGCCTCGATTGTGCGATTACAAAAATGTGAACCTCCATCATTTATAAGAACTCGAGGCATTCCAAACCTAGCAAAAATGTTAGACTTCACAAATTCTGCAACCACTTTGGAATCGTTAGTCCGGGTGGCTTTTGCTTCCACCCATTTGGAAACATAATCCACCGCCAACAAGATATAGAGAAAACCATGTGATGACGGAAAAGGACCCATAAAATCAATTCCCCACACATCAAATATTTCAACAGAAAGTATAGGGTTTTGTGGCATTTGATCCTTAGCACTTATATTACCCATTCGTTAACAACGATCACATGTAAGGCAAAATGTCCTAGCATCCCTAAAAATGGTTGGCCAATAAAACCCACATTCTAAGACTTTAAGGGCAGTGCATTGGGTGCCAAAATGTCCCCCACATGCATATGAATGACAGAATGTTAAAATAGATTGAAACTCAGATTCATTCACACAACGGCGTACAATCTGATCGGGACAAAATTTCCAAAGGTATGGATCATCCCAAACATAAAACCTAGCATCCTTTTTAAGCTTATCATGTTGATTCCTATTAAGTGTGCTAGGGATATGTTTAGACACCAGGAAGTTCACCAAATCTGCATACCAAGGCTCACTTACCTGAATAGACATTAATTGCTCATCGGGGAAGGTTTCAGAAATTGGCGATGCTTCCTCATGCACCATTTGACTTAGGTGGTCAGCCACCACATTCTCCACGCCTTTCTTATCCCGAATCTCAATGTCAAACTCTTGTAGAAGCAACATCCATTGAATTAGTCTAGGCTTGGCCTCCTTTTTCGTGAGCAAATACTTGAGAGCTGCATGATCAGTAAAAATAATAGCTTTAGTACCAAGTAAGTATGATCGGAACTTATCTAATGCAAATACCACAACAAGTAATTCTTTTTCAGTGGTGGAGTAATTTAATTGAGCATCATTTAGTGTCCTAGAGGCATAATAAATAACATGAGGTTGTTTGTTCTTTCGCTGCCCCAAAACAGCACCAATCGCATAGTCCGAAGCATCGCACATCAACTCGAATGGAAGGCTCCAATCTGGAGGTGTGATAATGGGAGCCGAAGTAAGAGCTTCTTTTAATTGCTTGAATGCCGTGGAGCATGCATCATCAAACTCAAAAGCCACCTCTTTTTGAAGCAATCGGCATAGTGGTTGTGCAATCTTGGAGAAATCCTTTATGAAACGCCTATAAAAACCTGCGTGACCAAGAAACGAACGAACCTCTCTAACCGAAGTTGGAGAGGGTAAGTGACGAACAAGGTCTACCTTAGATTTATCCACTTCAATGCCTTCTTCAGAAATAATATGTCCTAGAACAATACCTTGCTTAACCATGAAGTGACATTTTTCCCAATTAAGCACAAGATTCGTTTCAACACAACGTTTCAAAATTAAGGTCAGATTACTCAAGCAATGATCGAATGAATTACCAAAAACGCTAAAATCATCCATGAATATCTCAATAATTTTCTCCACATAATCAGAAAAGATACTCACCATGCATCGTTGAAATGTCGCAGGGGCATTGCACAAACCAAATGGCATGCGCCTGTATGCAAAGGTGCCAAAGGGGCACGTGAACGTTGTCTTTTCTTGGTCCACCGGAGCTATCACAATTTGGTTATATCCGGAATATCCATCAAGAAAGCAATAAAATTGATAACCGGCTAACCTTTCTAACATTTGGTCCAGGAATGGCAACGGAAAGTGATCCTTCCTTGTCATGGCATTTAACTTCCTGTAATCAATACAAACACGCTAACTGGTCACCACACGAGTGGGTACAAGCTCTTGTTCTTCATTCTTCACCACCGTGACTCCGGACTTCTTTGGAACAACCTACACGGGAGACACCCAACGACTATCAGAAATAGGGTATATAACACCACAATCAAGCAATTTTATAACCTCCTTCTTTACTACTTCCAACATGGGTGGATTAAGGCGACGTTGAGCCTCCCTAGATGGCTTAGCTCCCTCCTCCAAAAGGATGCGATGCATGCACGTGGTGGGACTAATGCCTTTGATATCCGCCAAGGTCCATCCAATGGCAGATTTATGCTCCTTTAACACCCTTATGAACTTGTCTTCTTCTTGGGCCGTGAGTGAGCTAGATATGATGATGGGTAATGTTTGATCTTCTCCCAAGAAAACATACTTCAAGTGACAAGGTAATGGCTTCAACTCCAGTGTAGGTGGCTGCACAATTGATGGAAGTAACTTGTTAGCCAAAACCGAATCTAAAATTGAGAGTGGAGACTTACCAGATTGTGAGGTAACGACGCGAGGGCCGCGACCATTTCAAATACTTCACCACAAGGGGGCACGGCAATATGATCAGATTCCATGCCGTGGGTTGCAAGGATTCCCCCACCCTCATTTCTTGCTCCTATGCCATGCACTAAGGCTATTTCAAGTGCATCGTCGTTCATTCGATCCAAATGTACCTGTGCCAAAGGATCAACAATGTCAATAGTAAAACAAGAATGGTCCTCAATTGGATATTTAATGGTTTCAGAAAGATTAAAACGAATAATGTCCCCATCAAACTCCATGGTCAATGTTCCCATGAACACGTCTATCTTTGTTCTTGCTGTTTTCATGAATGGTCGACCTAGCAAGATTGGCAATGATGGAGCATGGCTCGAATCCTCCATTTCTAAGACATAAAAATCTGCAGGAAAGATAAGATGATTGACCTGCACTAAAACATCCTCAAGGACTCCTTTGGGATATGCGTTAGAACGATCGGCCAATTGAATTATAACACCATCCTGTTTTAACTCACCAAGGTTCATTGATGCATAAATGGAATATGGCATAACATTAATAGAAGCACCTAGATCTAACATGCATTGTTCAAATCTAGTGTTTCCAATTATGCATGGGATAGTAAAGCTCCCTAGATCCTTACACTTTGGAGGTAACTTTCGTTGCAAAACCGCGGATACATTTTCACTTACTTTCACAACTTCTTTAGTTGAAATTCTTTTCCTAGTTGTGCATAACTCTTTTAAAACCTTTGCATACCTGGGCACTTGCTTAATAGCATCAAGTAAAGGAATGTTTACTTGGACTTTTCGAAAGGTATCCAAAATGTCCTTTTCGCTTTCTTCCTTCTTCGATTGTGCAAATCTGCGAGGGAAAGGAATATTTGGCAGATTAGTGTTCGAAATCACAACATTTGGGACAATCTTACCTGGGGTGGACGGATGGGAGGTCTTAGATGGCTGCGGCATGGGTGATGCTACCCTTGCCGTGGGGTAAGTTAGCTCTTCTTCTTCAATTTGTATCTTCTCATCTTCCTTGTTTCTCACTTCTTTTCCACTCCTTAGTGTGATAGCTTTTGCAGATTCGAAACCACCATTGGGATTGACCACCGTAGTGCTTGGTAACTTACCATTTTCACGGAATTGTCCCAAAAACTCGGCCATTTGGCCCATTTGCTTCTTTAGCTCATTAACCTCCTTTGCTTGGTTCTGCATTCCCTGCGCCAGTGTGGTTAGTAACTGATATGTTTTATCGTCATTCATAGACGTACCTGTGTTGGGTTGGGATGATTGTGCTTGAGGAGGTGGTTGTGGTGCCATTGGCCTCGGAAAGAAACCCGGGGGTTGTCAGAATCCACTTTGTTGGCCATATTGTGGTGCATCTCTCCATCTGAAATTGGGGTGGTCACGCCATCCCGGATTGTATGTATTGGAGAAAGGATCACCCCTTGGTTGGTTTTGATTCCCATAACCCACAGCATTGGCAGATTCCCACCCTCCATTCTCAATTAATTGAGGGCATTGATCAGATTGGTGTCCTTGAATAGAGCATACACCACAGATTGTAGTTCCTTGTGCTTTGGGGCCTTCAACAAACTGCGATAACATAGACGTAAGGTTAGCCATTTAGGATTGTAACTCAGAAATAGAACTTACCTCATTTACATGATGTGGCCGTAGGGTATCTCTTTGCCCAACACCTTCATATTGTTGTGCATTGAGTGCTCGATTAGCAATGAGAGTTTTGGCATCCCTAGGTGTCTTGTCCACTAGAGCTCCTCCTGCGGATGCATCCAACATTTGTCGTTCAAGTGGTAAAAGACCTTCGTAAAAATATTGAAGAAGTAGCTCCTCCTTCATTTGGTGCTGTGGACAAGAAGCAACAAGAGCTTTAAAATGTTCATAGTAAGTTGGAAAAGATTCACCTTGGCTTTGCTGAATTCCACTAATCTTCTTGCGAAGAAGAATGACTCGTGATGTCGGAAAGAACTTCTCTAAGAAGGCTCGCTTCATACTCTCCCATGACGTGACAGTTCCGGGAGCCAACTCATACAACCAATCATTGGCTTTCTCCAACAAAGAAAAGGGAAAAGCTTTCATCTTCAATATGTTGCTATCCACGTTCACCGGTGTCATACTTGAGCATACTACTTTGAACTCCTTTAAGTGCTTATTGGGGTCCTCCATTGATAACCCATGGAACTTGGGTATATCATGTAGCAAACTTGACTTCAACTCAAATTCATCGGTCTTCTCAGGGTCTGCCCTAGGGTATTGGATGCAAAGAGGGGCTGCATTGGCTAAACCCGAGGCAGAAAGCTCCTTGATGGTTCGATTGTCTACTGCCATGGTTGGTACTTCCTCTTCTCACCTTGCCGTGGCCTCCTCTTCAACCTCAACTTCTTGCTCTTCTAATTCAGGTTCGGGACTAGAAGGATTAGACTTTTGTAACCTCTTTTTCCTTCTCAAAGTCCTCTCAAAATCACTGTCAAAGTCGAAGATATGCTCACGAATAGGTTGTGAGCTGCGGGTCATAAACTAGTACCTACACACAAGAGCAAACAAAGTTAGTAACCAACTTAATAGACTCGGCACAAAAACAAAACACACCCACGGTGCAAAATTAAAACAAAACAGAAACTAAGCAATTTAAACAAGACTCAAGACAAGGGATTAGCGACTTTGTCAATCCCCAGCAACGGCGCCAAAATTTGATGCGTAAAATAACTAAACACACAAATTGAACCCTATTTGTGACAATTGTAGTAATGATGTAAGTAGGGATCGTTCTAACCGGGGATTAACTAGGGGTGCTAATCTAATATAAATTGATTCAAAAACACAAAAACTAAACTTAAAGACTCTAACAAGACTACTATGACTCAAAACAAATTTAAAGCACTCAAAACTACCTAAAACAATCAAATTGACTCAAAAAGAAACTAGAACTTGATTTGGACAGAATCCAAAGTGTTTATGACTCCAAATGCTTAAGAACACAAAATAACACAGATTTGAATGACTAAGACTCAACAAAATATGGGGGAATTGTGTTTGGATGAAATTAAATTAAATTGGCAGATTGTAAAGAAAACAGATTGTAAGACAAAATTGTGATGAATCAATGGATGATGGAATAGCTAAGGGTTTCTTCTCCACACATGAAATATATGCAACGTAAATCAATTTCCAGTTATCAATTCAATAAGTTATGAACCTCGACACTCCAAGTTAATTAGGTCCGCTTAAATTAACCTTCAGATTTCCCTAGAATCATTGAATTGGATGAATATGCATCGCAAACAAATTATTCCTAACAAGATTTCTCCTTTCCCTTGCTTGCAGCAGATTGGTTTGTGGACAGGTTTTTGGTAGTTTAATGGTGTAGAATGGATGGGGAATGGTATGGAAAGGTTTAGGGTGAGTGTGGAGGAGTGTTTGATGGTTGGAGAGTGGTGGAGAACTCGGCAATGAGGGTGGAAGAAGGTGGAGTGGCTGTTATGTTTTCTGGGCACTAGAATGGTGTTTTTAGGGTGTTTTGCTGCCTAGGGTGTGTATGGACGAATTTTCTGTGATGAATGATGAATATGGGAGGTCATCCCTTGGCCAATGGGTGTTAACATGTATATATAGGCCCCAAAAACCCTAGAGAATCAGGTTAGGCAATGGAGGAAGTGCACAGCAATGAGGGTGAATTTGTGGTGTGCAATGGTCCAAGGATGAAAATGAAGTAATGATGCAAAGTATAGAGGGTAAAATGGAGTGGTGTTGTAGCTAGGGAGCATGAATGATTGTGCACATTGCATAGAAATGAAAAGGGAGGTGAAATTTTTCAGAAATGAGTCAAAGGTGCAACAACATGTGTTGCACACGGCATGGGATTCCAAAGGTGGCTGATGGAGCATCAATTGGTGCATGTAATGGTTGTGACAGTTGTGTGAAATCTGATGGGTGAAGGGAACAAGAGGTATGCAGCAATTGAGTGTAATAATTAAATGTATTGAGGCATGAAATCAGAAATAATGTAGGGGACAAGGGTGATTAAGCATGGCATGGGAATCCAAAGGGAATACAATGGTGATTGCACGGCAAGGAAGGTGCATTGTGGAGTGACACCTTTTTGTGGCTGAGTTATTTATCCTTTGTACAATAATTCTTCACATTCTTAGCCTCTTTAGTCTTCAATTTCGTCCATCCATCTTGCTCCATGCATTTGTTGTCCATTCCAAACCTGAAACTGCTCCAAAGGCCTCCAAAATGCATCTTCTTGCATACTTTGTCCTTAGAATCTGAAAACACACAAAAATGACTTTATACACTAAAATAACTAAGAAAACACAACGTAAATGTGCTAGAACAAGCTAACTAAGTCACATAAATATGCTCCTATCAGAATCCCATGCTGTCACATCCCGACCCGGGTCCACCACATCCCGGGCCCGTTCCACAACTGTAGCACTTCGCTTTGGGCTTACTATTCCTTCACGGTTTTGTTTTTGGGAACTCACGAGCAGCTTCCCAGTGGGTCATCCATCTTGGGAGTGACTTGGACTCCTTCTCGCTTAACTTTGGAGTTCCTATGGAACCCGAAACCAATGAGCTCCCAAAAGGCCTCGTGCTAGGTAAGGATGGGAATATACATTTAAGGATCACTCCCTTGGGCGATGTGGGATGTTACAATCCATCCCTCTTAGAGCCCGACGTCCTCGTCGGCACACTTCCACCCAGGGATTGGCTCTGATACCATTCTGTCACATCTCGGCCCAGGTCCACCATATCCCGGGCCTGTTCCACCACCGTAGCACGATATTGTTTAGTTTGGGCTTACTATTCCCTCACGGTTTTGTTTTTGGGAACTCACGAGCAACTTCTTAGTGGGTCACCCATCCTAGGAGTGCTTTGGCCTCTTCTCGCTTAACTTCGGAGTTCCTATGGAACCTGAAGCCAGTTTCTAACAATTAATTTCCTAGAAACACATAAGTGGAAGCATGGTGAGTGACGTAAGCATAAATAGTCCAATTAGCATGCATGGTTAGCGAAACATTGTGACACACCCCAACCCGGAATGTTCACTAGGACTTCGAGTCGAGCTACGCTGGCTGACATCTGGAAGGTGACGAAGCCATAAAGTGTGAAGATGAGGAAAAAATGTGAATAAAGTTAAACCTAAGAGTGCCTAAATACCAGAGTGCACTGGTGAGTGGGAAGGAACCCGCTTCACACGTGACGTTAGAGCATAAGTAAGTACAGTAGAGTGGATTAAGAATTATACCCTTGAAAGAATCTCCAATACTAAGAATCGCCATGAATTTTCGACGATAAGAAAGCTCTGCTAATAAAACCTGGAGGGTGAAAACAAAATAAGGGTGAGTGGCCCTAGAAATGAAATTTTAATAGAAACCATCTAAAGCATTATAACTCCTCGCTGCAACTCCTGTATAGTTTCCAGAAAATCATACCACGTATCAATGTGAAATCAAAAGTATATCAACAGTAAAACATAAATATACCACAACACAACATCTCATCAGTAATATCAATAATCATGTGATTAATAACCCATACTAGCACGCAAGTCGAAGTCACCTATAGTGACCTGTACGACTGCACCCATATCTCATCACATATGCTAGCTCATAAGTTGGGAGTCACCTATAGTGACCTGTACGACCTATCCATATCTCATCACATATGCTAGCTCATAAGTCGGGAGTCACCTATAGTGACCTGTACGACTTATCCATATCTCATCACATATGCTAGCTCATAAGTTGGGAGTCACCTAGTGACCTGTAGGACTTATCTATATCTCATCACATATGCTAGCTCATAAGTCAGGAGTCACCTATAGTGACCTGTACAACTTATCCATAGCTCAATAAGTATACCTGCACATGAGTCGGAACCATCTAAGGTGGTCTGTACGATAAGACTAGGTGTAAATAAATATGCTCAAGTGCTACGATCACATGAAGGTTGTGCGAATAATCACGGGTCACCTACGAGTCGGAACCATCTACAGTGATATATACGACAGGCCTGTGCACCTACCTTGGATCCAAGGTGAGCGTAAGGTATGGGAGGTGAACATCACGTGAAGGACTGTGCCCTGGCCATGGGCGGGAACACTAACACTGGGGTGCAGGTTTATGAGCTCTAAATGCATGTTATGTGACATATACAACTCAATCATTTCATAATGTGATCATGCCATAACTCAATGTCAGAGTTGCCTAAAACATAATGTGATCATGCCATAACTCAATCATTTCAACTAATACCATAACTCACCTGAACTTACCTATGTGTTCCGCGTTCATCTTCGCACTTCAAAGCATTCATAATAATTTTGTGCAGGTAGTATACACATGGATATGCCATAATGCAAATCTAAAACTCAACCATATCATAGTATTGTTCCAATAAATACACACACATATATATATATAAGAGGCGTAAAATGCACAATCTATAATGCCCTATTCCTGAATTATTTATTTTCGGAAATAATTATTGGGGATAAGTCCAACTAAACACTAGTTTAATTAACTATCATTACTTACGTTTCCTTATTTCAGTCTCTTGATTCCTTCCACATTGATTTATGACCAACATCCAATCAGTAAAAACATAAGGTTAAATCCTATATTTCCACCAACTTCCTTCACATTGCTTAATTACAATAGGAGCATATTAATGTGACTTAGTTAGCTTATTTTCTTACATTTATGTTGTTAGTTCTTACTTATTATAGTGTTTTAAGCTATTTTCATGTGTTTGTAGGTCTAATTGGCAAAGTTGGCAAGAAAGTGCGTTTTGAAGCATTTCGGAGCAGTTTTGAGCATCAAATGGATAACATACGTGGGGAGCACTTTGGATGGGCGTTTTTGAAGTTCAAAATGCTACGAATATGATAAGGAGATGAAGAAATTAAATTCAAGACAAAGAAGATAAGGAATCAGCTCAAAAGAGGAAACATTATCCAAAACCTTATCCAACCTTATCTTATCAATCCAACCTTATTTTATCTTATCCTATCCTAATCTTATCATACCTTAAATCTAGCTGCAAAGGGACCTAAATATGTATTTCTAGAAGCTAATTCTAGAAGCATTTCCTTCTAGAAGTGTTAATTTCTGCCACAAAACATATTGTTTCTAGAAACCCTAAAAATGTGGCACCTAAACCCTTCTAGAAAGCCTTGCCCTGCCTTGCACTCCTCTCCCTTTCCCTGCAATTTGTGCCGCACCTTTCCTCACCCAATTCCCTTTGGTTTCTGATTTAATTAGCCTTTTTCCTTGTGGATTTGGGTTATGTAAATCATTTTCAGAAATTAATTGGGCCAAACCTTTTTCTTGGTGGACTTAAACATGTGTGCCACACTCTAAGGCCTTAATTCTCTATTTATGCTTATTTCTAACCCTATTCTGATTCCCCCTAGGGTTTGCCGTGCCTATATATATGTATTTTCAGCCAAAATTCGTCCACCACCTCCCAGATCATATTCCCAAATACCATGGGCTGTCCATGGAAGATCCAAACAAGCACTTGAAGAAATTCGAAGTTGTTTGTTTGAGCATGACACCAATGAATGTTGATGGGAGCATATTGAAGATGAAAGCCTTTCCATTCTCTCTTATGGACAAGGCTAAAGATTGGCTCTACGAATTAGCACCTGGAACTGTCACTTCTTGGGAAAGCATGAAGAGAACATTCTTGGAGAAATTCTTCCCAACTTCAAGGGTCATTCTTTTGAGGAAGAAAATCAATGGCATTCAACAAAACCAAGGAGAATCCTTCCCAGCGTATTATGAGCGTTTTAAAGGTCTAGTTGCATCTTGCCCTCAACATCAAATGAAGGAGGAGCTGTTACTTCAACATTTCTACGAGGGACTCCTCCCAATTGAAAGACAAATGTTAGATGCTTCAGCGGGTGGTATTTTGGTTGATAAAACACCGGTGGCTACCAAGATCTTAATTGCAAACTGAGCCTTGAATGCATAACAATATGAAAGAGTTGGAGGAAGAGAGCCCCCACAACAGCAACATGTCAACGAGGTAAGTGCAATATCTGAAATTAAATCTCAATTGGCTAATCTCACTCTTCTTGTGTCACGGATTGTTGATAAACCCAAAGTGCAAGAAAATACAATCTGTGGTATGTGTTCCATGCAAGGACATCTCAATGACCAATGCCCTCAATTGATTGAGAATCGAGGGTGGGAAACTACCCATGCCATGGGCTATCAAGGCCAAAACCAGCCATGGAATGATCCATACTCTAATACCTACAATCCGGGCTGGAGAGATCATCGAAATTTCAAATGGAGGGAACCTCAACAACCCCAACAATAAGGAGGATATATACAGCTACCTCCCTGGCTCTATCAAAGGCCAATCGTACCACTACAACTTCGAACATAATCTGCCCAGACAAACTCAGGTTTGTCATTAGATAATGATACACTTCTTCAATTATTAACGCAGGGCCAACAAAATCAAGCCAAGGAGATAAGTGAAGTTAAGAAGCAAATAGGGCAGATTTCAGAGTTCATGGGGCAGTTTCGAGAAAAAGGAAAACTCCCTAGTTCAACCATTGTGAATCCGAATGGAGGGTTTGAAACCGCTAAGGCCATCATGTTGAGAAGTGGAAAAGAGGTTAGAATCACGCCAAACACATCCAAATCAAGTCAAAAAGAGGAAGAAAAGCTGCTGCTCGAAGAGGAAGAATTGGACAAAGCCACGGCAAGGAAATAATCATCCATGCCGCAGCCACTTAATGCACCTAAGCCATCTAATTTAGGTAAGGGTGATTCAATTTTGACCCATTTTAACCCTATTCCACCCAATGCACCTTTCCCTTGCAGATTCATGCAATCAAAGAAGGAAAAGAATGAGAATGACATTCTTGAGACGTTTAGGAAGGTGCAAGTGAATATTCCACTCCTTGATACAATCAAACAAGTTCCAAGGTATGTTAAGTTTTTGAAAGAACTTTGCACAACAAAGAAGGGGATTTCAAACAAAAAAGTTGTAAAGGTAAGTGAGAATGTTTCAGCCGTTTTGCAAAGAAAACTACCACCAAAATGCAAAGATCCTGGTAGTTTTACAATTCCTTGTGTTATTGGAAACACCAAGTTTGAGCATGCTATGTTAGATCTAGGTGCATCCATTAACATCATGCCATACTCTATTTATGCATCTATGAACCTAGGAGAGCTTAAAAACGATGGTGTTATCATTTAATTAGCCGATCGTTCTAATGCATATCCAAAAGGAGTTTTGGAAGATGTTTTGGTGCAGGTTAATGACTTAGTATTTCCAGCGGACTTCTATGTGCTTGAGATGGAAGATTCGGCCCATTCCACACCCTTGTCGATCCTACTTGGAAGACCCTTCATGAAAACAGCCCGCACCAAGATAGATGTGTTCAAGGGAACGTTAACAATGGAATTTGATGGGGATGTGATTGATTTCAATCTTTCTGAATCTATAAAATATCCTAAAGATGATCATTCTTATTTCTTTATTGATGTATTTGATGCTTTGGCGCAGGATTACCTTGATTCCTTGAATGAAGATGCCCTTAAAACAACAATTGCATAAGGAATTGGACTCCAAAATGAAGAGGCAGATGTCAAGCACCCTCACGACATGGATAGGGAGATCATTGCCATGCCCCCTAGTGCAGAAATAGGAGAGATGGTTGCTGCCCTTGAGTCATTGCCACAACATCTTGGTAAGCCTCCAATCCCAATTCCAATTCCTGTTTCCACTAACAAGTTATTACCTTAAGTGATTCAAGCACCTATCATTGAGCTTAAACCATTGCCGGATCATTTGAAGTATGTCTATTTAGGAGATAAAGAGACGTTGCCCGTCATTGTCTCTTCATCACTTACGGTAATGGAGGAGGAGAAATTGATTCGGGTGTTGAAAGAGCATAAAACAGCCATTGGATGGACCTTGGCCGACATTAAAGGAATTAGCCCTACGACGTGCATGCATCGCATACTTTTAGAGGAAGGGGCTAAACTAACTCGAGAGGCTCAACACCGATTTCACCCTCCAATGATGGAAGTTGTGAAAAATGAGATTATCAAGCTTCTTGATTGTGGAGTAATTTATCCAATCTCGGATAACCGTTGGGTTTCACCGGTTCAAGTAGTTCCAAAGAAATCTGGACTCACAGTGGTGAAGAATGCAGAGAATGAACTTGTGCCCACCCGTATCCAAATAAGTTGGCGAGTTTGCATTGATTATAGGAAACTCAACGCCACCACAAGGAAAGGTTAGCCGGTCATTCTTTTTATTGCTTTCTTGATGGTTATTTAGGATATAATCAGATTGTTATAACTCTAGATGATCAAGAAAAGACTACTTTTACTTGTCCATTTGGTACGTTTTCTTATCGTCGAATGCCATTCGGTTTATGTAATGCACCAGCCACATTCCAAAGATGCATGGTAAGTATATTTTCAAATTTTGTTGAGAAGATCATTGAAGTATTCATGGATGATTTTAGTGTATTTGGTGATTCGTTTGATGGTTGTTTAGATAATCTCACTTTAATCTTAAAACGGTGCATTGAAACTAACCTTGTTTTGAATTGGGAAAAATGTCACTTTATGGTTAAACAAGGCATAGTTTTAGGTCACATAGTTTCAGCAAAAGGAATAGAGGTTGATAAATCAAAAATAGATCTTGTACACTACTTACCCTCTCCCACTTCAGTAAGAGAGGTTTGTTCTTTTCTTGGACATGCAAGATTCTATAGGCAATTCATCAAAGATTTTTTTCAAGATTTCCCAACCCCTATGCTGACTTCTACAAAAGGATGTGCCATTCAAGTTCGATGAGGAGTGTGAGAAGGCGTTCAATCACCTCAAAGAAAGGCTAACTTCAGCCCCCATCATAATTCCACCAGATTGGAGCCTTCATTTTGAGCTTATGTGCGATGCCTCAGATTATGCACTAGGGGCTGTTTTGGGACAAAGGAAGGACAAGAAGCCACACGTCATCTATTATGCATCCATGACTTTAAATGATGCACAATTGAATTATTCCACCACTGAAAAAGAACTTCTTGTTGTTGTATTCGCTTTAGATAAGTTTCCTTCTTATTTACTTGGAACTAAAGTTATTATTTACATTGATCATGCAGCTTTGAAGTATTTGCTCACAAAGAAGGAAGCCAAGCTAAGGCTAATTCGTTGGATGTTACTTCTCCAAGAGTTTGACGTGGAAATACGAGACAAGAAAGGTAGTGAAAACGTGGTGGCTGACCACTTGAGCCGAATGGTGCATGCAGAGGATGCCAATGCCGTGCCTATCCCAGAGACCTTCCCAGATGAGCAGCTGCTGTCCATTGAGGTAAGTGAGCCATGGTATGCCAATTTAGTTAACTATTTGGTCACTACACAAACTCTAAGCACCCTCAATAAGCACCAACATGATAAACTCATAAAAGATACACGATTTTATGTTTGGGATGACCCTTATTTGTGGAAATATTGCCCTGATCAGATTCTATGTAAGTGTGTGCATGATTCCGAGTTTCAATCGATTTTAACTTTCTGTCATACTTATGCATGTGGGGGTCATTTTGGCACACAACGCACAACACATAAGGTTTTAGGATGTGGATTTTACTAGCCTACTATCTTTAGGGATGCGAGAACCTTTTGTATGACTTGTGATCGTTGTCAAAGAACGGGTAATATAAGTGCAAAAGACCAAATGCCGCAACATCCTATGTATTCTGTTGTGATTTTTTATGTTTGGGGTATAGATTTCATGGGTCCTTTTCCTTCCTCACATGGTTTCCTTTATATTTTACTTACGGTTGATTATGTATCGAAATGGGTGGAAGCAAAAGCCACCTGTACTAATGATTCTAAAGTGGTTGCAGATTTTGTTAAAACTAACATATTTGCAAGATTTGGAATGCCGCGAGTACTCATTAGTGATGGAGGTTCCCATTTTTGCAATCGAACCATTGAGGCATTGCTCAAGAAATACAATGTCACGCATAAGATTTCCACACCTTATCATCCTCAAACAACTGGGCAAGCTAAGGTTTCGACTAGGGAAATTAAGCAGATTTTGGAGAAGACAGTTGGACCAACTAGGAAAGATTGGAGCTTGCGTTTGGATAATGCATTGTGGGCATATCCTACGGCCTACAAAACACCAATTGGGATGTCCTCATTTAGGCTAATCTATGGGAAACCATGTCATCTTCTGGTTGAGTTAGAGCATCGTGCACATTGGGCCATCAAAACATTCAATATGGACATTGATGTAGCGGGAATCCATAGGAAATTGCAATTGAATGAGCTTGAGGAGATTAGGAATGAAGCTTATGAGAACACTCTCATTTACAAGGAGAAAACGAAGGTTGCCCATGATAAGATGATTCGTGGCAAGACGTTTTCTACAGGGCAGAAAATGTTACTCTTCAATTCTCGTCTTCAGTTGTTTTTGGAGTTGCATTCTAAATGGATTGGACCTTTTGTTATTACTAATGTTTTTCCTATTGGTGCAGTCCAAATTCAAAGTTTGAAGATGGGACATGAATTCAAGGTCAATGCAGACCGTTTGAAGCCCTACTACGAGACTTTTGAGGAGCATGTCATGGAGGATATACCCCTCCATGCCGTTGGCCCTATTGAAGTTTAAAAGGAGGTATCGTCCGGTTGGAAGACATTAAAGCAAGCGCTTCTTGGGAGGCAACTCATGTGTTCAAATGAGGGCTTGATGGAATTCTAACTCTATAACCAGATTTGCGTTCCTAAACTCTACTCTTTATTGCTTTTACTTTGCCTTGATTGTTGTGTTTGTTAGTTGTGTCATTTGCTTGTTTATATGTGAGTCTATGTTTGAAACATCGAGGACAATGTTTGGTTTAAGAGTGGGGGGGGGTAAAAAAGTGTTTTTATTGAAAATTCATGGGTTTTTATCACCTAGCACCACTAGAGTTGTTTCTCACTGTGTTTAAGTGTTTTTAGA
Source organism: Malus domestica (assembly GCF_042453785.1). Classification (NCBI taxonomy): domain Eukaryota; kingdom Viridiplantae; phylum Streptophyta; class Magnoliopsida; order Rosales; family Rosaceae; genus Malus; species Malus domestica. Next base: position 24,686,902 of record NC_091669.1, read on the forward strand.
GTGTTTTGAAGTGTTTTAGTGTGTTTTGAAAGAAAAATATGAAAATTTGAAACAAAAATAGAAAAAGTTTTGAAAAACCCAAAAAAGAGTCGTTTTAGAGTCGTTTTTGTGTGTTTGTGTCTTATGGTACCTTCCAACACAATGATGAGGATTTGGTTTTCAATTGCATGACTGTTAAAGAAAATTACAAACATGGATGGAAGTTTGATATGCTCTTTGGTTTATGCTTGGTTATAGTTGTCGTTTACGACTTCACATGTAATCACAAAAGAAAAAAAAATCAGTTTTTGTAACATGTTTGAAGGAAGGAACTCAAACTAACGCTACAACCTTGAGAGACTTAAGCCTAAAACTTTATTTGGAGAGCTATTAATCTGTTATTTCTTGTTTCCTAAAGTTGTTGCATGATCTCATCATTCTTTGCTTGGTTGCTACTTAGAATGCGTTTCATCATTTCAGTTCCAAATACTAGAACTCATGCCCTTTTCATTAAAAACTTAAAATTGAGTGCATAACATATAACAAGATGAAGTTGTTTAGTAGTTTCTACCAGAGCCAAAAAGCCTTCATCCCATGCATTTATTTTTGTAGGTTTAACCCCTTTGAGCCTTAATTAGCCTATTTTCTTTCATTAGCCACATTATCCTTACCTAGCCTAGAATAGGACTATCCATACCTTGTTCTTAAAGTATAGTGGAGCATGACTTAGAGGGAATTCCTTTTGATCAAACATATTGCAGAAATCAAGTGTGGGGGAAGGATATGTAGATGGGTAGAAAGAAAAAAAAAAGCAAAAAAAAAAAAAAAAGGGAAAAAAACGTGAAAAGAAGAAAAAGTGGAAAACGAAAAAAAAAGTTGTGAAATATGTGAGAATGAACTCACAAGTGTTGGTTGTTAAGGAAAGGGTCCCAAAAAGTTTGAATATGACCCTAAGTATGTACGAAATCCCTTTAGTATTTTAAGTTATTTGCTGCATTCAAGAGTGAATTCTAAGTTGATTTCATTACTTTGCTTACCATTGCTTTAAGAACCTTTGTTTATTCTCACCTTTCTTTGTTAGCCAATACCCTTAGCCCCATTACAACCCTTTGACTTCTATCTTGGTTGTTGTGTGTTTCAATATGTGGAGTTTGGGATTGGTATGAGCATATGGTATCCCTGGTTCTCGCATCTAAGTAGTGATATTCCATTCATGAGATCATATATACACATGCATTAATAATTCCAGAAAGTGCTTTCTTTGTTTAAAACATATGTGAGTGGCTAGTCTACATGTTTCCATCAATCCTCTCACATATACCTAGTATAGGGAGTGTAGTTAGAAAATCTAAGTGAAAATAGAGTGTATATCCGGTGAGGAATTAAGGGAATTCTATAAGGCATGTTACTACCTTCAAAATATTGTTTTAATTGATTAAATGCGAGCTAGTGAGTGGTGACTGTGATTAAGTATGCGCTCGAAGTAAGGATAACTAAAATCTATGTGAGTGGTGATTTATAATATGTCATGTTTCATTAGAAATCCCTGAGGCAAACGTTGGAAGGTTTAGGTTATGTTTTGTTTGTTTTATTTCTTTTGTTTTGCTTGAGGACTAGCAAAAGCTAAGTGTGGGGGAATTTGATAGGAGCATATTTATGCGACTTAGTTAGCTTGTTTTCTTGCATTTATGTTGTTAGTTCTTACTTATTATAGTGTTTTAAGCTATTTTCGTGTGTTTGTAGGTCTAATTGGCAAAGTTGGCAAGAAAGTGCGTTTTGAAGCATTTTGGAGCAGTTTTGAGCATTAAATGGATAACATACGTGGGGAGCACTTTGGATGGACCTTTTTGAAGTTCAAAAGGCTAGGAATATGATAAGGAGATGAAGAAATTAAATTCAAGGCAAAGAAGATAAGGAATTAGCTCAAAAGAGGAAACATTATCCAAAACCTTATCCAACCTTATGTTATCCAAACCAACCTTATCTTATCTTATCATATCCTAATCTTATCATACCTTAAATCTAACTACAAGGGGACCTAAATATCTATTTCTAGAAGCTAATTCTAGAAGCATTCCTTTCTAGAAGTCTTAATTTCTGCCACAAAACATATTGTTTCTAGAAACCCTATAAATGTGGCACCTAAACCCTTCTAGAAAGCCTTGCCTTGCCTTGCACTCCTCTCCCTTTCCCTCCAATTTGTGCCGCACCTTTCCTCACCCAATTCTCTTTGGTTTCTGATTTAATTAGCATTTTTCCTTGTGGATTTGGGTTATGCAAATCCTTTTCAGAAATTAATTGGGCTAAACCTTTTTCCTGGTGGACTTATACATGTGTGCCGCACCCTAGGGTCCTAATTCTCTATTTATGCTGATTTCTAACCTAATTCCCCCTAGGGTTTGCCGTGCTTATATATATGTATTTTTAGCCAAAATTTGTCCACCACCTCCCAAATCATTGGAAAACCCTCTCAGCCGCAATCCACACCATTCTACAACCTTTTGCTGCAACTTTGGAGAAGAAGGGGCCCTTGCCGTGCCATCCTTGAAAGGATTGTGTCGCAACTCACCTGCAACAATTGAGATTTTTAGAGTTCTTTCTTCCCTCATTTTAGTTTCAATGTTTATTTCAGTTTGCTTTTCTATTGCCATGAACATGTGTAACTAAGTTTTTCTTAGTTAGAGGTGAATTCAAAACCATGGACATATGTTTAATATAAATTGATTCCTTTTAGTTATTGTTTCGTAAAACATGAATGTGATTTACTTATCTGCGTTATTGAGAACTTATTCTTGTGTGTTGATTAAGGATGCATACTTAGTTTGCATACATGAATTTGATGCTAAATTCCCAAACAAGGTTTTTGTTTCAAATATTGTATGGCTGCATCTAACGTCTCGTTAGACTACCTACGTACCCTAAAGAAGGATCAAGATATTAGTAGTTCACAATAGTATTTCAAAGAATTCACATTAATCAAAGTAATAATCGATTTATAAACATTTATGGAATTGTCAATCATATATATATATATATAATACACGATAGAATGGAAAAGACCCACTCACCTGTGGTCAGCGCTACGACTCCCTAGCATGCATATCAAGACATCATGAACTATCGTCACCTATGACCAATTATCAAATCACATCTCAGAGTTCTGACTGATAGAATACATAATTTACATAAAACACATCACTACGTAATTCAATTCGGAAGATCTACATCACGGATTTCCGATCCGTTGCTTCCAAAGATTCACATTATACTTCTAGAACAACATCATAAGATTTCATTATGATCCAATGATAGGAGCATATTTATGCGACTTAGTTGGCTTGTTTTCTTGCATTTATGTTGTTAGTTCGTAGTTACTTTAGTACTTTATGCTATTTTTGTGTGTTTGTAGGTCCAGTTGGCAAAGTTGGCAAGAAAGTGCATTTTGGAGCATTTTAGACCAATTTTGGGCTGGATTGGATTGCATGCATGTGGAGCACAAGGAATGGACGCTTTTGAAGATCAAGTGAAGCAAGGAATGTGCTAAAGAGATGGAGAAATTAATTCAAGACTTGGAACATGAGTAATCAGCTGCAAGGGGACTTAAATACTCTTCTAGAAGGCTTATCCCTATCCTATAAACATGCCACACCATCCTTTATAGAAACCCTAGAAAGGTGACGCCTTCTTCCCTTCTAGAAGCTTAAGAACTTGCCATAAGATATTCCTTCTAGAACCCCTAAAAGAGTGTCGCACCTTTCACCTTCTAGAAGCCCTAAAAATCTGCCAGAAACCCTAGTTCTTTTCCCCCTTGGATTGGGCCGAGCCTTTCCTTGTTCTTCAAAATGTGTGTGCCGCAAACCCTAAGCTTTTTCCCTTCAGAAATTTCCCAAACCCTAGCCTATAAATATATGTTTTTAGCCACAATTTCGCACCACCCCCCTCATATAATTCTACACCACATTCAGCCGCGTACACACACCAATTCATACCCTTTGCCACAACTTTGGAGAAGAAAAAGCTTTGCCGTGGCTTCCATTGGAGGAGGAGGACCTTGTGTCGCAAGCCACCTGCAACCATTAGAGTTCTAAGAGTTCTTTCTTCTCTCGTTTTTGTTTCAATGTTTATTTCAGTTTGCTTTTCAATTGTTATGAACATGTGTAACTAAGTTTTTCTTAGTTGGAGGTGAATTCGAAGCCATGGACATGTTTAATATGAATGGATTACTTTCAGTTATTGTTTCGTAAAACATGAATGTGATTTACTTATCTGCGTTATTGAAAACCTATTCTTGTGTGTTTATTAAGGATGCATACTTAGTTTGCATGCAGGGATTTGATGCTAAATTATAAGGGAATTTCACCTAATCATTATGAACCTATAATTAAAAGTAGTGGAGATTGCTAGTCACAATCGTGTTAAGTAAATTATGGGCAAGAGTTCATGCAGTTCATAGTTACGAATGCCTTGTCAATGCTTATGATTTTCATAGAACTTAATGATCTTTGGTATGTATCTCTATCATGTTGTTCATATAGGGAACTTGAGAAGAATAATTTGGTTGCGATGCGTTGTCCATTCAATTCAATGAACTTAGGAAAATCTGAAAGTTAATTAGTGCATTCACAATTAATTTGGGGTATTGTCATTCATGGTTTAAAGAAACAATACTGGAAATCAATTTATGTTGCATATGGTTCATGTGTGGAGAAGGATTCTCTGGCTGAGTTTTCACCATTCAAATCACCTAATTTACTTTGTTTTGCAATCTGTTTAGTTTAGCTAAATTTCGTCCAAATCAATTCCCCCTTTAATTAAGTGTGTTAGATTAGTTAGAAAAGTGTTCAAATCTGTCTAATTTAGTGTTTTGAGTCTTAATAGTCTTAAATTCGTCCAATTAACTCCCTAGAGTCAGTTTTGAGTCAATTTCACTTAGTTTTGCTTTTTTGAGTAGTTTGAGTCAGTTTTAAGTCTTAAGTGTTTAGTTTTGTGTTTCTAAGTCTAGTATGTGTTTTTGAGTCATATTTGTGTAGATTAGCATCCCTAGTTAATCCTCGGTCTAGAACGATACCTACTTTCATATACTACAACTATCTTAATAGGGTTTTAATTTGTGTGTTAGTTAAATTTCACATCATCCAACTGTTGGATCCCCGCCAATTGCCAAAACCAAATGGCGATCAACATTTTATTTTATGAACTTATAAATCCAATTTGGGAAGATCCGTACGTCGGATTCCCGATCCGTAAGTTTTTATCATTCTCAAATATTACGTACTAATATGTATCAAAGTTTGGTGACAATCGAAAGGATGAATCATCGATTCATATAAAGGTCAAGTGATGTATTGTAATGAACTAAGTTCAAATAATCAAACCACATCATATGGATATCAATTATGACATTAGAACATCTAATTGAACTTAAAAGGACATCGTCGGGCCCCTGGCCAGGTCGCCACCGCATGTACCGCCGCGGGTGGTGGCTGGCCGCCAAGGTTTGCCGGAAAATTCCACTATTTCTAAAAATTCTCAAATTTTGCATAAATGAAGATCTCAAAGAAATGAACAACTTTCATACCTGCCACAAAGTCTAAAAGTGGACGGAAGGTGGTCAATTTTGTCCACAAAGCCGGCGGTGCCTAAAACTTCCCGGCGTCGATTTGTCATCTACGGTGGATCAACGGGGTCAAGGTTGGTTGGGATTTCCTCCTAGGATGATGGGCTACAAAGCCCAAGTGGTGGCATCAGCCATTGCTTTGCCGATTTGCCGAAAAATTGAAAAAAGTGGCCGGACACGGTTTTGACAAGTTAGATTTCGTGGTTTCGCCCCGCCACATGTGGTGGTTTCTAAAGGTGGTTCTTGGATGGGTTTTGTAGAGGGGAATGAGAGCTTCAAGATGGTGGTGGTGGCATCGAAAAACTCCACCGGAGTTGGCCGGAATCGGCCTTGGAAGATGGGTGGTCGCAATGGGTGTGGGTGTGGGTGTGGGTATAGGTGCACAGAAAGCTAGGAGCTTTCCTCTTTTTTTTTTCTTCTTCTTCTTTTCCTGATTTTCTGATTGGGATGTTGCCTTCTCCCTCTCTTCTAATTGGTTCATTGTCCCTTTAATTTAATTGGTCCACTATTCCCACTTGGTGGGAGTTCAAAATTAAACTAACAAGTAACCAATTTCAAATGTCCGTAACTATACTGTTATAATCCGGACTCATAAATGGCTTTCACCTATGCGTTCATACCATCGAGTACTACGAAAATATGCCAAAAGAATAAGTCATACGTTCTTCTAGACAATGGTCAACAGAAATCAAAATCCTTGCCTCTTGACATTTTTGTCAATTCCCTTGATTAAAATAAATAAAAACGAAATTTTAGGGATGGGTTGTCACAATCTACCCACCTTAAAAAATTTCGTCCTCGAAATTTAAAATCATTAGCTAACATAATATACTCCCGAAGATAGGAAAAAGTCTAATACATATATATGTATATATAAGGAGGAAATCAAATAGAGATGATGCATAAAAGAGAATGTCATTTCGTCATGATCAGAGTGCAGTGATTCGTCTTTCATTCTCTTTCAAAACAATATTACAGTATAAAATCTTTACGAAAGCATCAAGTCAAAATAAATATATTTAAATCAAAATTGAACATTGAAAGTTTTCATCCACACACTCGTAGCTTTACCTACTCTGAAGGTAAGTATATAATAACATTGGGTTAAGTCCAATAATAAGTAAACGACTTAATGTAACCGGACGAGGGTGTAATATTACCATCTTGTCCCTCATTGGAGAAATACACATACATCATCTGAACAAGCCTCAAACATGCTCACACACTACTTTCTCAGGCAACATCGTCAACACCATAAAATTTCCGTATCACAATCTCCATCATTTTAATACTTACCCACAACTCTATGCTGCAACTCACATATTGCTACCACATCTCAAATGGTGTCGTACTCATAACCAGGAATGTAACCTCAGTTACACATAACTCTAACAAGGCTAAGTGTCTAACAATCATGTTCTGTGCATAAAATTTCTGTATATCGATTCCAATGGTATCATAGCTAACCATAGTTACAAGCAACCAAAATAGAGATAATGGTATGTTACAACCATACAACTCATGGGACGAACAAAATGCAACATGTCCATTAAAGTATGAGTAACTCGCTTCACTCTAATCGTTAGTTTAGGGGTGGAAATGTGATACAAAACAACATCTAACACTTACAACCCATAAAAAGACTTCCAAAGGCTTGGAAGTGAAACAAGTAACATGATGAAATATAAATACACTAAGATGATAATTTTGTTGGGTTATTGATTGTCTGAACTTGTATAAAAATCTAGAAGCAGCTTTCTCATGATGCCATCATCCTCTGAAAGTAAACAAAAAAAGAAACTGTGGTTATCCAGTTTGTTTGGACTTGATTTCCTCTACATCCTTCTACTCTAACCGAAGGCGAGACGCCTAGGTTGAAACTTCTCTTCAATCACCTCAAGGGGAGCCCCAATTCTAATTTCTTTTTTATCTCCACATTTGATCGTGTCACGAACAAGGACTTTTATATCACGTCCCATAGATAAGTTAGCAACATCCCACTTCTATCTTAGTTGTCTTCACAAGTGTCTTGTTGTTGAAATTTCAACGCCCATTTTAAAAGAATAACCATCGCCAATACTTTAAGCTTTGAGGTTGGAAGAATACTGCTTTCTACTTAAGTAAAACTATCACTAATTGGAACACCACACAAGTGTAACATTGGTTCAGCATCACGATTATTGATTTTCACATTCTCTACACATACAAAATACCTCGAACTGAGAGTAAATAATGATACTTCCCAACTCCATTCAAATAACAAAATGATTATAATCATTTAAACCATTTCTTGAAAAGGTAACTCCATATCGATACTCATATTTTCCAACTGAAATAGAATAGGACAAGGTGAAATTGTTCAAAAGTAAATATGTCATTTTCATACAACTGGAAAGATACACTGTAGTGCACTCAAAGTTGCTGATTAAATGCTTCAACTGCCACTGTCAGAAACTTAGTCCGTTCCAAAAGTAAGTGTATTTAAGAAGTTCTAAGGTTAATAAAGATTTTAAACACGTTATCCATAGAGAATTGTCATTAGATTTCCAAGCAAAGATGATAATTGTTAACTTTAATTCACGGATTAAATAGTTCATTCCAAATGGTTCTAAACATTGGTAAGACTACTATGAATTCAACAAGCTTCACGAGAAAACCCTGAGTTTCAAAAGTTTGTTACATAGACCACCAATTTGAAATAGGATCTGTGCGAAAAGATGCAAGAAAACTAATGTAGTACGAAGAAGTGGAATGGTGCTATTCTCCCAAATATTGCCAAGGAATCAAAATTATTTTTATTTCTACTCTCAAAAGATTTAATAATGACAGTTAACAATAGTGATGAGATCAACCCATAAATCCCTGGCGATACACCAAAAATGATACATTAACCTCCAAGTTAGGGCCATCAACTAGTCTCAATTCCACACCTTTCCTTGGCAGAAAAGTTCTTTGCTTATAATCTAGAGACACTCGCCAAAATGATCTTCTAAAGATCGACGAGTCGTCAAATCTGCCCAAAACTTAGGAATAACTAACATATTTTCCGTATTCGACGAGGTGGCAAGATTCAAACATTAGACTCGACAACCAAGAATGCTCACATCACGCATGTGATGAACGCAATACTGCCAACCCTGGCTCTGATACCAAACTGACACACCTCGACCCGGAATGTCCACTAGGACTCCGAATTGAGCTGCGCTGGCCGACACCCGAAAGGTGACGAAGCTATAAAGCGAGAAGATGTGGAAAAAATGTGAATAAATTTAAACCTAAGAGTGCCTAAATATAAGAGTGCGTTGGTGAGCGGGAAGGAACCCCCTTCACACATGACATTAGAGCATAAGTAAGTACAATACAGTGGAATAAGAATCGTACCCTCAGAAAAATCTCCAATACTAAGAATCGCCACAAATCTTCGACGATAAGAAAACTCAGCTAATAAAACCTGGAGGGTGAAAACAAAACAAAGGTGAGTGGCCCTATAAATAAAATTTTAATAGAAACCATATAAAGCTTTATAACCCCTCGCTGCAACACCTGTATAGTTTCCAGAAAATCATACCACGTATCAATGTGAAATCATAAGTATATCAATAGTAAACCATAAATATACCACAACACAGCATCTCATCAGTAATATCAATAATCACGTGAATAGTAACCTATATGTCATCAATCAATGCTAACTCATATGTTGAAGTCACCTATAGTGCCTTGTAGAACTTATCCATATCTCATCACATATGCTAGCTCTTAAGTCGGAAGTCACCTATAGTGACCTGTACGACTTATCCATATCTCATCATATATGCTAGCTCATAAGTCGGGAGTCACCTATAGTGACCTGTACGACTTATCCATATCTCATAACATATGCTAGCTCATAAGTCGGGAGTCACCTCTAGTGACCTGTACGACTTATCCATATCTTATCACATATGCTAGCTCATAAGTCAATAGTCATCTATAGTGACTTGTACGACTTATCCATATCTCATCACATATGCTAGCTCATAAGTCAGAAGTCACCTATAGTGACATGTACGACTTATCCATATCTCATCATATCTGCTAGCTCATAAGTCAGGAGTCACCTCTAGTGACCTGTACGACTTATCCATATCTTATCACATATGCTAGCTCATAAGTCAATAGTCATCTATAGTGACTTGTACGACTTATCCATATCTCATCACATATGCTAGCTCATAAGTCAGAAGTCACCTATAGTGACATGTACGACTTATCCATATCTCATCATATATGCTAACTCATAAGTAGTGACCTGTACGACTTATCCATATCTCATCACATATACTAGCTCATAAGTCAGGAGTCACCTATAGTGACCCGTACAACTTATCCATATCTCATCACATATGCTAGCTCATAAGTCGGGAGTCACCTATAGTGACCTGTACGACTTATCCATAGCTTAATAAGTATACCTGCACACGAGTCGGAACCTCCTAAGGTGGTCTGTACAATAGGAATGGGTGTAAATAAATACGCTCAAGTGCTACAATCACATAAAGACTGTGCGAATAATCGCGGGTCACCTACGAGTTGGAACAACCTATAATGATCTGTATGACAGACCTATGCACCTACCTTAGATCCAAGGTGAGCGTAAGGTGCGAGAGGTGAACATCACGTGAAGGATTGTGCCCTGGCCATGGGCGGGAGCACTAACACCGGGGTACAGGTTTATAAGCTCTAAATGCATCTCACGTGACATATACAACTCATAGGCAACTTGTACGACAATGTTGGAGTTGCTTAAAACATAATGTGATCATGCCATAACTCAATCATTTCAACTAATACCATAACTCACCTGAACTTACCTGTGTGTTCCGCGTTCATCTTTGCACTTTAAAGCATTCATAATAATTTTGTGCAGGTAGTATACACATGGATATGCCATAATACAAATCTAAAACTCAACCATATCATAGTATTTTTCCAATAAATACATACATATATATATGTATATATATATATATATATATATGATGTGAAATAATCCAACATGCAAATTAAACCCTATTGATTATGTAATTGTGTAGGGATCGTTCTAAACCGAGGATTAACTAGGGCTGCTAATCTACCTAAATTAAACTCTAAAGGGGCGTTTGTTTCACCTCCTTAGGAGGAACTGGACTGGACTGGACTACAGTCCCATGTTTGATAGGTGTTGGGACTAAGTTAAGTGGGATTAAAGGGGACTCGTGTGGACTACGGGGCTCGCTAGGTAGTCTTAGCGAGACCCCCCAAATACCACCGAATTGCTAAGATCGTTCTCTGCTCAACTCCTCAGCGCTTTGCTCGACTGTTCACCCTGCTCGACAACCTCACCGGACCATCCTAGGACCACCGCCGTGTCCTCGTAAATCATGGCTTCCTCTGTAACTTTCTCTTCTTAGTTGCTCCGCACGTCGTCTCTCCTTGCTTCGCCGCTCTCATTTCCTTTTTCCTCACTGCCTCGCACATTAAAAAATCCAAAATATCCAACCCCAGAATTAGAAACAAAAAACAGAAAAAAATTTACAAAATCGTTGTTCCTTTGAAACCCAGTCGTTCCATCAGCCGTACATCAGTCGTTCCTGCACCTCCAAAATCCAAATCGCGCCATGGGCTCTGTTGATTGTATGATTTGTTCATTTTGCTTGGCTGTGAGAGGATGAGCTTTCGTCGACGGCGACTGGGATGAGCACCAGTACTTTTTGCTCTAAGAGGGAGAAAGAGGAAAAAGAGGAAACTGGGAGTGCTGAGAGCATCGGAGGACCCGGTGGACAAGCTCGACGTTCGGAGGAGGAGAAATTGATTCTTCGTTTTGCAGAATTTTTTTTGGCAATTAATCAGTTTTGGCAATTAATCAGAAAAAAGAGGAAAGGGACGGAGAGTATGGGACGAAAAGAACAAGGAAGAAAAGGATGGAGGCTTCCAGAGAGAGGTAGAGTATTATTAGATGAAAAAAAGATAGAATTAATTAATATAATATTATTAGATATGAATTAAAAAATATAAAATATTGTAGTTTGTTATTATCCTTCTTTTTAGTTCGACACTGCACCAAACGCTTCACTAAATCAGTCCAGCTTAGTCCCTGAAGCTAATCCAGTCCGAGATAGTCCAGTACAACAAGCACACCCTAAAACACTAAACTAGACTTAAAAACACAAAACTAGACTCTATAGACTCTAAATTGACCTAAAACACTCAAATCAGCAAAACTAACTTAAAAAGACTCAAAATAGGTTCTAAGGACTATTTGGATGAATTTAACACTAGTGAGACTCAAAACACTAATTTGGACAGATTGAAATACCTTTTTAACTAATCTAAGACACTTAATTGAAAGAGGGGTTGATCTGGACGAATTTAATTAAATCAAACAGATTGGAAACTAAAGCAAACTAGGTATGAAATTGGGTGAATTGAATGGTGAAATAGGCTATTTAGAGAGTCCTTCTCCACACATGAACATTTGATTTCTAGTATTGTTTCTTTAAACCATGAACGACAATGCCCCAAATTAATCGTGAACGTACAAATTAATTCTCAGATTTCCCTAAATTCATTTAATTGAATGGACAACGCATTGCAACCAAATTACTCTCATCAAGTTCCCTATATGAACAATATGATAGAGATACATTAAAAGATCATTAAGTTCCATGGAAATCATAAGCATTGACAAGGCAATTATAACTATGAACTGCATGATACTCTTGCCAAGAATCTACTTAACACGATTGTGACTAACAATCTCCACTACTTGTAATTATAAGTTCCTAACGATTAGGTTAAAGTCCCTTATAATTTAGCATCAAATTCATGTATGCAAACTAAGTATGCATCCTTAATCAACACACAAGAATAAGTTATCAATCAAATAGATAAGTAAATCACATTCATGTTTTATGAAACAATAATTGAAAGGAATCAATTCATATTAAACATATGTCCATGGCTTCGAATTCACCACTAACTAATAAGAACTTAGTTACACACGTTCACATCAATTGAAAAGCAAATTGAAATAAACATTGAAACTAAAACGAGGGAAGAAAAAAACTCTTAGAACTCCCAAGGATGCAGATGGCTTGTGCACAAGGTCCTCCTTCATCAATGGAATGCACGATAAGGATCTCCTTCTTTTCCAAAGGGAGCAGCCAAGATGTATGTTGGTGTAGAATGATGTAGAATGGTGTAGAATGGTGTAGAATGGTGTTTGAGTTGCGGCAGATTGTATTTCTGAATAGTATAGGGGTGGTGATGAATTTTGGCTTCAAACACATATATATAGGCACGGCACAAACCCTAGGGTAAATAGATTAGGGCTTAAACTTAGCAGAAATAAAGGATTTGGACGAGGATTTGTGGCAAAAGTGTTTAAATCCACTAAGGAAAGGGATTGGCCTAATTAATTTCTGAAAAGGATTTGCGCAACCCAAATCCATAAGCAATAAGGCTAACAAAATTAGAATCCAATAGGAATTGCATGAGGAAGGGTGCGGCATAGATTGGAGGGAAAAGGAGTGGCTTGCAAGGCAAGGCAAAAGCCTTATAGAAGGGAATAGGCGCCACCTTTGTAGGGTTTCTAGAAACAATGTGTTTTGTGGCTGATTTGGGACTTCTAGAAGGGAATGCTTCTAGAAATAGCTTCTAGAAATAGATATTTAGGTCCCCTTGCAGCTAGATTTAAGGTATGATGCGATGAGGATAGGATAAGATAAGATAAGGTTAGTTTGGATAAGATAAGGTTGGATAAGGTTTTGGATAATGTTCCTTCTTTTGAGCTGATTCCTTATCTTCTTTGTCTTAAATTTAATTTCTTCATCTCCTTATCAGATTCCTAGCCTTTTGAACTCCAAAAACGTCCATCCATCTTGGCCATACATGTGCTATCCATTTAGTGCCCAAAACTGCTCCAAAATGCCCAAAATTGCACTTTCTTGCCAACTTTGTCATTTGGACCTACAAACACACAAAAATAGCTTAAAACACTATAATAAACACAAACAACTATGAAAATGCACGAAAACAAGCTAACTAAGTCGCATAAATATGCTCTCATCAAATTCCCCCACATTTAGCTTTTGCTAGTCCACGAGCAAAACGAAACAAACAAAACAAAACAAAACATAACCTAGACCTTCCAACATTCGCCTCAGGGATTTCCAATGGAACATGACATGCTAAAAATCACTACTCATATAGATTTTTGCTATCCTTACCCTCGAGTGCATACTTAATCGCAGTCACCACTCACTAGCTCGCAATTAATCAATTTAAAACATTGTTTTGATGGTATTAACATGCCTTAGAGAATTCCCTCAATTCCTCATAGGATATACTCTCTATTTTCACACAGATTTTCTGACTACACTCCCTATACTAGGTATATGTGAGAAGATTTATGTAAACATGTAGACTAGCCACTCACATATGTTTTAAGCAAAGAAAGACCTTTCTGGAATTATTAATGCATGTATATATATATGATCTCATTAACGGAATGCTACTACTTCGAAGCGAGAACCAAGGATACCATATGCTCATACCAATCCCAAACTCCACATATTGAAATACATAACAACCAAGATAAAAGTCTAAGGGTTGTAATGGGGCTAAGGGTATTGGCTAACAAAGAAAGGTTAGGGATAAACAAAGGTTCTTAAAGCAATAGTAAGCAAAGCAATAAAATGAACTTAGAATTCACCCTTGAATGCATCAAATAACTTGACACACTAAGGGGATTTCGTACATCTTATGGTCATATTCAAACTTTTTGGACCCTTTCTTCAACAACCAATACTTGTGATTTCATTTTCACTTATTTCACAACTTTTTTGTTCTTTTCCTTTTTCTTCTTCTTTCTGTTTTTTTTCTTTTTTTTTTTTTCTACCCGTGCCCTATTTCTTTGGCACACAAAACACACTTTTGAAACCCTTCCCCCACACTTGTTTTCTGCAATAATGTTGATCAAAAGGAATTCCCTCTAAGTCATGCTCCACTATACTTTAAGAACAAGGGTGTGGATAGTCCTATTCTAGGCTAGGTAAGGATAATGTGGCTAACAAAGAAAATGGGCTAATTAAGGCTCAAAGGGGTTAAACCTACAAAACAAATGCATGGGATGAAGGCTTTTGGGCTCTGGTGGTAACTACTAAACAACTTCATCTTGTTATATGGTATGCACTCAATTTTAAGCTTTGAATGAAACGGGCATGAGTTCTAGTATTTGGAACTAAAGTGATAAAACGCATTCTAAGTAGCAACCAAGCAAAGAATAATGAGATCATGCAACGAATTTAGAAAACAAGAATGCACAGATTTATCACTCTCCAAATAAAGTTTAGGCTCAAGTATCTCAAGGTTGTAGCGTTAGTTTGAGTTTCTTCCTTCAAGCATGTTACAAAAACTAATTTTTTCCTTTGTGCTTACATGTGAATTCGTATACGACAACTACAACCAAGCATTAACCAAAGGGCATATCAAACTTCCACCCATGTTTGTAACTTTTTTTAACAGTCATGCAATTAAAAACCAAATCCTCATCATTGTGTTGGAAGGTATCCTCAGACACAAACACACAAAAACAACTCTAAAACGACTCTTTTTGGGTTTTTCAAAACTTGTAATACTTTTCTTTTTCTTTTTTTCAAATTTTCGTATTTTCTATCAAAGACACACTAAAACACTCCAAAACACTTAAAAACAATGAAAAACAACTCTAGTTATGCTAGGTGGTAAAATCCTACGAATTTGCAATAAAAACACTTGTTTACCCCCCCCCCCCACACTTAAACCAAACATTGTCCTCAATGTTTCAAACATAGACTCACACATAAGCAAACAAACGACACAACTAACAAACACGACAAGCATGGCAAAGTAAAAACAAGAAAGAGTAGAGTTTAAGAATGCAAATCTGGTTATGGAATCAGAATTTTATCAAGCCCTCGTTTGAACACATGGGTTGCCTCCCAAGAAGCGCTTGCTTTAACGTCTTCCAGCCGGACGATACCTCCATTTAAGCTCCATTGTAATCCACGGCATGGAGGGGTATTTCTTCCACAACATGCTCCTCAGAATACTCATGCATTGGATCTATGAATGGTAAGGCATAATCATCCTTCCTCATTGTGGTGTTTAGCTTTCTAAAGTCAATGTAAATGATCCCACCATTGTGGATTGGATTGGGGACCTACACCAAAGAAGGTAACAACCTATTAGTTGAAATGGGAACTGCAATCGGACTAGATGGCTCACCAATGTGTTGCAATGAAGTGGCAGCACTGTCAATAGATTCTTCATTGGTGCTCTCGGCTAGATTGTGCATTTTGACGTTAATGGCATGTTCTCTATGCTCTACTCCAATTCCCTCGTCTTTGGTGGTTTGAAATTCATCCTTCTTAATTGGTGCTGAATTTTCCTGCCCTACATCTTTTATTACATCAATGGCAAAACAAGAACGAACATCCTTAGAATTCTCAAGAGATTCAGGAATTTTAAAGTTAATCATATCGCTACCAAACGCCATTGTTAACGCTCCATTGGCCACATCAATCTTGGTTTGAGCTGTTTTCATAAAAGGTCGTCCAAGTAAGATTGATGATGGTAGAGAGTGGGCTGAATCCTCCACGTCAAGCACATAGAAATTTGCAGGAAAAATCAAGTGGTCTACCTACACCAAAACATCTTCCAAAACCCCTTTCGGGTAGGCTTTAGATCGATTGGCTAGTTAAATAATAACAACATCAATTTTAAGCTCTTGTAGATTCATAGATGCATAAACAGAATATGGCATGACATTAATTGATGCACCTAAATCTAGAATGGCATGTTTAAACCTTGTATTACCAATTACACAAGGGATAATGAAACTACCTGGATCTTTGCATTTAGGTGGCAGCTTTCTTTGCAACATGGCAGAGACATTCTCACTCACATGTACCACCTGTTTCTCCCAAATCTGTTTCCTTGTTGTACAAAGCTTCTTAAAAACTTAGCGTACTTTGGGATTTGCTTTATAGCATCAAGGAGTGGAATATTGACGTGCACCTTTCTAAACATCTCCAGAATGTCTTTTTCATCCTCTTCTTTCTTGGCTTGCATAAACCAACTAGGAAAGGGTGCATTTAGTGGAATAGAACTAGAAAAATTCAAATTAGGACTTGGTCGAATTGGATAGTTTGGGAAGTGTAGGAGTGCACGGCAAGGTTGTTTCCTTCCTTACCGTGGGTGTGTGTTGGATATCCTCCTCTTGTTGCAGCTTTTCGTCCTCCGTTTGGGCAGATTTTGATGGTTGGGTATGTGTTGGACTTGTGGTGGTGCGTATGGCATTTGATACATCCTAGGGGGTTGTGGCCGAAATCCTCCTTGTTGGGCAGGTTGTTGTGGTTCTCTCTACTTGAAATTTGGGTGATCTCTCTACCCCGGATTGTAAGTGTTAGAGTAGGGGTCATTATGTTGTTGATTGTGGCCTTGAAAACCCACAGCATTGAGGGTTTCCCAACCTCCATTCTCAATCAATTAAGGGCATTGGTTATTGAGATGTCCTTGCATAGAACACACGCCACAAACACTTGGTCCTTGTATCTTCATCCCTTCAGCCATCTGAGATATAATAGAAGTGAGGTTAGTTAATTGTGATTGAATGTTGGACATAGAACTTACCTTATTTACTTGCTGCCATGGGGTGTCTCTTTGTCCAAGTCCTTCGTATTGTTGTGCATTGAACGCTTGGTTGGCAATTAGGGTCTTTGCAGCCATTGATGTTTTGTCCACCAATGCACCTCTCGCTGAAGCATCTAGCATTTGTCGCTCAATTGGAAGAAGTCCTTCGCAAAAGTATTGAAGTAGAAGTTCTTTTTTCATTTGATGTTGAGGAAATGAGGCGACAAGAGCCTTAAAACGCGCATAGTATGCTGGGAAAGACTCTCCTTAGCTTCGTTGAATGCCACTAATCTTCTTCCTCAAGAGAATGACTTTCGAAGTGGGGAAGAACTTCTCTAAAAACCCCCTCTTCATGCTTTCCCAATAAGTGACCGTTCCAGGTGCTAATTCATAAAGCCAATCTTTAGCCTTTTCCAAAAGAGAGAATGGAAAGGCCTTCATCATCAAAATGTTCCCATCGACATTGATGGGTGTCATGCTTGATGCGAAATATTATAAGCACACAAATTAAACCCTCTTTTTGACAATTGTAGTATAGATGTACGTAGGGTATCGTTCTAAACCGGGGATTAGGAGGGCTTGCTAAAACCTCTAAACTGACTCAAAAACAAAAAGAAACCAAGTTAAAAATGTAAACCAAAGACTTTTAAAACAAGAAAGTAAAAGGGGGATTTGGGTTTGGTGAAGTTGAAAGTAAAACAAATAAACTAAAACTTAAATAGATTTTTAAGTAGGCAGATTATAAAACGAATTTGAGAAATAAGATGATGGATGGATTAGTTAGAGGTCCGTTCTTCACACATGACACACTTGTACATGAATCGATTTCCAATTGCTTTTCAATAAACTATGATGCTCAACACCCCAGATTGACCGTGATGCACAAATTAACCCTCAGATTTTCCTTTACTTATTGAATTGGATGAATGCATGCGACAATCCAAATTATTCTCTAAAAGTCCCCTATATGAATGCATAATAAAGATACAATCAGAGATCATTACGTTCAATGAAAATCATAAGTGTTGACGAGGCAATTGTAACTATGAATGCATGATACGTTTGTCAAGAATTCAATTAACGCGATTGTGACAAGCAACCTTCACTACTCATGAATATAAACTTGTAACAATTAGGTGTAACTCATTTATATTCTAGCATCTAATTCATGTATGAAAACTAAGTATGCATCCTTAATAAACATACAAGAATCAGTTATGAAGAAAATAGATAATTGAATTGCAATCACAACTTATCAAATCACAATTGGAAGAAATCAATTCATATCACAAGCATGTTCATGGCTTCAAACTTCCCCCTAACTAAATAGGGGTTTAGTTCCTCATGTTCACAAAACAAAGATAAATAGAATTATACATTGAAAACAAAAGAAAGAAAACACCTAAACGTTCCAACGATCCATGTTGGATAGCAAGCACGTACAAGAACTTTCCTCTTCTTCTTTGTTGCAACACAAGGTTGGAGTGATGTTTTGAAGGGTTGGTTATGTGGAGGAACGGATGGGAAGGAGTTTAGATATGTAGGGAGAGGCAAGGCAAGGCTTGGAGAATGGTTAATTTCTGGATGATTTGAATGAGGTTGCTGCCATGGTATTTATAGGAAAAGGATGGACTTGTTTAACACAAAATTCTGGTGGAATTGAGTAGGTGAGCACGGCAAGAGTGGGAATTGTTGGTGGGTTAGGTATTGAGTCATCCATTCACATGTCATGGTGAGTTAAGCATTGCATCATCCACTCACATGTCATGGTGATTTAAGCATTGCATCATCACTCAAATTTCTGGTGAAAGTGAATCAATGCCCACGGCATTGAAGAATTTCTTGGTTTTGAGTGAAGTTTTGGTCAATCCTTCTAGAAATTTATCCCACAATCGAGAAGCTTTATAATCTCCTTTTTCACGACTTCCATCATTGGAGGGTTGAGTCGGCGTTGAGCCTCTCGAGTTGGTTTAGCCCCCTCCTCTAGAAAGATGCGATGCATGCACGTTGTAGGGCTAATTCCCATAATATCGGCCAATGTCCATCCGATGGCTGTTTTATGCTCTTTCAACACCCGAATCAACTTTTCTTCCTCTAATGCCGTGAGTGATGAAGAGACAATGATGGGCAACGTCTCTTCCTCTCCCAAGAATGCATACTTTAAATGATCCGGCAACGGTTTAAGCTCAAGAACGGGGGCCTGAATCACAGAAGGTAACAACGTATTAGTGGAAACGGGAATTGGAATTGGGTTAGACGGCTTACCATGATGTTTTGGCAATGATTCCAAGGCAGCCACAAGCTCGGCTTGTTCATCATTTGGTACGGCCATGTTGGGTTTTGTGCCAAATCCTTGTGCAATTGTCGTTTCGAGTGGATCGTCTTCCAACATATCAAGATAATCCTGCGCCAATGCATCCAATATATCAATAGAAAAACAAGAATGATCATCTTTAGGAAATTTCATAGCTTCAGAAATGTTAAAGTTAATAATCTCCCCATCAAATTCCATTGTCAGCGTCCCTTTGAACACATCGATCTTGGTGCGTGCTGTTTTCATGAATGGCCTCCCAAGTAGAATCGGCAATGGGGTGACATTTGGTGAGTCCTCCATCTCTAAAACGTAGAAATCCGCTGGAAATATCAAGTTATCCACCTGCACCAACACATCTTCCAAAACTCCTTTCGGATATGCATTAGAACGATCGGCTAATTGAAATATAACACCATCGTTTTTAAGCTCTCCTAAGTTCATGGATGCATATATTGAGTATGGCATGACATTAATTGAAGCTCCTAGATCTAACATAGCATGTTCAAATTTAGTATTGCCTATAACACATGGAATTGTAAAACTTCCCGGATCTTTGCATTTAGGAGGTAATTTTCTTTGCAAAACAGCGGAAACATTCTCACTTACCTGGACAACCTCTTTGTTTGAAATTCTCTTTCTTGTTGTACATAGTTCCTTCAAAAACTTGGCGTACCTAGGTACTTGCTTAATTGCGTCAAGGAGAGGTATATTGACTTGCACTTTCCGGAACGTCTCTAGAATGTCCTTTTCAGCTTCTTTTTTCTTTGTTTGCTTGAACCTACTAGGAAAGGGGACATTCAAAGGAAAATCATTAGTAGGAATGGAATTGGACACGGTTGTACCTTTATTTGGCAGATTGGATGGCTTAGGAGCCATGGAGACTTGCGGCAAAGGAACCTCTTTCCTTGCCGTGGCCAACCCTTGTTCCTCCTCTTCAATTATCACTTCCTCCACCTTGTTTGGGGCTGATTTGGATGGTGGTGGGGCTGTTCCAACTTGTTTCCCGCTTCTTAACATGATTGCCTTGGCAGATTCAAAGCCTCCTTTTGGATTTGCAATGGTTGAGCTAGGCAACCTGCCTTGCTCTCGAAACTGCCCCATGAACTCGGCAATTTGCCCTACTTGTTTCTCCAACTCCTCCACCTTTTTGTCCCTATTTTGCATTCCCTGCG
This sequence comes from Malus domestica, assembly GCF_042453785.1. Classification (NCBI taxonomy): domain Eukaryota; kingdom Viridiplantae; phylum Streptophyta; class Magnoliopsida; order Rosales; family Rosaceae; genus Malus; species Malus domestica. The sequence continues at coordinate 24,707,678 of NC_091669.1, forward strand.
CCATAGAAGTTAGTAAATTAAAATTTTGATCATTATCAATAGACGAACCTGATTTTTGGGCAGGTTGTGCTTGGGGTTGAGTTGGTGCAAACGGCTTTTGATAGAAACCCGGGGGTTGTTGCCTAAATCCGCTTTGTTGTTGGCCTTGTTGGGGTTCTCGCCATTTGAAATTTGGATGATCACGCCAACCGGGATTGTAAGTATTGGAAAAGGGGTCATTCCTTGGTTGGTATTGGTTGCCAAATCCCACGGCATTGAGGGTTTCCCACCCTCCATTTTCTATCAACTGTGGGCACTTGTCCGTAAGGTGGCCTTGCATGGAACACACGCCACAAGCTGCCACGTTTTGCACTTTTGGACCTTCCACTACCTGAGAAAGCAAAGTAGTAAGGTTAGCCATTTGATTTTGAAGTTCGGTTATGGCACTTACCTCATTGACTTGATGTGGTCGTGGGTTACTCCTTTGTCCAACGCCTTCGTATTGTTGAGCATTCAACGCACGGTTGGAAATTAAAGTCTTTGCTGCCGTGGGGGTCTTGTCCACCAAGGCTCCTCCCGCCGAGGCATCTAGCATTTGACGTTCAATAGGAAGTAGCCCCTCGTAGAAGTATTGCAAAAGAAGTTCCTCCTTCATCTGATGCTGTGGACAAGAAGCAACAAGAGATTTAAAACGTTCATAATAAGTAGGAAAAGATTCACCTTCCTCTTGTTGAATTCCACTTATCCTTTTCCGTAGGAGGATGACTCGAGAAGTTGGGAAAAACTTCTCCAAGAAGGCCCGTTTCATGCTTTCCCATGATGTGACGGTTCCGGGCGCCAATTCGTACAACCAATCCTTCGCCTTTTCCAAGAGAGAAAAAGGGAAGGCTTTCATCTTCAAAATACTCCCATTGACATTGACGAGGGTCATGCTCGAACACACTACCTCGAATTCTTTCAAGTGTTTGTTAGGATCTTCCATGGACAACCTATGGTACTTCGGAATGTGGTGTAACAAGCTTGACTTCAATTCAAATTCTTCTGTCTTTCCTCGGGCTGCTGCGGGGTATTGGATACATAGAGGCGCGGCATTGTCCAATCCCGAGGCTGAAAGTTCTTTGATTGTTCGATTGTCCACCTCCATGTCTTTTTCTGCCTCCTCCTTTTCTTCAAATTCGGATTCAGAACTAGAACTAGGTGGATTAGGTTCTGGTACTTTCCTTTTCCTTCTCAAAGTTCGTTCAAAATTGTCGTCAAACTCCGATATATGTGCACGAACTGGTTAAGAACTACGAGTCATAAACTAGTACCTGAAATAAACAAAATCAAATAAAATTAAAACTAAAATTAAAACACACAAAAAAGAAATAAAAAGAAACAATGGGGATTTAGCAAAGTTGCTAATCCCCGGCAACGGCGCCAAAATTTGATGCGAAATATTATAAGCACACAAATTAAACCCTCTTTTTGACAATTGTAGTATAGATGTAAGTAGGGTATCGTTCTAAACCGGGGATTAGGAGGGCTTGCTAAAACCTCTAAACTGACTCAAAAACAAAAAGAAACCAAGTTAAAAATGTAAACCAAAGACTTTTAAAACAAGAAAGTAAAAGGGGGATTTGGGTTTGGTGAAGTTGAAAGTAAAACAAATAAACTAAAACTTAAATAGATTTTTAAGTAGGCAGATTATAAAACGAATTTGAGAAATAAGATGATGGATGGATTAGTTAGAGGTCCGTTCTTCACACATGACACACTTGTACATGAATCGATTTCCAATTGCTTTTCAATAAACTATGATGCTTAACACCCCAGATTGACCGTGATGCACAAATTAACCCTCAGATTTTCCTTTACTTATTGAATTGGATGAATGCATGCGACAATCCAAATTATTCTCTAAAAGTCCCCTATATGAATGCATAATAGAGATACAATCAGAGATCATTACGTTCAATGAAAATCATAAGTGTTGACGAGGCAATTGTAACTATGAATGCATGATACGTTTGTCAAGAATTCAATTAACGCGATTGTGACAAGCAACCTTCACTACTCATGAATATAAACTTGTAACAATTAGGTGAAACTCATTTATATTCTAGCATCTAATTCATGTATGAAAACTAAGTATGCATCCTTAATAAACATACAAGAATCAGTTATGAAGAAAATAGATAATTGAATTGCAATCACAACTTATCAAATCACAATTGGAAGAAATCAATTCATATCACAAGCATGTTCATGGCTTCAAACTTCCCCCTAACTAAATAGGGGTTTAGTTCCTCATGTTCACAAAACAAAGATAAATAGAATTATACATTGAAAACAAAAGAAAGAAAACACCTAAACGTTCCAACGATCCATGTTGGATAGCAAGCACGTACAAGAACTTTCCTCTTCTTCTCTGTTGCAACACAAGGTTGGAGTGATGTTTTGAAGGGTTGGTTATGTGGAGGAACAGATGGGAAGGAGTTTAGATATGTAGGGAGAGGCAAGGCAAGGCTTGGAGAATGGTTAATTTCTGGATGATTTGAATGAGGTTGCTGCCATGGTATTTATAGGAAAAGGATGGACTTGTTTAACACAAAATTCTGGTGGAATTGAGTAGGTGAGCACGGCAAGAGTGGGAATTGTTGGTGGGTTAGGTATTGAGTCATCCATTCACATGTCATGGTGAGTTAAGCCTTGCATCATCCACTCACATGTCATGGTGATTTAAGCATTGCATCATCCACTCACAGGTCATGGTGATTTAAGCATTGCATCATCACTCAAATTTCTGGTGAAAGTGAATCAATGCCCACGGCATTGAAGAATTTCTTGGTTTTGAGTGAAGTTTTGGTCAATCCTTCTAGAAATTTATCCCTTCTTTCAACTTGTATTTGTTTCACCAGATTTTTAGCATGTTCATAGCCTCTTTTGTCTTCAAATTCGTCCCTCCTCATGCCTCCATGCTTGCACAATCCAATCTTGGCCCAAAAATGCTCTAGAATGTTCCAAATTGCTCCTTGTTGCATACTTTGACAATAAAACCTGAAATTGCACGAAAATGACTTTAAACACTAAACTAACTAAGGAAAAATAACATAAATGCATGAGAACAAGCCAATTAAGTCGCATAAAAATGCTCCTATCAATGCTCGAACAAACCACTTCGAACTCATTAAGATGCTTGTCTGGATCTTCCATGGACAACCCATGGTATTTGGGAATATGATGCAACAAGCTCGACTTCAATTCAAACTTATTGGTCTTGCCTTGAGCAGCCATGGGGTATTGAATGCAAAGGGGTGCGACATTGGCCAACCCCGAGGCCGAGAGTTCTTTGATTGTACGATTGCCCGCTGCAATGATTTCCTCTTCTTTTTCTTGTTCTTCAAATTCAGATTCGGCCTCTGAACTTGAACTAGGTGGATTAGGTTCTGGTCGCTTCCTCTTTCTTCTCAAAGTTCTTTCAAAATCATCGTCGAACTCCAAGATGTTTGCACTAATATGTTGAGAACTACGAGTCATAAACTAGTACCTGAAATGAAGAAAGAAACACAATCAGCAACTAAGTAGTAAGGCACGGCAAGGACACATAAGCACACACAAACACACGGACACAAATTAAAACACTAATTAAAACACAAAGACACGAAATTAAACAAGGGATTTAGCAAGTTGCTAATCCCCGGCAACGACACCAAAATTTGATGTGAAATAATCCAACACGCAAATTAAACCCTATTGATTATGTAATTGTAGTATTAAGCAAGTAGGGATCGTTCTAAACCGGGGATTAACTAGGGCTGCTAATCTACCTAAATTAAACTCTAAAACACAAAACTAGACTTAAAAACACAAAACTAGACTCTATAGACTCTAAACTGACCTAAAACACTCAAATCAGCAAAACTAACTTAAAAAGACTCAAAATAGTACTTTGGACAGATTGAAATACCTTTTTAACTAAACTAAGACACTTAATTGAAAGGGGGGTTGATCTGGATGAATTTAATTAAATCAAACAGATTGGAAACTAAAGCAAACTAGGTATGAAATTGGGTGAATTGAATGGTGAAATAGGCTAGTTAGAGGGTCCTTCTCCACACATGAACATATGCAACATAAATCGATTTGCAGTATTGTTTCTTTAAACCATGGATAACAATGCCCCAAATTAATCGTGAATGCACAAATTAAGTCTCAGATTTCCCTAAATTCATTGAATTGAATTGACAACGCATCGCAACCAAATAATTCTCATCAAGTTCCCTATATGATCAGCATGATAGAGATACATTCAAAGATCATTAAGTTCCATGGAAATCATAAGCATTGACAAGGCAATTATAACTATGAACTGCATGATACTCTTGCCAAGAATCTACTTAACACGATTGTGACTAACAATCTCCACTACTTGTAATTATAAGTTCCTAACGATTAGGTGAGAGTCCCTTATAATTTAGCATCAAATTCATGTATGCAAACTAAGTATGCATCCTTAATCAACACACAAGAATAAGTTATCAAAATCATGTTTTACTAAACAATAACTTAAAGGAATCAATTCATATTAAACATATGTCCATGGCTTCGAATTCACCACTAACTAATAAGAAGTTAGTTACACATGTTCACAAGGATACAGATGGCTTGTGCACAAGGTCATCCCTCATCAATGGAATGCACGGGAAGGATCTCCTTCTTCTCCAAAGGGTGCAACCAAGATGTATGTTTGGTGTAGAATGATGTAGAATGGTGTAGAATTGTGTATGAGTTGTGGCAGATTGTATTTTTGAATGGTATGGGGGTGGTGACGAAATTTTGCTTAAAACACATATATATAGGCACGGCACAAACCCTAGGGTAAATGGATTAGGTTTTAAACTTAGCGGAAATAAAGGATTAGGCCTAAGATTTACGGCAAAAGTGTTTAAATCCACTAAGAAAAGGGTTTGGCCTAATTAATTTCTGAAAAGGATTTGCAACCCAAATTCATAACGAATAAGGCTAACAAAATCAGAATCCAATAGGAATTGGATGAAGAAGGGTGCGGCACAGATTGGAGGGAAAATGAGTGGCTTGCAAGGCAAGGCAAAAGCCTTCTAGAGGGGAATAGGCGCCATATTTGTAGGGTTTCTAGAAACAATGTGTTTTGTGGTTGATTTGGGACTTCTAGAAGTGAATGCTTCTAGAAATAGCTTTTAGAAATAGATATTTAGGTCCCCTTGCAGCTAGATTTAAGGTATGATGAGATTAGGATAGGATCAGATAAGGTTGGATAAGGTTTTGGATAATGTTCCTTCTTTTGAGTTGATTCCTTATCTTCTATGTCTTGAATTTAATTTCTTCATCTCTTTATTAGATTCCTAGCCTTTTGAACTCCAAAAACGTCCATCCATCTTGGACCATACATGTGCTATCCATTTAGTGCCCAAAACTGCTCCAAAATGCTCCAAATTGCACTTTCTTGCCAACTTTGTCATTTGGACCTACAAACACACGAAAATAGCATAAAACACTATAATAAACACAAACAAACTATGAACATGCAAGAAAACAAGCTAACTAAGTAGCATAAATATGCTCCTATCAAAATATATAATGGGGCCTAAAATGCACAATCTATAACGCCCTATTCCCGAATTATTTATTTTCGAAAATAATTATCGGGGATAAGTCCAACTAAACACTAATTTAATTAAATATCATTACTATGTTTCCTTATTTCAGTCTCTTGATTCGTTCCACATTGATTTATGACCAACATCCAATCACTAAAAACATAAGGTTAAATCCCATATTTTCACCAACTTCTTTCACATTGCCCAATTCCCAAACAAGGTTTTTGTTTCAAATATTGTATGGCTGCATCTAACATCTTGTTAGACTGCCTACGTACCCTAAATAGGGATCAAGCCATTCATAGTTCACAATAGTATTTCAAAGCATTCACATTAATCATAAGCAATAATCGATTTATAAACATTTATGGAATTGTCAATCATATATAAGAACTAGTTTGGGTACTATACCAGATATTGTTAATGAAGAACAAAAACTTGATTTTCAAACCGATGATAGCATAGACTTTGGAGATTGGAATATCCCCAAGGTTTCCAGTAAAAACATTTATAAAAAGAAATGGTCGATGACCTCATTTAGAAGTGAACATCACGTAAAGACAGTTGAAAAAGCTTATGCTCTTAGTAAAGAACATGAGACTTGTCAATTGTTTTCTCCAGAACAAATCAAATCCCATAGGAAAGATGGTCATAATTATATTCATATTGGATTAGTTCAAATAGCCGTCAAACCATTAACACGAAAAGGTCTTAATACCTCAATTTTATTATGCCTCCGAGATGCTAGATTCACTAATTTTAGTGATAGTATACTTGGAATGATCGAGTCAAGCTTGCATAATGGACCTATCCATTTTGATTGCTTTCCAGACCTCACCATAAGTCTTTCAGATCCACATATGCTGAAAGCACTCACCCTAAACATTAAAACTTCAGGATACCAAGTCCTTGAAGGAACCCAACCCTTGGCATTAATTTATAGAGTTTATTACAAGGTCACTGGCACAAATATGAACTTTCAGGCTTTAACCAAAAGTCCGAGAGATCATATACTTTTAATTCAAACTAATCAAGAAAATGCAAACATTAAAGTCCCTAGGACTATTAGATGGTCAAACATTAGGTTACTCCGCACTAGGAACGACCTCGTCGTAAAACTTACCTTGGATCGGCAAGCCTCCTATCCTGTGAAGATCCCAAACTGAAATTGACATCTCCTCTTGCGCCGTGTGAAGTGTGTTGGTCGCTGAACACCAATGCTCAAAGAACGCACGAAGGACAGAAGGATGGCGATCATAACTAAACAAAGATGCGTACACAGTGTGGTAAAGGCCCACGTTAGTAAGCACATCTTTAGATCGGCTTAAGACATCTTCAAGCCACCCAATAAAACTCATCAAAGACGGCTTCTTCAGTACTCAACAGGGTACCATTCCAAGCTATAGTTTCGCTGCGAATGTGATCACCAAGAAGCTTAAATGAGCCCGGATGATTGTCACAAGCATGGTGCGAAGGATTCAAGATAAGAACCCTCGATGTGCACGCCTTCTTCTTCATATTTGGTCGAACAAAGTCTACCATTTCCCAAGATACTTCAGAAGACCACGACTTAATATGCATGGAGTTGTCTTTCGTGAGAAGAGCAAGTGCCTTAGGACAAGTTAGTGGTGCGTAAAGCTTCAACGTTGTTCCCATATCTTGTGAATCGCATTCCTGAAGGGAAATCTATGAGATTCATGTATGGGATTTCTAAATGACTATCATGCATATCCAAAACAATTATGATATACGAAAGCAGCGGAAGCATTTATAACATATTATCAAAGCTATAGTCATGCAAATCCCCTTCAAGGTTCATAGGTTTATATATAATGCATCAAAACAAATTATAGAATCAAGAACAAAGTGAAGGTTAGTCTTATACCTCTTGATCTAGACTTGAGACCAAGGATGGACCACCTCCAAGCCCTTTGCTCCTTGAAATCCTTGAGCCTAGCTTCCCTCCTTGCCTCCTCCACTTTGAAAGAATGAGTGCTCCTAGGTTCTCTTCAAGTTTCCAAAGTAGGAAACCTCTAAAGATCCTCACCCACTAGTGTAGTGAGAAGGATGAAGGAATAACCAAAAGGGTGAAAGACTGTTAGCTAAAACACCCCAATGGTGGCCGGCCCTTTGATGTGTTAGAGAGCTTTTTCTTTTGCCTCTTTGTTGTTTAAACACTTCAAAAAAACCCTTATGAACTTTATCACTATAAAGTTCCTTATATAGACCAAAGAAAACCTAGTCAACACTTGACTAAATATCTCTCCTTCCCCACATAATATGGCCGGCCCTCTTTGTGTTGTTTGGGCTTTGGGCTTTCATTTATTTCAAGTCATCCAATGCTTGAATAAAAGCCCAATGGGTTTAGGCCCAATGGGCCCAATTAAACCCGAACGTTTCTTTAAGCCCAAAACGATCTTTATCGCTTTTATGATTTCTTTAGACTTTTCTAAATTAATCACAACACATAATTAATCCAATTAATTGTTTCCATCATCCATTAGTTACTCACCACAATAGTGTTTTGGTGAACAATCTTTTAGGTTCTAATTAGCAAGGCAGTGAGGTGATTGGCATCAATCCAATTGCTTATATTTAATTCAATCACTTAGTGAATTAAAACTTCATTTTAATTCACCTTTCTTCTTTGACGACTACATTTAATCATCTAGAAGAACTCACAAGCTATGAGTGACATCTAACCATATGTCATAGCTACCCAAGCTAATGTAGAAGTTTATTCGAAGAACCTAGTCAGTTGGAATTACAATGTAATTCAATCCTTCTCTAATACAATACTCTCAATCACATCATTAGGGTATGGATATATCATGTCAAACCCCTAATGTGATTATTCCTTCATATATGATTCATTTGAGTCGTATAGGAACGCTTTCCATTCAATACGCTCGATACTTCGGCCGAAGATTCCCGAATCACATCTTAGAGTATAATTCCTCTCTTATCGAGGATTAGAGATTCCTTGTTGCGCATACACTTGCCTTCATGACTAAGTGGCTTAACCCCAATTATGCCGTGGACACCCTCGAATGGGGAGACTTTGACATAATCAAAGATTAAGTACTTAACCACAAGACAACGACGATGCCTCAGGTCTAAGGATTACTTACATCTTTCCAACCATTAGAGTTACTTGCTTGACATGTGAGTAGACCTCCATGCAAGTACTCTTGTTCGATTGTGTTCAGTGAACTCATTCCCCTAATGAGCACCTACATACTTGTCTTAGTGTCACAACACGAATGGGATGAGACTTTCCATCCTTCCAATTGAAGCAGACATAGTATGTACCAGTCTACGCATTGTCAGTATCCCTCCGACAATCCAACGACTAGGAACCTTTTGGACACAATGGTTATGTGAAGAAGGTCTCTGTAGTCTAACATCATTAGATTACTTCTTCAATCGATCCATTGTCCATGGATACACTATTTAGGACATATATCGTTAATTGAGATAGTCCTAATTCGTGTCTTTGCCATTTGATGTATAAGAATCATCCATACATCGATTCATTTGTCCTGAAAGATTTCTTCCAAAGATTGACTTTCAGGGCATATTTCCAACAATTCCTTCGCAAGAATGGTGATGGTGTTGCTCTTAAAACACTTGAAAAATACCATGACAGCAAAAAAAAAAAAAAATCAGCCATAAAACTTAAGCAGCATGACAAAGAGGGCAGCTACAGAGCTGTCCTTCAAGGCACATTACACTGGCAAACAAAACTAAAATGCTACACAATAGCACTACACAATCCCGTAGCAGTTACGCAAGTAGTTCTTGCACTGCATGGCAATGGCACCACCAAGGGGATAACTGTGACCAAAAGGCATTATGCAGCGAAGCCCCACTGCAGGCTCTTGCACAGCACCACATGACAGCGCACCACCGAGCGAAAACTGTGATCAAATGGCATTACACAGCGAAACCTCGTTTCAGTCTCTGGCACAAGCACTAGGCAACCTGCTCATTTCACCACCAACAACCACGTCTTTGAAAGCTTCGTGAGAGTCCCGGGATCATGCTCTGCCTTCTTAAAATTAAAGATTCTTGACATTGCAGCAAAGAAATCCATCGGTGGGGTACACATATATATTATATACAAATAAACACATCATATATATATATATATATATATATGTGACTTACAGAGTAAAGTCTGCATGAAGGTGATAAGACAGCCACTTTCCATATACGTGACTCACCAAGTAGAGGCTGCATGAAGGAATTTTAGAGGTCGAAGAGGTGGAAAGCATGCAAAATTGCAAAGGTCGAAAAGGTGTAGTGATGACTCGCGCCTCGTCTCCAGTGCAACCGAACTTCCACAAATAGCACGGAGAGTTGCAAAGGTCGAAACAGTGGAAGGCAACTCACCCTTGCAGTTCGAACCTCCACTCGCAACCACTCTTTTTGTCCAATACCAAATTCAGCGGGCGGCAGATGCGAAGAATGCAGTGCAGCACAGGATTGCAGGATAGTGCAGCTGGGATGCAAGACAGTAAGCAAGTGCAGTGGCTGTACAATAGCCATGCAATGCGCTATATGTGTGTATGCATACGTATATATAATGGTCTCAACAGTTGCAAATGAAACCAGTCTGCATATAATGCAATCCATAATGATCTCTCAAGCATCACTAACCCGCATAAGCAAAAGAGGGGTGGTAACTGTGCAAATAACAATCCGCGTGCAGTGAAAAGTGTAATAAGATAACTATGCAAATAATGGGGCAGTGACTGAGCAAACAACAATCTGTAGGCAATGAAGAATGTGATAAGGTGACTGTGCAAGTAAAAAAAAGATGGTCTGTATGCAAGAAGAACGCAGTGCAGCGAGGAAGGCCACCAAGGAACCCGGCAGTGTTAATCTACCATACGCATCATCAGAACATGTACACACAAGGAAGGTGCAAACTACTATTAGCAAGTCCAGAAGGAAAAGGAAAAGAGGTGGTGGGACATAATTATTGAAAAGAAGAAAGTAGGGGAAGGATGGTGCATAACACCACCTTGGAAAAGTATGATTAAAAAAAATTATATATATATATATATATATATAGACACACACACACACACACATATATATATATTAAAAAAATAAATAAATAAATAAAATAAAAAGAAGGAAAAGAAATAGAAGTAACATGTCTTAGTGAGATATGTGTTTCAGCACAATACACCGAATAAAATAAAGCATGTCTATTGATATCTCTAAGAAATTACAAGTACAAAAAAAAAACAAGGGAGACTTCACAAAGGTTGCTCACTTGAAGCCTCAGCACTCGGCAGAACCCTAGAAGAAGAAGGCACTAAAGATTGATCATGTGGCGCCTCAATACTTGGTCGAATGCCAGATAGTGAAGGCAAAAGGTGCCTCCGGAAGAAAGCCACGAACTTCTGATGGTCACCTTGAATCCGACATTCAAATTCCTGCAGATGATCAAGCTTTCTCTTCATGCTCGTCGAATAATCATTTCCAAGCATGCGCAACTCTCGATTCTCGCACTTGAGATGTTTGATCTCTCATCCAAGGTTTTCCACCTCGCCCATCAATGATTCAACTTGGCGAGTTCGAGCAAGTAGGTGCTGGCCCATGTTGGACACAGAGGCCGCACACTGAACGCTGAGAGCCAGGAAGTCTTGGACAGCTAACTCATCGGACCACCTTGAAAGCAATCTATTATCTCTAGGAATAAGGAGGTTCCTGTGTACTACCATCGCCATTATTGCATCCTTCATCACAGAGTCTTCAATTATAAGAGGGCCATTAGAAGATAAGAAGGACGGGCACCATATATTACCCTGACACGGCGCACTTGTATCACTCCCGAGACTCAAATCTAAGCAAATGTTAGACGGGTATGCCATTTTCAAAAATGGTAAAAGAAAAGGGTTGGAGGGAGTAAAATCTCAGAAATACACTAGAGACAATTTTCACGAGCGGGCAATCTTCAAAATGTGCATGTGGCATGTGATCGATACCTCTATAAAATGAGAGGCAACACAGCCACCAGTTCAAAAATCGAAGAGACGCCACTCTCCGAATTTCAAAAGCTGGATTTTCTGCATAAAGTCTGTCAACGCTTTGCAACCTCAGCTTGTTGGATAGCACGTGCAACTTTGTCAAAGATTACTGACAGAGTTGAAAACGCGTGAAGTTCATTATTCGAACTACCACATTTTTGGCCGACAAGCGTGGGTGACAAGGCCGCATCCGCACTACCACCTGCTATTGGGAAATCACTATATAGGTCGACCTACATCCTCTATGGCAAGGCACACATCCAAAACGCCTGACTCTTCTTCCTTGCCAAGAATACATCTGCAACCAAACCTCTCAACATACTCAATTTTTTTCCTCCCTGAAAATACCTCTTCAACCAAGTCTTCAAGAGCAAAAGTATCTCATATCATCAGGGTCGAAAGCAAGAGTATCTCATAGCATGTTTTCCCCTGTCATTTTCTTTATTCTTATTCTTCCTTGTAGGATAAGGAGAAAGAGAGCAATCAGCCGGCACTTGGAATCAACATTCCTATTTGGAACAGACTACCTGGAACCCCTTCCCTGATTGCTTACCTAGCACTACTTTCTAGTACTCATCTTCAATTGTTGATGCACTACCAAAGAAGATACTAGATGCCTGGATAACAGATGAGGCAAGTGAAAATGATGCATCGAAGCATGTGTTGACAAGCGCAACAAATACATATGCTAATCATCTGCTACTTCTTCAAAAGAAAAAGTATCTCATATCATCAGGGTCGAAAGCAAAGGTGTCTCCTATCATGTTTTTCCTCTATCCTTTCTGAAGGAATTATTTTGAAAAACATGTTCATTTGAGCAACATCATATAGCATGCAATTAACAATTAAAGGCGGAATCATGCTTGTATGCACCCAAAAACAAAACATTACCATGAAATTCAAAGCCTAGTAGATTGGTGAACCAATAATCAACTCAAAACAAAGTGAGTTGAAATTTTTACCTTTGTGGATTCCTCTTTGCATAAGCAAAGGCTAATCACCCAAAGAGATAGGGCCTTCATTCCTTGCTTCTTAGATCCATGGATTTGGATGGAAAAATAGGTTCTCTAAGTTCCCAAAATTGAGAACCTCTAAGTCTCTTCACCAAGGTTAGATTGTAGAAGAAATGAGTGACCTTGGAGTAGTAGGATTGCTAGATGTACCCTCCAAGGTGTTGGCCTCTTTAGAGAGAAATGGAGAGACTATTCTCACCAATTTTCCCAAAATAAAAACCCTTAATCACATTATGAATATTTGGCTATAAAGTCCTTTATATAGTCCCTTCAAATAAGTGACCTAAAGAACCAAAACCCTAATTCATCTAACATGGCCGGCCTACCTAGGGATTTTTGGGCTTTTGGGCCTTTGTGAATCTTTATTCATTAAGTTGTCATACAACTTAAGTCAATGGGCTTGACTTTCAAAGCCCATTGGGCCTTAAGGTCCAAAACTATCCCGAGGTCTTTAACGAACTTATTCGTTTGATTAATTAACATATTAATTAATCCTTGCCATAATTTAAATGATTAAACCATTTAATCATTCTTACTCATCTCCGTTTAATCTTCAATCTCCACCTTTTATGGTGTGCGATCCATTAGGTTCCTTTTAGCGAGGTAGTGGGCGATTAAAACCATTTTACATCGATTGTGAATTGAAACTATTTTCAATTCTCCCTTTAGTGATTACACACGTTTAGGGCTTCCACAAACCATGGTTGACGCCTAGCAGCATGTCATGGTTACCCAAGCTAATCAGAAGAGGTTAGAGAACCTATTCAGTTCGGGATTACAAATGCAATACAGTCTTTCTCTAATCTAATACTCTTGACCACATTGTTTGGTTTGATAGTTTATTTGTTCATGTCTACTATCCAATGTGAATCTTGTGCTTATATGATTTACTTGAATGTGATTTGGAACGCATTCCCTAATCTCATTCATACTCTGGCCAGAGATTCTAAATCATATCATAGAGTATTCTCCCTCAACTGTTTGAAGGTTAGAGATCCCTTGTTGCGCATTCACTTGTCTCCATAGCTAAGTCACTTGACCCCAACGATGCCGTGGACACCCCGAGGGGGTGACTTTGACATAATCAAAGATCAAGGACTTAACCACAAGACAACTGTGATGCCTCAGGTCAAAGGACTACTTTGCATTATCCCAACCATGAGTTCTTATGTGACATGGAATATGAGAACTCTTCGTTGATCACGTTCAGTGTACTCATTCTCTATTGAGCACCTACGTACTTGTCTTGATGTCACACACACCAATGACTCGAGACTAATCACTCTCCCTGAGAGAAGACATAGTACGTACCGATCTTAACGGACTGTCAATGCCCAATTGACAATCCTATGATCAGGAACATTTAGGATGTGTCTACGAAAGAATGGTCTCATGAATCTAACTTCATTAGATTACATTCTCCCAATCACATATTCCTTGGACTTTATCGTTTAAGCATATAACATTTATATGAGACGGCTCAAACAATAATCTTTGCCCTTTATATGTAAAACTAGATTAGTTTAACATGTGAAATGTCCGTAAAGTATCATCACATGATTGGCTTTAGGGCACATTTCCAACAATCTCCCACTTGCACTAGAGCCAATCAGCTTGGTCATCAGTATGATACCTCTTCTGTAGTCATTTCATAAATGGCTGAGTAGTAGGCCTAGTCAATGGATATCTATATGTTATCCATAGAAGCAACGTTGAGAATAACGACGTCACCATTATACATGATTCTCAATCATGTGGTTCAGTCTCTCATTTGTGTTCGGATCTTGATGAGACCTTGATTCCCAGGCTTGAGCTATCGCCCCATTAGTGTCAAACACTTTCTGGTTGGAACCGAATAGAGAGTTCATAAATGAACTTTCCCATCCAAACAACATTGTTGTAAACTTCTATATGGCAATATATCTTGCATTCATAATGGAACACACTAAAGTCATTACTTTAATGTTTCCATCCAAATATCTCTTTAGTCATAATAAAGAGATATCTGTTTATCTCTTCATTCATAATGAAGAAACATCCAATGATGGATTAGATTCATAATCTAATACATTTACGCTTCCATTACGTTACTTTGATTCTTCCTCGATCTTTGAGGAATTTATCTTTTAGTATTTCTTAAATACTTAAGGACTCACTTGACAGTTGCCATGGTTCTGATCCTGGGCTTGCACTGATATCGTCTTGTACCTGTTCTAGGTACAACTCATATCAATGTTTTTCATACAATATGAAATACATAAATCACCTTTCTGCGTATGCATAAAGGATTCAATTTACGCATTATTTCTATGGGAGTCAAAGAGTACGTTCTCTTTGAGAAGAGCAACTTCTTAGTCTCACTAGAGTTGTCCTCTTAATTGAAGTTTATCATTATATGAGAAACTTCCTAGCAAATTTTGTCTATTATTAAGGGTATGATATAATCCAATTATATCCTAAAATCTATCAATATAGATTTCCATCCCATGTATATAGACAATATCTCCCATATACATTCTATCGTTATAGAATGTTTAAAGTCATAACTTTAACGAAGAAGTATTCCTTTCATTTCCAAAATTAATATATCATATATATTGTAAATTTTAGGAACATGATTAACTCCCACTAATCTTTTGTAAACCTAGTAAACAAAAGATTCATTTACATCTTTATAAGCAATCAAACGATTTGATCTTTTTCTCATAAGATGCAAATAGCTCCCACTAGCTTGCTAAGATCCACGATGGATGGATCTCTACAACTTAGTCCAAACATTGAATCATCATTTAGTTGTAGCTAGCAATCTTCGAATTAATTGAAACCAAGACTATCTCAAAGATGGTTTCTTCAAAGTCAACCATTCTCTTTGATTGTAGTCACCTTTAAGCTACCAATTAGCTTATGAAGGTTTCATTATTTCGGGTCAAATGGTATTTTACCATTTCTTTGAATATATATCATATATACACTCAATGTAGTCATAAGGATTTTCATTCTTATTTCTTTCGAATTAAGAGGTGCAACTCTATGACATAATCATAAAGTTCAAACCATTCAACTGAGACGGTTTATAAATCCTTCTCAACTACCTTGGAGCTTTTGGTATAGGAACTAAGTTGTTATTTTTGTTGATTACTTTCTTGTCTCTCAAAGAACTCATTCTTTGAGTTCTATCTCTCGTTCATTTGCTCTTAGGCAAATCACATTGTAGAATTACAATGAACTACCCAACAAAACAACATTTGTTAGTTGGTTTATAGAAGCGATATCCAAAAGTTGATTTAAGGATATCCAACAAGATTGTTATCAAACAAATATTGCTTGTTAGCACACAACCCCAAATCTTAACATGCTTAAGATTTGTCTTTCTTTCCAACTACATCTTATGGAGTTATGAAAATTTTGGAAGATCTTCTAATTGACAATCATATTGTTTTAGAAGTATATATCCTATATATATGGGTAATAGATAACATCTAACGAACTAAATCTTATTCAAGTTCGTTTTTTCTCTTAATGGAGAAATACATTATCTTATGATGCTTCTTTCCTTGATATCTTTCAAGGAGAGACTCATCTAAAGTGTTACTTTTCCTTGGATCAAATCTAAGGAGATAAATACTTTAGACGTCTTACTCATCTATTTACATTTCTTGAATTCTTTGAAACATTTTACAAAGTATTCGGACTTGTGCTTATTCAAAATAAACTATAGTCCAACCGAGAGTGATCTTCGGTGAATGTCATATAACATGAGTAGTATTATGTTGTGGACAAGTGCCACTAACATCTAAGTGAATTAACCTTAACAACTTTGTGATTCTTTCTTCTTTCCAAAAGAATAAAGATTCGAACATTTCACCTCTATACAATTTTAACAAGAAGGTATTGGATCCGGATCTAACGATCCAAAGCATCCATCTATGACCAACTCGTAATTTATGTTTTAGAGGTATCACAACTTTAGTTGGGATTAGTCACTACCTTGCAACCTTTTGGGTTTTAAGCATCATTATTTTCTAAACAGTTAACACTACCATATTATCTCTACTATAGAGATAATTAATTAGATTACCATAATCCAATCATTGATTAATAAAGAACATTGTTTTGTCAAACAAAACATTTATCCATTTCACATAGTGACGGAATTTAGTTCCTTAAAATTGGAATATAAAGACAATCTATGTTTTTCCAATTTCTTTGGTAGTTCATATGAGGAAGTAAGTACCATCTGCTTTCACAGAGATCTATATTAGATTCACGTTTCGAATGTGAAGTACTTTCTCTTCTCTCATTAATCTTCTACTTCTTATTAGCCACACTTTTACAATGATTGTAAAACATAGTTACTAATACAGAATCAAGCATTCAAGTAGAAGAACCAAATGTTTTGAACTTTTCAAGAACATTTTACAACACCTTCGAAAGGTGTGTTCTTGACACTTACAAGACATTTCTTGCAAATACCCCTTCCAATGTCCATCCTTTCATAAAGAAAGTTTGTTCCCTTGGAGTTATTTATCTTCTTCATTTGACTTCTCCTTTGACTACAATAGTCATGGTCCCTAAACTCCCACTATCTCTCTTGAAACCTTTTTCAATTGTGTTATACACATCAAACATTTTGGAGAGCATGTGGTTTATTGTTCACTACATAGTTTACAATAAGCTTAGTGAACGATTAGGATAGGGAAACAAAGGTGAAGTCCTTGCCTAGTTTCCGTCTCGTTAAGTGTTTTAACACTTCAACACTTAATGATTCAAAATCATCATAAGTCCATGTTAATGGAATATTTTTGTCAACCAACCATTATGTTCTAAACATAATTACAAACCTTCAAGAGTTGTACAAGGCAACTCTCATTTCTTCATACAACAATTGTAAATGAAGAATCATGGCACATTAAGTGTTCATGCCTTTGTGCTTTCTTCTCAAGTTCCTTGTTCATGCAACAAAGAAACAAGCACTAAGTGTTTGTATTGACTAAGAGTTGTTCAAAGCAACTCCTATTTCTTCATACAACAAATTGTAATTGAAGAATTATGACATTTTAAAAGTGTTGTCCTCTTTATGATAGACCTTTTCTAACATATTCTTCTAATGATACATTATCAATAGTAAGATTGTGAGGATGAGACTACTTAGATACATATGCAATCCTTTTAAGACATTCTTTGGGATTGTGTTACCTAAGTACGGAAACTAAAACATTCGGTTTTTATTTGTCAAGTGTTGGATAGCGTTTGCAAATATATTGGTAAACAAATACATAACGAATATAAATTGATTGATTTTAAGCCATTTGATTCGGGTCTTTAAATCAAAATAGCACCACCCACTATTTTTGGTAAATTCCATATCCCTCATCGGAATTCGAGAGTTTTGGATGAAACTCTTAGTAGGTTATGGGAGACTCACTATTACCAAGCCCACCTCAGAAGAACTCCATATTGGCTAGCAACAATAATAATGAGAGAGTACGCTTACTCATTTGCAACTAATGCAAGTACCCATCTCGTTTGGCCTCTAGAGAATGATGCCTCAGAAGAACTCCATATTGGCACCATTGCACTTAGTTAAGTCATTCCCACCATGCTAGTTCAAGTAGGGTTTCAAGAATAGCCTCAGAAGAACTCCATATTGGCCACACTCGTTGCCTACCTTTCACTTCATCATATGTTTATAGGCTTCTCCTGAATGTAAGCACATACTTTGCAACCCTAGAACTGGACGAATACATTGTACGAGTCACAAACGATTGAAGCCCACCACGGTGGAAGGCCACGAAAGAGTGTTCTAAGCACTCTCACGCTTATCAACTTAATAATGGTTTGGTTGAGGGTTTTAGGTCTCATCACATATCAATATACATTTTAATCTCTATTAAAACAATTTTGGTCCTATTACAACTATTGGTCCATATGATTGTTTTAGTTGTACATAATACTCCCACTATGCTTTTAAAACGGTTTTTAAAGCAAGAGTATATGTTACTACTAACATAAGGTTTGCATTCATTTGATGGACTATATAGTTGCCTTAGGGCCTTAGGATGACTATGAACCTTTGTTTAGATTCAACACGAGCCTTGTGTTGAATCTCGGTCTAGGGATGGAGATTGATTTTAATTACGCGTTTAATCACATTAAGGCGTGTTGTCATAGGGGCATTGGACCCAATTACTTCATTTTCATGCATATCATATAAAGCAAGAAAGAAATACTTCAAAGTAAAAGTGAGCTTATGCTCATTACAACATTTGAACAATTCAAATTACAACCAAAATCTTATCTACACATTCCCATGGTTCAAACAAATTTGAAACGGCCTTTCACATAGCTCAATTATTATAGGCTTAGGTTCATAATCATCCTTTAATTAATTAACATTTTAACTAATTAAATTGAATGCAACATTTTCATTTGGATTTTGTATCCATAAAATTGATTTAAGTGGAGCTAAACAAAATGAAAATCCAATTCTCATTTAAAGAGACAAAACAATTTTGTTCTCATCCTATTTGGGCCATCATGCAATAACCACAACTTTTTGGGCCATATTGCGAAAACATAAACTTTTGGGGTCACTTTGTAAAAACACAAAAGTCACTACTTCATGTAAATACAACTAGAACCCAAAATTTAAATAAACTCAAAACTTCATTAAAGGAGCAAAACAATTTGTCCTTTAGCGTTTTTAGGCCTTAACGTCAAAACGTAAACTTTCGGGTCAAAGTACAAATACACAAAAGTATCAAAACTTTATGTAATTGCATAAAAGCCCCAAAAATACCCTATTTTAATAGGGTGGCCGGCCATTTAGGGATAAAAGGTGTGGTGTGTGTTTTGATTTATTAGTTTTGTCAAAAACATTCAAGTGGTGCATAAGAAAAGAAATTCTTATCACCTTTTCTTTTACCTTTCATAATGATGATATATATTTCTTTTGCTATTTAATCAAATATCTAATATTTTAAATATATGATAAATCATTTGAAAAACATATAACATAAACTTTATGAAATAATCAAAACTTTGAATCAAAACACAAAACCTTTTAGTTCTTGGCAAGAACATCAAGAACAATGAAGAACATCTATGAAAACCCATAAGAGCTCCATGAATGTTTTCAAGCCATAAAACTCAAATTTTCACCATTCAAAATGATGTTAACATCCTAGGGTACTTAGGGGTTACAAAAGTCACCTTAAAACACTTTTAACAAGACAAACATGAACCCAAAAAATCACCCTTTGGATTTGGCCGAAAATCCCCAAAATCATGGCACCAAATTTTAACTCCAATATTCATCCTCATATGAACTACATCTACAACATTTGAGATGGCAAATTTTCAAACAAAATTTACATTCAAAGAAGCAAGAATAAAGCTTGTAACAATTACAACTTTTAAATCATAAACTTATGAACTACAAAACCCAAAAGGATTCACCAACTACTAGACCTAGGCTCTGATACCACTTGAAGGAATTATTTTGAAAAACATGTTCATTTGAGCAACATCATATAGCATGCAATTAACAATTAAAGGCGGAATCATGCTTGTATGCACCCAAAAATAAAACATTACCATGAAATTCAAAGCCTAGTAGATTGGTGAACCAATAATCAACTCAAAACAAAGTGAGTTGAAATTTTTACCTTTGTGGATTCCTCTTTGCATAAGCAAAGGCTAATCACCCAAAGAGATAGGGCCTTCATTCCTTGCTTCTTAGATCCATGGATTTGGATGGAAAAATAGGTTCTCTAAGTTCCCAAAATTGAGAACCTCTAAGTCTCTTCACCAAGGTTAGATTGTAGAAGAAATGAGTGACCTTGGAGTAGTAGGATTGCTAGATGTACCCTCCAAGGTGTTGGCCTCTTTAGAGAGAAATGGAGAGACTATTCTCACCAATTTTCCCAAAATAAAAACCCTTAATCACATTATGAATATTTGGCTATAAAGTCCTTTATATAGTCCCTTCAAATAAGTGACCTAAAGAACCAAAACCCTAATTCATCTAACATGGCCGGCCTACCTAGGGATTTTTGGGCTTTTGGGCCTTTGTGAATCTTTATTCATTAAGTTGTCATACAACTTAAGTCAATGGGCTTGACTTTCAAAGCCCATTGGGCCTTAAGGTCCAAAACTATCCCGAGGTCTTTAACGAACTTATTCGTTTGATTAATTAACATATTAATTAATCCTTGCCATAATTTAAATGATTAAACCATTTAATCATTCTTACTCATCTCCGTTTAATCTTCAATCTCCACCTTTTATGGTGTGCGATCCATTAGGTTCCTTTTAGCGAGGTAGTGGGCGATTAAAACCATTTTACATCGATTGTGAATTGAAACTATTTTCAATTCTCCCTTTAGTGATTACACACGTTTAGGGCTTCCACAAACCATGGTTGACGCCTAGCAGCATGTCATGGTTACCCAAGCTAATCAGAAGAGGTTAGAGAACCTATTCAGTTCGGGATTACAAATGCAATACAGTCTTTCTCTAATCTAATACTCTTGACCACATTGTTTGGTTTGATAGTTTATTTGTTCATGTCTACTATCCAATGTGAATCTTGTGCTTATATGATTTACTTGAATGTGATTTGGAACGCATTCCCTAATCTCATTCATACTCTGGCCAGAGATTCTAAATCATATCATAGAGTATTCTCCCTCAACTGTTTGAAGGTTAGAGATCCCTTGTTGCGCATTCACTTGTCTCCATAGCTAAGTCACTTGACCCCAACGATGCCGTGGACACCCCGAGGGGGTGACTTTGACATAATCAAAGATCAAGGACTTAACCACAAGACAACTGTGATGCCTCAGGTCAAAGGACTACTTTGCATTATCCCAACCATGAGTTCTTATGTGACATGGAATATGAGAACTCTTCGTTGATCACGTTCAGTGTACTCATTCTCTATTGAGCACCTACGTACTTGTCTTGATGTCACACACACCAATGACTCGAGACTAATCACTCTCCCTGAGAGAAGACATAGTACGTACCGATCTTAACGGACTGTCAATGCCCAATTGACAATCCTATGATCAGGAACATTTAGGATGTGTCTACGAAAGAATGGTCTCATGAATCTAACTTCATTAGATTACATTCTCCCAATCACATATTCCTTGGACTTTATCGTTTAAGCATATAACATTTATATGAGACGGCTCAAACAATAATCTTTGCCCTTTATATGTAAAACTAGATTAGTTTAACATGTGAAATGTCCGTAAAGTATCATCACATGATTGGCTTTAGGGCACATTTCCAACACTTTCCTTTACCCTAGCTCTTGCCTGCAGAACAAGGAGAAAGAAAACAATCAGTTAGAACCTGAAATCAAATACTTCAGGACTACTCTCGAGTGCTCATCTTCAACTATCGACAGGTATTGAATTTCCTCAACAAATACTTCAGGACAGTTGATATGATGTTGGCTATTTACACTGAAGCTGCCAAGCATGGATGAGTCGCTAAGAAGTGATGCTCTAACGGACCATTGAAAGGCAAAAGGTTGCACACCACTTCTGCTATACGAAAAAAACAAGCAGAGAAGAATGCAGCATGATGAGTTGGAACAAATCATTACAGTAGGACACCCTTCTCGGAAGAACTGCATAATCCAGATGGAGGAGACTAAGTCAAATCCAAGCCCGCCATCATTGCTATAATAAAAAAGCTCGAGAAGCTTCAACAGCCTTTTATTGGCACTGTCGCCAAAGAGCAAAATCTCTACAACCCTTGAAGATCATACCGTTAACCAAACTGCTCGGGGTTCATATGAAAATGCCGCAAACTTCCTTGATCTTTCAGAGTAAATATTTTGTAGCCTCTGACCTTATCCCATAACCCTCTTCAATATGAATTAGAAAGATTGAACAAAGAAACAAACCATCACCTCCATCTCGTGCCTACCTGCCATGTGTTCAAATCCTAAAACTGTTCATGGTCATGTTTAAGTTCAAGATCAAGCCCCAATGGCCCTTGAAGAAACTCTAAAGCTCTCAAGCAAATCCCAAAGGATCAATAAAGCCCTCTTCGTTCTTCATCAAATCCTCCTTCAAGATCAAGCCCCAACGGCCCTTGAAGAACTTCCACCAATTCAAAGTCAAGCCTCGACGGCCCTTTGACGAAAGCGTTCATCGTTCATCACCTGTTCATCCTAAGATCAAACCTCAAAGGCCCTAGGATCAACATCACAATCCATAAATCTACACATTACGAAGATTGAATCAGAGGCTAAATTTGTAGAGGAGATTGTAACCCTTAAATCTTTAATAGAAATATTATTTTTACACGTGTTCTTGTCTCATTCATTGCAGGAATTTCCGTGTTTACACGAGTACTACGCAAATACGCCAAAAGAATAATCATACGTTCTTCTAGACAATGGTCAACAGAAATCAAAATCCTTACCTCTAGACATTTTTGTCAATTCCCTCGATTAAAATAAATAAAAACGAAATTTTAGGGACGGTTGTCACACTTGGATTTCTTTAATCATTTCAAATTAATCCATGTAATGGTGGTTAATTGACGTGCTTGTGCTAGTATTCACACGAATGAACCTCTGATTAGTGAAGCAAGAAGAAGACGATCCATAAGAGGACCATTTCCTCCAGGTGGGTGCGGCGGTAAGTTGTTTTGGGTTTGGTGTTTTCTTTTTTAATTTTTCTAAATTGAAAAACCTAATTCCCTCATCTCCAATTTTTTGTTTCACAACTTGTGAATTCTCTCTTACATTCAAGACCACTTAGGTTTATGTATAGAACAATTCTTTATGCTAGTAGCATTTTAATTTTAATCCTTCACCACACATGTGTGCCACAAGCTTTAGGGAACCCTTCCTTGGACTTGCCGTGTCTTACCTTTGCCACAAGGTTTTGGCTCGATTCAATCCTATTTTTTTATTCAATTAATCCAGTATTTTCTTTCGAATTGGAATTTCTTATTTTATTTTAGTTTAAATTGTTGGTGTTTACCTGAAAATTAATTGATGTGGCAACACATAATTGGTTATTTTTGGAACCCAATGTTGAGTCTGATAGAAGCAAATTTATGCCACTTAGTTAGCTTGTTTCTTGGCATTTATTTACTTAGTTTCTACTTATTATAGAGATTTAAGCTATTTTTGTGTGTTTGTAGGTTCAAATGACAAAGTTGGCAAGAGAGTGTAATTTGGAGCATTTATGAGCAGTTTTTGGCCAAGATTGGATAGCTTATGCATGGAGCAAGATGGATGGACGAATTTGAAGTCAAAAAAGGCTAGGAACATGCTACAAATCTGGAGAAACAAATGCAAATTGCAAGAGTGGATTGTTCACTCACCTAACCCACCAGAAATTGAGTTAAACAAATCTCTTACATTTGCAAAGTTGAGTCCATCCTCTGCCTATAAATACCTATTGCAGCATCCTCATTGAAGGAGGAGAGAATCCCCTCTTCACTATAACTCACCTATATCCATCCACCACCGCAATTCACCACCCCTCATATCACCCAGAAACCCTCTCAGCCGCATTCTACACCATTCTACACCATTATACACCTTTGCCCACCCTCTGGAGAAGAAGGAGTCTTGACGTGCCTTCCATTGGAGCAAGGGCCTTGTGCACAAGCCACCTACAAACATTGGAGTTCTAAGAGTTCTTTCTTCCCTCATTTTAGTTTCAATGTTTATTTCAGTTTGTTTTTCAATTCCTATGAACACGTGTAACTAAGTTTTTCTTAGTTAGAGGTGAATTCAAAGCCATGGACATATGCTTAATATGAATTGATTCCTTTCTGTTATTGTTTCGTAAAACATGAATGTTATTTACTTATCTATTTGATTGATAACTTATTCTTGTGTGTTGATTAAGGATGCATACTTAGTTTGCATACATGAATCTGATGCTAAATTATAAGGGGCGTTCACCTAATCGTTAGGAACTTATAATTAAAAGTAGTGGAGATTGCTAGTCACAATCGTGTTAAGTAGATTATTGGTTGGAGTATCATACTTCATAGTTACGATAGCCTTGTCAATGCTTATGATTTCCATGAAACTTAATGATCTTTGAATGTATCTCTATCATGTTGTTCATATAGGGAACTTGAGAAGAATAATTTGGTTACGATGCGTTGTCCATTCAATTCAATAAATTTAGGGAAATCTAAGAGTTAATTAGTGCATTCATGATTAATTTAGGGCATTGTCATTCATGGTTTAAAGAAACAATACTGGAAATCGATTTATGTTGCATACGTTCATGTGTGGAGAAGGACCCTCAACTAGCTTTTCACCTTTGAATTCACCTAAATTTCATTTTAACTTACTTTGTTTGCTGCAATTTACTTAGTTTTGTCAAATTCGTCCAAAAACCCCCCCTTAGTTCTTATTTGGTGTTTTAGTTTAGTTAATTGAGTTTAAATCTGTCTAATTTAGTGTTTTGAGTCAATTTAGTCTTAAATTTGTCCAATTCACTCTCTAGAGTTTGTTTTGAGTCCTTTTAACTTAGTTTTGCTGTTTTGAGTCAATTTGGTCAGTTTTGAGTCATAAGAGTCTAGTTTGTTGTTTTTTAGTCTAGTTAAGTGTTTTAAAGTTTAAATTGAGTAGATTAGCATCCCTTCTAATCCCCGACCTAGAATGATCCCTACTTACATATACTACAATCATAGGGTATTAATTTGAGTGTTAGAATATTTCGCATCAAATTTTGGCGCCGTTGCCGGGGATTAGCAAAAGTGCTAATCTCCCTTTCTTTGTTTGTTTTGTTTGTTTCAGGTACTAGTTTATGACTCGTTGTTCTCAACCAGTTCGTGCACACATATTTGAGTTTGACGACGATTTTGAACGAACTTTGAGAAGGAAAAGGAAAGCACTAGACCTTAGTACACCTAGTTCTGAATCTGAATTTGAAGAAAAGGATGAGGCAAAAAAAGACATAGCGGTGGACAATCGAACAATCAAAGAACTTTCAGCCTCAGGATTGGACAATGTCGTGCCTCTTTGCATCCAATACCTGAGGGCAGCTGCAGGCAAGACTGATGAGTTCGAATTGAAATCTAGCCTGCTGCATCACATTCCCAAATACCATGGGCTGTCCATGGAAGATCCAAACAAGCATCTGAAGGAGTTTGAAGTGGTGTGTTCGAGCATGACACCCATTAATGTCGATGGGAACATTCTAAAGATGAAAGCCTTTCCATTCTCTCTTTTGGAAAATGCTAAGGATTGGCTATACGAATTGGCACCCGAAACCGTCACTTCTTGGGAAAGCATGAAGCGGGTATTCTTAGAGAAATTCTTCCCAACATCACGAGTGATTCTTTTCAGGAAGAAAATCAGTGGCATTCAACAAAACCAAGGAGAATCCTTTCTAGCGTATTATGAGCGTTTCAAGGCCCTAGTTGCATCTTGCCTACAACACCAAATGAAGGAAGAGCTTTTCATTCAATACTTTTACGAATGACTCCTTCCAATAGAGAGACAAATGCTAGATGCTTCGGCAGGGGGTGCTTTGGTTGACAAAACACCGGTGGCTGCAAAGATCTTAATTACGAACCGAGCCTTGAATGCACAACAATATGAAGGTGTTGGACAAAGAGACACCCCACGACAATAAGTGAATGAGGTAAGTGCAATTTCAGAACTTCAATCTCAAATGGCTAATCTTGCTGTTCTTTTATCGCAGGTTGTTGAAGGATCCAAAGTGCAAGGAATTACAACAAATGTATGTGGTGTGTGCTCAATGCAGGGGCATCTCAATGATCAATGCCCTCAATTGATAGAGAATGGAAGATGGGAAAATGCAAATGTCGTGGGCCACCAAGGCCAAAATCAGCCACAAAGTGATCCATACTCTAATACCTACAATCCGAGGTGGAGAGATCATCTAAATTTCAAGTTGAGGGAGCCTCAACAACCCCAACAACAAGGAGGATATACACAGCCACCTCCCGAGCTCTATCAAAGGCCATTCGTACCACCACAAGTCCCACCACAATCTGCCTAACAAAATTCAAGTTCAAAATTAGATAATGATACACTTGTTCAATTACTAACTTCACTAACGCAAGGCCAACAAAATCAAGCCAAGGAGATGAGTGAAGTGAAGAAACAAATAGGGCAGATTTCTGAGTTTATGGGGCTGTTTGAAAAGAAGGAAAACTCCCTAGTTCAACCATTGTGAATCCGAATGGAGGCTTTGAATCCGTTAAAGCCATCACGTTGAGAAGCGGAAAAGAGGTGGGAATTAAGCCAAACACATCCAAACCAAGTCAAAAAGATGATGAAAAGTTGCTAATTGAATAGGAGGAGATGGACAAAGCCACGGCAAGGAAAGAATCATCCTTGCCGCAGCCACCTAATGCACTTAAGCCATCCAATTCAGGTAAGGGTGATTCAATTTTGACCCATTCTAACCCTATTCCACCCAATGCACCTTTCCCTCGCAGATTTATGCAAACACAGAAGGAAGAAAGTGACAAGGACATTCTTGAGACATTTAGGAAGGTAGAAGTCAATATCTCACTCTTGGATACAATCAAACAAATCCCGAAGTACACTAAGTTTTTAAAGAAGCTTTGTACAACAAGGAAACGGTTTGGAAGAAAGAGGTGGTACATGTGAATGAGAATGTCTCTGCAATGTTGCAAAGAAAGCTGCCACCTAAATGCAAAGATCCAGGTAGTTTCACTATCCCTTGTGTCATTGGTAATACAAGGTTTAAACATGCTATGCTAAATTTAGGTGCATCAATTAATGTCATGCCATATTCTGTTTATTATTCAATTAGCCAATCGATCTAATGCTTACCCGAAAGAGATTTTGGAAGATGTTTTGGTGCAGGTAGACCACTTGATTTTTCCTGCAGATTTCTATGTGCTTGACATGGAGGATTCTGCCCACTCTCCACCATCATCAATCTTACTTGGATGACCTTTTATGAAAACAGCTCAAACCAAGATTGATGTGGCCAAGGGAGCGTTAACAATGGCGTTTGGTGGCGATATGATTAACTTTAAAATTCTTGAATCTATTGAGAATCCTAATGATGTTCGTTCTTGTTTTGCCATTGATGTAATTAAAGATGTAGGGCAGGAAAATTCAGCAACCATTAAGAAGGATGAATTTTGAACCACCAAAAAAGAGGGAATTAGAGTGGAGCACAAAGAACACCCACTAACCTCAAAATGCACAATCTGGTTGAGAGCACCATTAGAGAATCTGCTGACAATGCTGCCACTTCATTGCAACACATTGGTGAGTCATCTAGTCCAATTCTAATTCCCATTTCAACTAATAGGTTGTTACCTTCTTTGGTGCAGGTCCCCAATCGAATCCACAATGGTGAGAGCATTTACATTGACTTTAGAAAGCTAAATGCCACAATTAGGAAGGATCACTATCCTCTTCCATTCATAGAGCCAAATCAGGGGCAATTCGAGGAGCATGTGATGGAGGAAACACACCCCCCATGTCGTGGGGTCTAATCAAGTTTAAAATGAGGTCTTCGTCCGGCTGCAGGACGTTAAAGCAAGCGTTTCTTGGGAGGCAACCCATGTATTCAAATAAGGAAGACCTAGGAATCGCTCCACAATCAAATTTGAGTTCCTAAACCCTTCTCTTTACTGCATTTATCTTGCCATGCTTAGTTCATTAGTTGTTTGTTTGCTTATGTGTGAATCTATGTTTGAAACATTAAGGACAATGTTTGGTTTAAGTGTGGGGGGGGGTAAAAAAGTTGTTTTTACATTGATTTTCGTTGGAAATGAACATTGGGTAGAAAAGAAAATAAGTAAAAAAAAAATTATTACAAGAATGTGCAAACAAATAGGATGGAGCCTTCATTGGTCAGGTGATGCCTCAGCGTTCGACGGAGCTCTAGAAAGACGAAGCGCCAAAGTTTGATTTTCCGGAGCATCAACACTTGGTGAAAATCCAGATGGCGAAGGCAAAAGTTGCATATGGTGTAACGCCATAAACCTTTGATGATCACTCTGAATCCGAACTTCGGACTCCTGCAGCTGGTCAAGCTTTCTCTTAATACTCATTCAGTAACTAGTTGCGAGCATGTGCAATTCTTTATTCTCATGCTTGAGCCCTCTGATCTCTTGCCGAAGACTAGCCATCTCAGCCATTAGAGACTCAACCTGACAAGATCGAGTAAGAAGGCGTTGGCCCATGTTTGATACTGAGCCTGCACATTGGACGCTGAAGGCCAGAAAGTCCTAAATAGCCAGCTCATCAGACAGCTTGGAAGGCATCCTACTGTCTTTTAGAGTGAGAAGATTTCTAGCAACCACCATAGCAGTTGTATCATTCTTCATCACAGAATCCCCAACTGTAAGAAGACCATTAAGGGGTAAGAAGGACGGATGCCAAATGTTGTCTAGAGAAAACATGTCAATATCTTCCCCGACATTCAAGTCCAGATGACAGTTAAATGAGCAAGATATTTCTGAAAGTGTTGAAGAAAAAAAAGAGGTCGAACAAATTAAGATCTCAGAAGTGCAAGAAGGGAGCTTCTACAGACGGTAATTCATGTGTTCTTTTGAATGCGTGCCTCTATAAAAATCAGAAATCGAATAGGCGCCTACTCAGAAATCGAAGGGGCAATCCTTTCTAAAAAGCCAGGCCTGCTCAGAAACCACGGGCCGATATTCAAATTTCAAAAGATCGACTTTTCCAGACTTGTTAGTGAAGGATGATTTTGTGAAAACATGTTCATTTGAATAACATCTATAGCATGCATTTAACAATTAAAAGGCGGAATCATGCTTGCATGCATTCAAAAACAAAACATTACCCATGAAATTCAAAGCCTAGTAGATTGGTGAACCAAGACTCACCTCAAATCAAAGTGAGTTGAGAAATTTATACCTTTGTCGATTCCTCTTTGCATAAGCAAAGGCTAATCACCCAAAGAGAGGGCCTTCATTCCTTGCTTCTTAGATCCATGGATTTGGATGGAAGAATATGGTTCTCCAAGTTCCCAAAATTGAGAACCTCTAAGTGTCTACACCAAGGTTAGATTGGAGAAGAAATGAGTGACCTTGGAGGAGTGGGATAGCTAGCTTATCCCTCCAAGGGGGCCAGCCTCTTTAGAGAGAAAGGAGAGCTCTGTGTTCTCTCCAATTTCCTAAAAGAAACCCTTAATGAATTTTGGCTATAAAGTCATATTTATACCTTAATTCATTGGAGTGGCAAACTTGTAAATAAGTCCAAAACCCACTCCATCTCTAAATGGCCGGCCATAGGGATTCATTGGGCTATTTGGGCCTTTGTGAATCTGTTTGGATCCAAATTAATAATTTGGGCCGAGTATAGAATCATTCTCGGCCCGGAAGGCCTTGCGACAAGAATACCATGGATCGTTTAGTACGTGGGCCTCCAAACCTAGCTCGGCTAGGTCATAACGCAAGAAGTCGAGTCCTAATGCAATGAGGAGTCTCGGCAAGACCCGAAAGCGAATCCGGCTCGGTTAAGGACTAGGTTCACAATCCTAGTGAAAGTAGGACTGGTCGAGTTGGTACTGATCAGGAAAAGAAGACCTAGTCCGAGTAGGTTTTTAACTCAACCTTGGGGGGGTCGTTGCTATAAATAGAAAAGACTGCGCATCATTCAAGAGACCTCCAATTCAACACACAAAACTGCCCTGCGCAAACTCTCTCAACAACTTTGAGATTTTTTATTTTCTCTTTTTGCTGACACATCGTCCGTTGGCATCAACAGCACTGTGAAAGCAACCGGTGATATCTTAAGTCGGCATAGATAACTCTGTCACCGTAGAATCAGCCGTTCTCGCAGCATCTTCCATTGGCATCAACAGCACTACGGCGAGGACAGTTGATTACCTATCCAAGTCTCGGTCGAGAAGGATTTCTGAATCCTTATTGGTCGAGGTCATCTCATCAGCCTTCTTGGCAAAGTGAGGTGTTACAGTTATTACATTCGGCACATTGAAAGCCGAATTTGATATTGAACTTCGTAAGAATAGTAACCTTGTCTTCAGGTTCGAGAGCCCAAGAGGCCGAGACGTGTTCCTTTCTCGGCCGCAATCGCAAGACGCAGAAGTCAGCCGCGCACCCAACGCAACATTAACAAAATTTACTCCTCGGTCGAGCTCGACCGACGAGTTGGCACGCCCCGCATTCACCGAAGGACGTAGTTAGCTTATAGATTACTCGGCCTGCACGCCACGTAGGCTTGGTAGTTTCTAGGGTCAACATTTTGGCACGCCCAATGGGATCCAGTGCTAATACTACGAAGTTCATATGATATATCAAGATTTCAATCTGGCTCAACATAGCCGATTGTACGAGCTCCTAGAGGAATTGAAAAAACAAAACGAGGAATGTAAAAGATCTTTGGAAGTAGAAAAAATTCTTCGTGGCCATAGAGAGATGCAAAAGTCATTTGCTTACATGTTGAAAATAAAAGCTCCTGTTACCTTGCAAGAGCAATGGGTACATGAAGAGAGGGCTCGATTTGATGCCTGGCTAGATGAAGAACGTTTTCCTTACGTTTCTGAATACAGATCAATTCCATTTGAAAAATGGTTAGGTCCAAAGGCTGGGGGGCAATTTTTCGCTACGGCCACAATCAAAATTCGGCCTCAAAAAATTGTTAAGGCAGCCGAAGAAATACTTAGGCCACTTGTTGTTTCGGTCGAGACTGAAAGTGTAGTAGGCCTAGAAGAAAAGGTTCAAGTTTCTGAGCCAGAAATCGACTCAGAAAATGATTCGTCAGAGGAGTGTTCTAATGATGAACAAGACCGATACACGACTTTAGATGAAAAAACCACATCAATTGATATGGTAATTGGAGATATGGTCTTAGACGCCAAAACCACGCCAAACGATATGATTATTGGTGATAAAGCCGATATAGAGAAATCCCATTCGGCCAAGTTATTTGAATTAAAAGCCGAAATTATGCCTGGGGGGCATAATAATTGTTTAACACATTCGGCGGCCGAAAATAAAAAATATTTCACCAAGTCAGAAATATTTGGAGATCATTTTTTATTCGGCTCAATGCAAAATTTGATTGGCTGTGTTGATATATAAAAATCTCGGCTTGGAATAAAGCATCGTTGGCCTCCTCCTGATTATGATTCGGCCACTTTTCTTTTTGTCTGCTAAATATATATATATATATATATATAATAAATTATTTTCTTAAATATACGGCTATGCAAGCCGATGCATAAGAAAATTAAGCGGGCAACACAGATATAAGAGCATTTCGGCCGTTTAGGCTGAGGCCGAATAAGAACATTGGTACTAGGCTTGCGCTCGGTCAACCTTTAGGCCGAAGTCAAAGAGACATTGCATGGAAGACATCATCATTACAGCCAATAGGCCAGGATTTGAGTTTATGGCTTTGGTTATATATATATATATATATATATATATATATATATATATCTTGCTTCAGGGTGCTGCCACCAAGAATGAGTGAAACCGTGTATATATATATAATATGCCAACTGCATGGCTGGCATATCACAGGTCATCAGGCTACTTTTATGGATATATATATATATATATATATATATATAAAGGGCTGCATTATTAAAGATAGAGACATGCAAGACAGATACAAGACATGGGTTTATATATATATATGCAGGTTGAATCATTCTCGGCCCCACTTTTCGCTTGACCTCAGTTTTTCGACCGGTTTATGGCTTTGGTGACATATATATATATATATATATATATATATATGTGTGTGTGTGTGTGTGTGTGTAGGAGTGGATGGTTGAATGACAAGCCAAGCTTGGGCCGAGCTCTAAGAACGGTTTTTTCTCGACCTCGGCAATCGAGAGCTGTGGTAGCTCTCTCATTTTCTGCTCTCTGCAGAGGAAGATCACAACATTGGCAGAACTGAGGTGATTTTGAGGCTGAGGAACATTCCCAAGCTCGGCAAGGTATTATTGCCGAGTGCTGGTCCTTGACCGTGGGGTCATTCGGCCTACCATGTATATATATATTTCTATGGCCATTCGGCCTGGAGTATTGGTGCTCGGCCATGGGGTCATTCGACCTGCCATATATATATATATATATATATATAAATACAGAAATGTTATTATGAACAAAGTTTCATTTTCGGTGGTACAAC
The DNA here is from genome assembly GCF_042453785.1 of Malus domestica. NCBI lineage: Eukaryota > Viridiplantae > Streptophyta > Magnoliopsida > Rosales > Rosaceae > Malus > Malus domestica. The sequence continues at coordinate 24,740,478 of NC_091669.1, forward strand.
CAGATTTTGTTGGTTACACACAATTAGTTTCCTTAACCATTCGGCTTACAAGCCGAAGCTCAAGAAAACTGGGGGGCAATGCTTGGATCCAAATTAATAGTTTGGGCCGAGTATAGAATCATTCTCGGCCCGGAAGGCCTTGCGACAAGAATACCATGGATCGTTTAGTACGTGGGCCTCCAAACCTAGGTCAGCTAGGTCATAACGCAAGAAGTCGAGTCCTAATGCAATAAGGAGTCTCGGCAAGACCCGGAAGCGAATCCGGCTCGGTTAAGGACTAGGTTCACAATCCTAGTGAAAGTAGGACTGGTCGAGTTGGTACTGATCAGGAGAAGAAGATCTAGTCCGAGTAGGTTTTTAACTTGACCTTGGGGGGGCCGTTGCTATAAATAGAAGAGACTGCGCATCATTCAAAAGACCTCCAATTCAACACACAAAACTGCCCTGCGCAAACTCTCTCAACAACTTTGAGATTTTTTATTTTCTCTTTTCGCTGACACATCTTCCGTTGGCATCAACAGCACTGTAAAAGCAACCAGTGATATCTTAAGTCGGCATAGATAGCTCTGTAACCGTAGAATCAGCCGTTCTCGCAGCATCTTCCGTTGGCATCAACAGCACTGCGGCGAGGACAGTTGATTACCTATCCAAGTCTCGGTCGAGAAGGATTTCTGAATCCTTATTGGTCGAGGTCATCTCATCAGCCTTCTCGGCAAAGTGAGGTGTTACAGTTATTGCATTCGGCACATTGAAAGCCGAATTTGATATTGAACTTCGTAAGAATAGTAACCTTGTCTTCAGGTTCGAGAGCCCAAGAGGCCAAGACGTGTTCCTTTCTCGGCCACAATCACAAGACGCAGAAGTCAGCCGCTCACCCAACGCAACATTAACAAAATTTACTCCTCGACAGAGCTCGACCGACGAGTTGGCACGCCCCGTATTCACCGAATGGCGTAGTTAGCTTATAGATTACTCGGCCTGCGCGCCATGTAGGCTTGGTAGTTTCTAGGGTCAACAGAATCATTATTCATTAAGTTGTCATACAACTTAAGTCAATGGACTTGACGTTCGAAGCCCATTGGGCCTTAAGGTCCAAAACTATCCCGAGGTCTTTAACGAACTTATTCGTTTGATTAATTAACATATTAATTAATCCTTGCCATAAATAATTAAACCATTTAATTATTCTTACTCATCTCCGTTGTTTCTTCAATCTCTACCTTACACGGTGTACGATCCATTAGGTTCCTTTTAGCGAGGCAGTGGGCGATTAAAACTCTTTAAAATCGATTGTGAATTGAAACTTACTTTCAATTCTCCCTTTAGTGATTATACACGTTTAGGGCTTCCACAAACCATGAGTGACACCTAGCAGCATATCATGGTTACCCAAGCTAATCAGAAGAGGTAGAGAACCTATTCAGTTTAGGATTACAAATGCAATACGGTCTTTCTCTAATACAATACTCTTGACCACATTGTTTGGTTTGATAGTTTATTCATGTCTACTATCCAATGTAATTCGTGTGCTTATATGATTACCTTGAATGTGATTTGGAAAGACTTCCTAAATCTCATTCATACTCTGGCCAGAGATTCTTAATCATATCATAGAGTATTCTCTCTCAAACAGTTTGAAGGTTAGAGATCCCTTGTTGCGCATTCACTTGCCTCCATGGCTAAGTGGCTTAACCCCAACTATGCCGTGGACACCCTCCTTTTGGAGTGACTTTTGACATAATCAAAGATCAAGGACTTAACCAGAAGACAACTATGATGCCTCAGGTCAAATGACTACTTTGCATTATCCCAACCATGAGTTCTCATGTGACATGAAGATGAGAACTCTTCGTTGATCGTGTTCAGTGAACTCATTCTCTATTGAGCACCTACGTACTTGTCTTGATGTCACACACACCAATGACTCGAGACTAGTCACTCTCCCTGAGAGAAGACACAGCACGTACTGATCTTAACGGACTGTCAATGCCCAATTGGCAATCCTATGATCAGGAACGTTTAGGATATGTATACGAAAGAATGGTCTCATGAATCTAACTTCTTTAGATTGCATTCTCCCAATCACATATTCCTTGGACTTATCGTTTAAGCATATAACATTTATATGAGACGGCTTAAAACAATAATCTTTGCCCTTTATATTTAAACTAGATTAGTTTAACATGTGAAATGTCCGTAAAGTATCATCATATGATTGGTTTTAGGGCATATTTCCAACAGTTAGCACCTTTCACACACAACCTCGGCTTTGCGAAAATTATGGGCAACTTTGTCAAAGATTTCTGACAAAGTTGAAAGCGCGTGAATCTCACTGTTCAATCACCCAACGGTTGCCAACAAGAGTAAAAGAATAGTACCTCTACCGGTTATGAAGAAATTCCTATAAATGTTAACCTTCGCCCTCCATAACAAGGCAGAGTTACTCAACCTTTCTTCATCTCCGAAAATGCATTCCCAACGAAGCCTCTCGAGTTACTCAATGTTCCTCATCCCCTGGAGTACCTCTGCAAACAAATCATCAAGAGCAAAAGTATTTCATATCATGAAGGTCGAAAGCAAAAGTATCTCATATCATGTTTTTTCCCTGTCCTTTTCCTTGTCTTTGTTCTCACCTGCGGGACAAAGAGAAAGACAGCAATCAACCAGCACTTGGTATCAATCTTCCGATTTGGAACTGACTGCATGGAACTGCATCATGATTACTTACCTAGAATTGCTCTCGAGTATTCATCTTCAACTGCTAATGTACTTCCGAAGAAGATGCCACATCTGCCTGGAGAACAGATAAGGCAAGTGAAAATGATACCTTGAAGCATGTGGAGACAACATGCTAATTCATCATCAACTAAGCTGAGGATCACTTGCCATGTGAGACTAGTCATGGTCCGATTTCCTTCAAGATCAAGTCTCCTCTTGCTTGCTCAGAACTCCAATCCAGTTCAAGATCAAAGCTGTGGAAAGTCAACAAGCATGACAAAATATGTGCCGATTCATTCATTACCAAAGCCAAAGATCATCTACCACATGAAGCTAAGTTGTTACTCATTGTTTTGAAGTGTTTTAGTATGTTTTGAAGTGTTTTAATGTGTTTTGAAAGAAAAATATGAAAATTTAAAAGAAAAAAAAAATATGTTTTGAAAAACCCAAAAAGAATTATTTTTTTGTGTTTGTTTGTGACTTAGGGTACCTTCCAACACAATGATGAGGATTTTGTTTTTAATTGCATGACTGTTAAAGAAAGTTACAAACATGGATGGAAGTTTGATATGCTCTTTGGTTCGTTTACGAATTCACATGTAATCACAAAGAAAAAAAAATCATCTTTTGTAACAGGCTTGAAGGAATGAACTCAAACTAACGCTACAACCCTGAGAGACTTGAGCCTATGCCTTATTTAGAGAGTTATTAATCTGTGATTTCTTGTTTTCTAAAGTCGTTGCATGATCTCATTATTCTTTGCTTGGTTGCTACTTAGAAGGCGTTTCATCACTATAGTTCTAAATACTAGAACTCATACCCGTCTCATTCAAAGCATGGCATTGAATTGCATAACACATAAACAAGATGAAGTTGTTAGTTAAAACCAAAACCAAAAAGCCTTACCCTTTGCATTATGTTTTGTAGGTTTAAACCCTGTTGAGCCTTTTTTAGCCTATTTTCTTTGTTAGCCACATCATCCCTACCTAGCCTAGAATAGGACTATCCATACCCTTGTTCTTAAGGCATAGTGAATCATGACTGAGAAGGAATTCCTTTTGATTGTCCTTATGTAGAAAAATAAGTGTGGGGGAAGGGATTTTTGTGTGTTGTGCGCCAAGAAAAGAAATAAGGTACGAAAAATAAATAAATAAATATTTAGAAAGGAAATCTCAAGTGTTGGTTGTTGAAGAAAGGGTCCAAAAGTTTGAATCTAGCCCTAAAAGATGAGTGAATCTTTCCCTTTTTGTTTAAAGTTGATTTCTGCATGCAAAAGTGAATTCTAAGTATCAATTTCATTACTTTGCGTACTATCGCTTTAAGAACGTTTGTTTATCCTTACCTGTCTTTGTTAGCCAATACCCTAAGCCCTGTTACAACCCTTAACTTCTATCTTGAGTGTTAAGTGTTTCAATATGTGGAGTTTGGGATTGGTATGAGCATATAGTGTCCCTGGTTCTCGTGTCGAAGTAGTGGCATTCCATTCATGAGATCATATTTATGCACATGTATTAATAATTCCAGAAAGTGCCTTGTTTGTTATAATTATATGTGAGTGCTAGTCTACATGTTTACATCAATCTTCTCACATATACCTAGTGTAGGGTGTGTAGTCAAAAAATCTGTGTGAAAGTAGAGTGCATATCCGATAAGGAATTGAGTGAATTCACTATGGCATGTTACTACATTCAAAACATTGTTTTAATTGATTAAATGTGAGCTAGTGAGTGGTGACTGCGATCAAGTATGTGCTCGAGGATAAGGATGGCTAAAATCTATGTGAGTAGTGATTTGTAACATGTCATGTTTCATTGGAAATCCCTAAGGCGATTGTTGGAAGGTTTAGGTTGTTTCTTTCCTTTGTTTGTTTTGCTCGAGGACTAGCAAAAGCTAAGTGTGGGGGAATTTGATAGGAGCATATTTATGCGACTTAGTTAGCTTGTTTCTTGGCATTTATTTAGTTAATTTCTACTTATTATAGTGATTTAAGCTATTTTTGTGTGTTTGTAGGTTCAAATGACAAAGTTGGCAAAAGTGTAATTTGGAGCTTTTAGGAGCAGTTTTTTGCCAAGATTGGATAGCTTATGCATGGAGCAAGATAGATGAACGAATTTGAAGTCAAAAGAGGCTAGGAACATGCTACAAATCTGGAGAAACAAATGCAAATTGCAACAGTGGATTTTGCACTCACCTAACCCACCAGAAATTGAGTGGATTGTGCACTCACCTAACCCACCAGAAATTGAGTTAAACAAATCTTTTACCTTTGCAAAGTTGAGTCCATCCTCTCCCTATAAATACCCATTGCAGCATCCTCATTGAAGGAGGAGACAATCCCCCCTTCACTATAACTCACTTATATCCATCCACCACCACAATTCACCACCCCCTGTATCACCCAGAAACCCTCTCAGCCGCATTCTGCACAATTCTACACAATTCTACACCATTATACACCTTTGCCGCACCCTTTGGAGAATGAGTCTTGCCATGACTTCCATTGGAGCAAGGACCTTGTGCACAAGCCACCTGCAACCATTGGAGTTCTAAGAGTTCTTTCTTCCCTCATTTTAGTTTCAATGTTTATTTCAGTTTGTTTTCAATTGCTATGAACATGTGTAACTAAGTTTTTCTTAGTTAGAGGTGAATTCAAAGCCATGGACATATGCTTAATATGAATTGATTCATTTCAGTTATTGTTTCATAAAACATGAATGTGATTTACTTATCTATTTGATTGATACCTTATTCTTGTGTGTTGATTAAGGATGCATACTTAGTTTGCATACATGACTCTGATGCTAAATTATAAGGGACTTTCACCTAATCGTTAGGAACTTATAATTAAAAGTAGTGGAGATTGCTAGTCACAATCGTGTTAAGTAGATTCTTGGTTGGAGTATCATGCAGTTCATAGTTACGATAGCCATGTCAATGCTTATGATTTCCATGAAATTTAATGATCTTTGAATGTATCTCTATCATGTTGTTCATATAGGGAACTTGAGAAGAATAATTTGGTTGCGATGCGTTGTCCATTCAATTCAATGAATTTAGGGAAATCTGAGAGTTAATTAGTGCATTCATGATTAATTTGGGGCATTGTCATTCAAGGTTTAAAGAAACAATACTGGAAATCGATTTATGTTGCATATGTTCATGTGTGGAGAAGGACCCTCTAACTAGCTTTTCACCTTTGAATTCACCAAAATTTCATTTTAACTTACTTTGTTGCTGCAATTTACTTAGTTTTGTCAAATTCGTCCAAAAACCCCCTTAGTTCTTATTTGGTGTTTTAGTTTAGTTAATTGAGTTCAAATCTGTCTAATTTAGTGTTTTGAGTCAATTTAGTCTTAAATTTGTCCAATTCACTCTCTAGAGTCTATTTTGAGTCCTTTTAACTTGGTTTTTGTTGTTTTGAGTCAATTTGGTCAGTATTGAGTCATAAGAGTCTAGTTTGCTATTTTTGAGTCTAGTTAAGTGTTTTAAAGTTTAAATTGAGTAGATTAGCATCCCTTCTAATCCCCAGCCTAGAACGATCCCTACTTACATATACTTCAATCATAAGGTTTTAATTTGAGTGTTGGAATATTTCACATCAGAGTCATCAACAACAAATGGCAAGTGATAACATTCGTCCATCAAGCGCGTAACATAATAGCAGATTAGGAAGGTTCATTATTAATTGGGATGAGTCCAAGGAATAACTTAAGTACTAAGGACGAGATTGTAAAGACGTTTCAATCTTGAGATACGTATCCTACAGATCTTAAGTCCTAGATTATGTTCCTAGCTATAGGATGATCAAAAGGACTATTGACAAAGGGCAGTTTATCATATTCAATAGGATGTCTCAGGCTAAGCATGTAGAGACATGAAATAGACATAAATGTCCTCGTCTATGAGATCGAGTTTGAACCTTGATCAGCTATAGAAGTGTACAAATGAAAGATTACCTACTTGTCAGTTGTATCACACTTCTAAGTTATGGATGCAACTAGTTCTTAGACTTGAGACATCATTGGTTATCTTGCGTTGATGAATGTGATCTTTGGACTCACCTCGAAGCTCTGAAACAATAGCAAAACCCTATCGTGTGAGGTTTGGGATCATGTGCATCAATATGGAGAAGGAATTTGTCACCTTTTAGGTAATTATGAAGGTTGATATTCCAAAAGCGCCTTGAAAATCTATCTCTAGAAATATGTGGCCAAAGAAACATACAAAAGATGCATCAAGGTGGTCATATTCATGCTTTAGAATTTAACAAATGTTCCATGCTCTAAAATATATGATTGAAATATAATAGACAGAGGAACCAAATTGCAATGTAACCACAACTAAGGTTCTAAATATGTGTTGTATGAATTCAAACATATTCTGACTAATCTAGGTAGCCAAAAGTGATTGTTATATATTACAATTCGGTTTGTAGTGAAGGAAAAATTTTGTCCTAACTAAGAACAAGTATGAACATTTGAATACACATGCAAGCTATTAACACTTTAAAGTAGGCATGCATCCAAAAACAATTCATAAAACCCATGACTTTCAAAGCCTAGTATATGGTGAACCAAAATAAACTCTTTAACAACATTAAAGAGAAGTAAAGATTTAGTGATTCTTTACCCTTGAAGCTCATCCTTGATTACACAAGGGATTCACCCAAGTGGAGGGCCTTCAAGTCACCTCCAAGCTCCTTGAATCCTCCTTGTGTTTTCCTCCCTTTAGTGCTCCTTTGATGATTTGAGGAAAAAGGATTTGTTCTCCAAAACACCAAAAGCTTGATGTCTCTAAGTCTCTTCACCAAGGTTGTATCTTGTGAAGATGAATTGGATGACTAAGGGAAGAAGAGATTGCTAGATGTCCATCCCCTTAGTGGCCGGCCTCCTTAGAAGAAAATGGAGAAAATGTTTCACCCAATTTCAACAAGAAAAACCCTAATTAGAAAATAGCTATAAAGTTGCTTTTATAACCTTTTCTTTGGTGAGTGGCAAACTTGTAATAAAGCAAACTTTGCCCATTCACCCTAATGGCCGGCCATCCTTTGTTATTGAGCTAATTTGCCCATTTTGTTTTAGTTGTCATACAACTTAAACATAATGGGCCTTGTGGACCAAAACGCTTTTGGGCCCCGAAACCCAAAACCAACATATAAGCCCAATACGAACCGTTCGTATAATTAATTAACTAATTAATTAATCTTGACCATTCTTCAATTAAACCATTTAATTGCTTATCCATTTCATTTGATTTCTTCACATACATCCTTACTCGGTGTACGATCCATTAGGTTCCAATTAGTGAGGCAGTGGGCGATGTTACTCTTAACTATCGATTTGTGAATTGAAACCACATTTCAATTCTCCCTTTAATGATTAATGTTACCTAATCATTTGGGCTTCCACAAACCATGAGTGACACCTAGCAGTATGTCATGGTTACCCAAGCTAAGTAGAATTGGTTGGAGAACCTATCCAGTTACAACTACAATGCAATACGGTCCTTCTCTAATACAATACTCTTAATCACATTGTTTACGTGATAGTTTGTTTCATGTCTACTATCCAATGTGATACTTTCCTATATGATTCCCATGAATATGATTTGGAACAAACTTCCTAAGTCATATTCATTTGCTTTGGCCGAAGACTTTAGAATCATATCTTAGAGTATTCTCCCTCCACCAAGGAAGGTTAGAGATCCCTTGTTGTGCATTCATATGCCTACATGACTAGATAGCTTGACCCCAACAATGCCGTGGACACTCCAAAGGAATGCCGTTGACAGGATCAAAGATCAAGGACCTAACCATTAGACATCGATGATGCCTCAGGTCAAAGGACTACTTTGCATATTGTAACTTTAGAGTTCATACATGACATGTATGTTCGAACTCTCTTTTGATCGTAGTTCAGTGTACTCGATTACTCTTTCGAGCACCTATGTGTTTGTCTTAGTGTCCAACACCAAATGACTTGAGACTAGTCATACTCACGCTTGAGTCAACACAACACATACTAACCTTAGCGGATTGTCAATGCCCAATTGGCAATCCTATGGCTATGAACGTTTTAGGAATGAACATAAGAGAAAGGTCTCGATAATCTAACTCACTTAGATCACTTATCTCTTAGAACAAATACATTCATTGGATTCTCTTATTGCTTAAACACATGATACAATAAATAGTGATTAACAATAAGATTTGCCCTTCATTAAACATATAAAAGTTTAATACATTAAGTATTCCAAAAAGCTATTACATCAAATGAGTGGCTTTGTGGGCATACTTCCAACATGTAGTTGATCCTATACAAGGTTAAATGAGAATGGTTTCCACTTATGTAAATTAGATTAATTTGCTTAATCAAGTTATCCACTGCCAGCTTTAATTGAAACCTATAAGGTCACATACAATAGAATGATATCGAATGATAAAGTTAGTGAAGGTTGAATTTAATATAAGTGGTTTATATTAAATAATTTTATTTCTTGATTAATTGTTTGGGCCTCTTATTTATTGTTGGTTAATGAACTAAAATAAAATAAGGAAGCTCAGTTTGAAAACAAAGACTTAATTAATTAAATAATTTAAATAAGGATGAATGGGGCCGAAGCCCAATGGCAAAGGAGAGGTGCGGGAAGCCCAAGGAAGGGTTCCCTTAGGGCTTGCAACACGTGTGGTAAAAGGACGATAAAACTGTAATCCCACTGGTTTATGAAATTGTTCTATATACAAGCCTAAAGGGTCTTTTGACCCAAGGGTGGATTTTACATATTATGAAAAGAAAAGGTTCGAAAATAAAAAATAAAAGTAAAAATAAAAATAAAAAGAAAAGGGAATTAGGTTTTCCATTTGAGAAATTGAAAAATAAAACACCAACACAAAACAACCTTGCCGCCACACCTATTGAAAGAGAAGGACCTTGCAGTTCGTCATCTTCCTGCTTCACCAACTAGAAATTCATTCGTCTGGATACTAGTAGAGAACTAACACTTGAGAGCCTCGATAACAAATTCATCTTCGTATGAAATCTAAATGTTGGCATTCTAAACTTAATTTAAGTTTATGCATGTGTTCTTAAAATTATTTTACATGAACACGAGCACGTCAATTAAAATAGATTAGGTGGGTTAATTAATAAGATTAAATCAGTCCAAAGTTCTGCCAACCATACATGAAAATTGGATTATATATGCTTAAGTCACCTTGCCACGCTTCCGCACACATTAGTAATGCAATCCACAAACCAACACATATACCAACAATATATAGAAGGTCTAAACCAACTAATTAAATAAAAAAAATTATTTAATATTATATAAATAATTTACATTAAATTTAGTCTTCACCAATTCTATTGTGTGTGACCTTCTAGGTTCCAACTAAAGCTGGTAATGGATAGTTTAATTCATAAAACTAAACTAATTTTACATAATTAGAAACCATTCTAATTCAACCTTGTAGGAATACCCACAAACTAAGTAGTAACTTCTAGCAATGACTATTGGCTATCCATAATAGTCAAAACATATTAGTCAAAATATGTTTGAATTCATACAACACATATTCAAAGCCTTAGTTATGGTTACAATGAAATTCAGTTTCTCTATCTACTATATTTTGATTATATATTATAGAGCATGGAACTATTGTCAAACTCTACATATAGATATGATCACACTGATGTATCTCGCATACATTGCTTTGCCTAAAGACGTTTGGAGATAAATTGTCGAATGGCTCCAGGAATATCTTCCTTCATGATTACCTAGAAGGTGACTAATTCATTTTTGTGCACTTACGTATCTCCATGTTAATGCATATAATCCTGATCCTCACACTATAAGACTCCCCTATCGTTTGGAAGCTTCAATGTGAGGCTAAAGATCAGATTCACTAACATGAGATAACTAGTGATGCCTCAGGTCTAAAAACTAGTTGCATTCACATCTCAGAAGTGTGATACAATTGATAAATAGGTAATATTCCATTCGTATACTTCAATAATTGTTCAATGTTCAGTGAACTCAATCTCACAGACGAGCAATTTTATGTAAACTCCATGTCACTACATGCTTAGTCTAAGACTTACTACTAAATACAACATAAATTGGCCTTTGCAAATGTTCGATAATCCTATGGCTAGGAACATAGTTTAGGAATTAAGATCCATAGGGTATGTATCTCAGGATTGAAACTTCTTTGCAATCTCGTCCCTACAACTTAAGGTATTCCTTAGACTCATCTTATTCAATAATGAACCTTCCTAATATGATATTAGGTAACGTTCTTGATTGATTGATGACTTGACATTTGGTTGCCACAAATAAAGAATTACATGTTGATATTTAGTTGCCACAAATAACCAATTATGTGTTGACACGTTTGCTAGAACCAAATTCGTGGGCTACTGTGTGTTAACTACATTGTAGTGTTTGGGAATTGAGAGGAAAATCAAGAACAACGGATGAAGAGAAGGATGAACACAGAGATATTAGAGAGAGAAAGTTTAGAGAGAGAAATAGGATTTGTATTAACTAAACAAATGAAGATTACACATACTGTTTATATAGAAATCCTAACTACTTTAACCAAATACTAACTACCTAACTATATTACTAACTGTATTACATTTTTACCCTTAATACTGTGAAGGGTGGAGATGCACAAACTCATTAACCTGTAAAGAGAAAAGAACCATAACGAGCTAAAGATTGGAGGTGGTGCCAGCCAAAGGCTCTTCGACAGTCTAGTTAGTAAGTAGTATTATGAGACTCAAGCAGTAGGCAAGAGAATAAGTGTATGATAATTGCGTTACCAAAGATGAAGCCTAGAAGGGTTTATTTATCCTAGTCGAGATGAAGACCTCATAGGATATGGAATATGTATTAAACAAGAAGATTTCTAGAGGAAATCTAGGATTAGATATTGCATCCTCTTAGGACTTGGATTACTTGCGGTGCATGCCAATCTTTAAATTGTAAGGATTTCAATAATATCGCATCAAGGTTAGCATGGTCTCGTGCTATGCATTTTGAACACGTGGTTCATATACATGTGCTTATTTGTTGAATAAGTTCACTAAAAACAGACTACCCAAAAAAAATTAAACATATGGATGTTTACTACATGTCAAACATTATGAATCTTCGGTTATAGTATGCAAATAGTTCTTAGACTTGAGGCAGGATCATGTATATTTTGCTTATAGATATGAACTTTAACTTCACCTTAAAGCCCTCACTATCTCGCAGGTGTTCCTTGAACTTATGTGTATAGATATGGAGATACATGAATACGCAATAAGTAATCTAGTACCTTATGGTAATCGTTAGATAGAAGGAGATATCCCTTGAGCCATTTGGAGATCCATCTCATAAATTTCCTACCGAAGTAATTGTTGATTAAGCTATTTTTGTAAGAAATTTCATGTCGGTATAATTAATTGTTATTTATATTAGATTAATTATTTGGGCCTATTGGACATAATTTTAATTAAAATAAGCTTTGTGCTTAATTAATTAAAATGGGTCCAAGTCACAAGCCTAAGTGGGCTTAAGTGATGGATTTGATGCAAGCAGAAAGTCTCCTTGATGTCAATCCCACTGAGGTGTGGGGTTTCCCTCATATATCCCTAATAGATTAGATTTGTCCCTCCGAGACAACGAGAGAAAAACCCATAGCCATTTTCTCTAGTGTACCCAATAGATTTAATCCAAGTAAATGATCTTGCTAGCATTATGGAATTTCTCAGTCCATCTTCCGTTGTTGGTGTATTAGTGTGGATACTCCTAGAGGCTTGACACGTGAGGAACTTTCTCGTGATCAAATATGAAGAGGAAGAACAAAAGCACAAGAATGATCCTACAAGTAATTCTCTTCGTCATCTTTATTTGTTGCATTATTGATTTACAATCATCCAGATATGTAATTGGAATTACATATCATTGTTTAGTTAATTTTTCCACTAGATATTTATTAGGATTAAATTAATCTCAATTATATGCATGAAGACCCAACCCCAAGATCAATCATCGCATACCTTCTCATCATCTCAGTTTTGAACATTGTAATTAGCCCCTTATTACTTCCAGTATAAACAATATCATCCACATAGATTGAAGCAATGAAGGTTTTAGAATCGCTTTTAACCTCGATGTACAGATTAAGTAGCCTAATTTGGAATTCTATGAAAGACATATTTGATGAGATATGAGTCAACTTCCTCATATCAGTCCCTAGGTGCTCGTTTCAGACCATACAAGGCATTTTTCCAACTTATAAACTTTTCTCTCAACATTAGTTACAACAAACCCCTCAGGTTGATCAAAGCCTTCTTCCTGTACTACTCCATACAAGAAGGCTGATTTAGCATCCATTTGAAATAATTTCCACCACTTTTAGATGTTAGGGCAATAAGTGTCCTTATTTTATCCAATCTAGCAACAAGAGAAAATGTCTTATTGGAATCTATCCCTAGCTTTTATGAATAGCCTTTTGCAACTAGTCTAGCTTTGTGTTTTTGTACTGATCCATACAAGTATAATTTGGTCTTATAAACCCATTCTGACACCAATAATTGACTTCTCAATGGTCTGTCAACCAAAAATTAACTGGCTTCTATGGTTCCATAATACAGATGTAACACCTTGCATATAGGTCATTTAGGTTCCTCACTTTCACTGTTGTAGAGCTAGGAGTACTAGGCTTAGAATCCTCCATTTGATGAAGTTAGTTTTCACTGAGAGTGTGATACATTTTCCGGTTGTGGTGACTATGTAGTGTGCTCAATAGGCTCAATTTCTTTAATGTTGATTTTTTTTTTTTTTTTTTTAAAAAAAAAACTAGGAATTCACATTCTAGGGCTTAAGAAGCCAAACAGGAAACAGGTACAAGAAAGCCTACCACAAGGCAAACACCATGATAGACCAACCAAGACCAAAGCAGTGAATGGGGATACAACCAACAGACACTTCAACCAAGTAATTTGATAAGGGCACAGAGACTTGAATTTCAGCTTCAGTACCCATTTCCAAATTGAATTTTGATTAAATATCACACTTATGCACAACATTGTTTTCTTGCTTTACAAGATATATACACTTAGTACCCTTTGTCACATTTTCATAACCAACAAATATACACTTAGTTGCCGATTCTTCAAGTTTATGCCTCAATTGGCCAGGACAAGTCAATAGCACACAACCAAATATTCTCAAGTGTTTACTTCCAGGCTTTCTGCCACTAAAAGCTTCAAAGGATTCACATTGAGAAGTTCTTTTGTAGGACTTCTATTGAGCATGTAGACTGTTGTACTTACATCTCACCCTAGAAGTAGTACGTCAAATGTTTGTCATGCCATATAGCCTTGGCCATCTCAGTAATGGTTCTATTTTTCTTCTTAGCTACACAATTTTGCTAGGTGAATAAGAAATGGTTAGTTGTCTCTCTAGTCCCACAGAATCTTTTGAAATTCAATGGAGGTATATTTACCACCTCTGTCACTTCTCAATTTCTTGACTTTATATACACTTTGCAACTCAACCATGACCTTCAATTTCTAAAATATACCAAACACTTCAGACCTTTATTTTTATCTTTTTGTAATGAAACGTTTGATACTTGAACTTCATAAAGTAAACCTATCACATCTTAGTACAATCATCAATGCAGGTTACAAAATATTTTTTACCTTCACTTGGTACTGGTTTGGTACTGAGGTGCTTTTATAAAAAATGGGTATAAAAAAAAGCTGAGCTCAAAAAAAGTGTTTGGTAAAGACTTAAAAACAGCTTATTTTCACAGTTTTTGGTGAAAAAAAAAAATGAAAACGTGAAGCAGCAAAAATGAACTTATTCTTACAGTACAGCAGAAGTAGTTTTTTTTTTCCAAAGCACATCAATACCAAATCAGCCCTTGTTGTCACTTTCAATGGGCCAAAAACATCAGAGTAGATGAGCTCATGGAACAGTTGTTCTCCATGCTTTGCTTTTGTCAAACATTAGCTATGTTGATTTCCTATAGCACAACTTGATTTCACACACCTTGGTTGATATCTTGTATCTCATGTAAGCTATACACTAACTCCTCCTATAAATCTTTCAAACACTGAATATTCAAATGGTCAAACCTTCTATGCCAACTCAAAGTAGTTACTTCAACAGTTACTCTTCTAGCTACATGATTCACATATTCAAGTGAGAGAGGAAAATATATGTTACTTGTCATTTGTATTCTTGTAATTACATTTTCAAGAGCCCTGATATCAAATATATCCACCAAGTAGTCACCAAACAATAGAAAATAGCCATGCTCTATGATTTAACCAACACTTAGACGATTTTCATCCAACTCTAGCACCAACATGACTTCATTAATATATTGCTTGCCTTTTTGGTTTCAATGAAAGCTTTTCCTTTTCTTGTTGCATGCATTAACTCCTCATTTCTCATTTTCACCATTGCAGTGATATTTTTTTTCACTTCTATCAACAATGACTCATGAGAAGTCATGTGATTACTACATGCACTGTCAACATAGCAAACACTATTTATGTTAGGTCACTGCTATAGAATAGCAAGCATAAGACATGCTTCCTTCTTCAGTCACTTGATTTGCAAAGTTTGTTACATGAGTCACTTTGATGTTGCAATCCTTTGCTAGGACCAAACTTGTCACACTTATGGCACTTGGGTTTCCTTTATACCAACAAGCACCATAATACAATTTTCTTTGTATAAAGTTGCTGCTATATTTGGGTTCACATTGTCCACCTTTACTCTTCAAATTTTTCTTGAACTTAGCGTCAGCAACTCGTGAGTAGGCCTGGGCAAAAATACCGAGAACTGAACCGAACCCGTAATGAATCCAGTCGGTTCGGTTTTTTTTTCGGTTCATTTGGTATGGGTACAAAATCGGTTCAGTTTTTTGTGTAGTCGGTTTGGTTTCGGTTCTACGTTTGATACCAAACCGTACCGATCAATTTTTCAATTAAAATTGTTTTTCCACGTGGCTTGTTTTTATTGGTTTCCAAAGGATTTGTTCACACGAGAACTCCTGTTTGAGTCCCTGCGGTAAGAAAACTCACTTTTCTCACTCGAAGAAAACTCGTATCTCTGGTTGGTGGTCTTTCTCTCAGTCTCTCTATGCGTCCACCACTCCTCCTCCTCTACAATCTCTCTCACGGTCTCACGTCCATGACAACCATCGTGGCATCGTCTTCTCTCATGGTAAGTCAATCTCTTGAATTTGTTTGCATTTTATAAAATTAGGGCTTCAATTTTTAGATTCAAATTGGGATTGGAATTGGGGGTTTCTCTGAAAATGTATGATTATGCTTAGGCTTTTGAGTTTGTCGTTGGATTTTGTAGTTTTGATGTAGTTAATCTCTATTAGTTGCATTTTATAAAATTAGGGTTTTAATTTTTAGATTTAAATTGGGATTGGGATTGGGGGTTTCTCTGAAATTTTAAGATTATGCTGAGGCTTTTGAGTTTGTTCGTTGGATTTTGTAGTTTTCATGTAGTTAATATCTGTTAGCTGCATTTTTCAAGACTACACACACTTTTCATAGATTCAATTGGTGCTCTATGTTGGTTGGAATTGGTTAGTACACTTGCATTTTTCTTGGTTGGTTCTGGATGAGTTCTTGGTTGTTTAGAAATTGGGTTTTCAATTTATCATATATATGTAATAGGTATAGCTATATACGTATATATATCTAGTAGTAGTTTATAGCTATATGCATATACCTGCCGCTAAGAGGTGCATGGATTTTGTAATAGGTCCTCTACTTTTGCTTGAGAATCATATTCCCATATATTTCCAATGAAAATTTATCTGGGAAATAAGGTATCTGATGGGGAATTGCTTTTTTGCTTTGTAATACAAAGTTTGTATCAATTGTCAAAAGAGAGAAAAAGTTTGTATTTGAATGGTTGCTGTTGTAAAGTTTGTGTTTGAGGGACCCGAGGATCCCGAGGATCAAACCTATTTATTTTTTGTTCCTTAACTTGTTTATAGCTATATGCATATGATTCTTAACTTGTTTATTTTTTGTTGGTTTTTTATTTATGTATATCTTTAAAGATCAAACCTTTTAAAAGGTTTCTTATTTATTTCCAACTTGGTGCCCTTTTTTTAACATAAGAACCACAAGAGATATCAACAACTGGTGTTAATTTACTGCCACTCGATGTGCAAAATAGGAAGAACGGGTAAACGAAACCGTTAAGGAATAGGAGGAGACAGAGAGAGATGAGGATTTTAATCTGGTGATCGGTTTTGTACAAGATGTTGAGATGAGGATTTTAATAGATGGAATGATTGGTGGAGATCAAAATCAAGACAAGATTGGTGTCCTTGAACCTTCTTGAAGCAATCCTGAAAGGGCTAAAGAACTTTGTCCTTGAACCTTCTTATTTATTTTTCTATACTGATGTGGGGTTTTTCTTTTCTTTGTGATATTTTTTAATCATCTCTTCCTGTTTTGTTAATAAATTTACAATTATATCTCATGATTTTCCACGGTTATTTAATTATTTTTAAACTAGAAAAAAGCATATGTTGCCTTGGCCATAAGACAGTCACCTGTGATGGGCCTCTCAAATTGTGTTTGAGGCTTTTTATTTCTACTTTTCCGTTTATCTGTGTATGAATAGTTGATGCTGTAAAGTTTGTGTTTTTATGGTTTTGGTTCGGTAATTTGTTGTTGGGGCTTTGATCTTTGATGATTATTAATAGGAGTTTTGCTAGATTGACTTGTAATTGATAGTTTTGTATTGATTGGATGCAGGCTTTGGACCGTGTAGATTCTGTAGATGATGTAATTGATTTGGAATATGAATCGGGGGGAAGCAAATGTGAGACCGAAAGTGAAAGAGATCAAGAGAAGGTAAGTGACTCCCAACTCCTACAAGGTAAACGTAGTAAGGTTTAGGAGCACTTTAGGCCTTAACAAGTTAAGACCCTAGTAAGCCTTAAGGATCGAGAAGGGAATGTTGTAAAAGATGAAAATGATGAACTAGTTATGGTTCCACAAGTAAGACTTAGGGCTAAATGTGTCTATTGCCCGGAACATACAAATGATAGTGACTATGCGGCCGATTCAAGCACTAATGGTACATCCGGAATGAGAAAACATCTTAATTGACAATGTAAATATTATCAAGCCAACTTGAGGAAAAATCAAAAACTTCTTTATGAGGAAAAGAAAGGGGGTAAAACTTTGGTTAATAGGGAGTTTAACCAATCCGATTGTTTGGAAGCATGTGTAGAGATGATTGTTCTTGATGAGGTACCCTTTAGTACCATTGAAAAGATAGGGTTCAATAGATTTTGTAGTGTTGCATGTCCATTGTTTCGTGTGCCCTCTAGGAGGACTCTCGTTAGAACATTCCTTAGAATGTATGCCCAATTTAAGTATAGTTTGAAAAAGGAATTGCATGCACATCGAATTTCTCTTACCACCGACACTTGGACAAGCACTCAAAACATCAATTATATGGTCCTCACCACACACTTTATTGATGATGAATGGAATATGCATAAGAGAATCATTAATTTTTGTCTTATTGCTAAGCACTCGGGAGCCACAATAGCTAAATTGATTGAAACTTGTTTGTTGGAATGGGGCATAGATAAAGTACTCACCATCACGGTGGACAAAGCTTCCGCAAATAAAGTTGCATTGGATCAACTTAGGTCAACGATGAATAGGTGGGAAAATTCACAAGCCGTTTTGCATGGTGAGTATTTACATGTGAGGCGTATCGCTCACATAACCAATTTAATTGTGGGTCAAGGGATGAAGAGGCTAACCAAATGCCTCTTAGCCATAAGAAATTGTGTGACATTTGTGAGGAGCTCTCCACAAAGGTTAGAGTATTTCAAGCAAGCCGTGTTTATGGAGAAGTTAACATGCAAAGCAAGTGTTTGCTTAGATTGCCCCACAAGGTAGAATTCCACATTTCATATGTTGGAAGTAGCCATAAAGTTTAAGAAGGCCTTTGCTAGGATGGGGGAGGAAAGTGATACTCCTTTTAGCCTGCACTTCAAAGAATTTGAAGAAGAAAAGGATGAAGATGGAATCGTTACTATTAAAGGTTAGAGAAGGGTTGGACCACCAATCGGAGAAGATTGGAAAAAGGTGGAGGTGTTTGTTCGATTTTTACAAGTTTTCTATGAGGTGACATTGCGGGTAAGTCATTCTTTGATCCCCACGGCTCATACCACTCTCCATGATGTCATCAAAATATAGACGGCTATCAAGATTTGGTTCCCCCACCCAATGTGCAAACCGGTTCACCAATGGAGTTACTTTTGAAGCAAATGGCAACCGACATGAGAGCAAAGTATGACAAATATTTTGGTTCTTACCTTCAATTGAACAATTTGCTAGTGGTTGCTCTTATTTTAGATCCAAGGTTCAAGTTAAGGCATGTCACTCATCCCCTTAAGAAACAATTATTGGAAGTTGATGTTCATTTGAAAACTAAAGAGATAAGAGATGTGTTGGATGCCCTTTACAAGGAATATGCCCTAAGGGTTGATGGGGGGAAGCACATGAAGGTCCCCACACCTCGTCGAGAATCTTCTTCTACTTCACATGCTGAATCCTTTGAAGATGATTGTGTAAATGATTGGATTGATTTTGTAGAAGAGAGTGAGGAGCAAGTGGTGGGAGATGAGGTGGATTCATATTTGTTGGATCCTTTGGAGAAGGTGGACAAAGAAACCAAGGGTGCTTTTAAAATTCTCTCATGGTGGAAGCCTAATGGTTGCAAGTATCCTATATTGTGAGCCATTACAAAAGACATATTTGCTATTCAAGCATCTACCATGGCTTTGGAGAGTGCTTTTAGTACCGGAGGAAGAGTAATTTCGGATTTTAGGAGTTCTTTAACTCCTAAATATGTGGAGGCCTTAATTTGCATGCATAATTGGATGAAGGGTGATGGTATTATCACCTTAGAAGATGATGCACCTTCGTTGGAGCACTTAGAGTTCTACGAAAGTATTGAAGCGGGTAATTTCTTATTTTTCTTCTTAGTTCTTGTTTATTATAATTTTTTAGATTTTATTCTTTGTGTTTATAAGTTGTGTATATTTTTTTATTATGTAGATTTGTTGATATCAATCATTTCTTCTCTCTCTATTAATAATCCGGAACAACAAGTGTCATCTTCACAACCTCTTACCTAGCCTTCTCAAGCATCTGCTTCACAAGCTTCTAACCAACCTCATCGAGCTTCAAAAGGTGCTTAATCAAAGGTCCCTTCAAATCCTCACAAACCTCTAACCACCAAGGGTGTCATGCGTAAGGCCCCTAAAGGGTAATTGCTTTTATTGTATATGAATTGAACTTATTAGTTATTAAGGCATTTAGTTTGATGTTTGCTATTCGAGACGAGGAGGTTGACTTTCGTTGACTACCATGTCATGTAATGTAAGACTCGTTTTCTTGGCATATCCTCGTAGTACTCATCGCTACGAACCCACAAACACAACGCAATTTGGAGTATAATGAATGAGTTATTAACGAACGGAGTCGAGGACAAAATGGTCAATTAATTATTTTCAGGAAAGCTCCAAATTTTTGAAGCTAAATCTGGAAAGCCACGTGTGTGGCTAAGATTGAATGGAAAGAGAGATGGTCTGTGAAGATGGAAAACAAATGAGAGAAATGAGGGAGAGTTGAGGATGAATGGAGAAAGGGGAGAGGGCAAGTGACCAATGGGAAAGAGAAGAAAGGAAGAAAAATGAGAGAGTGAGGGAGCACCGGATCACCCTTAACCCATCCTCCCCGCCAACCCGACCCATTCCTCATCAATTTCGACGAGTTTTTATCAATTTTTTCTCCAAATTGTAGCCATTCACCACCTGGGTGAAGGAAAATTTTGTGAAAACATGTTCATTTGAATAACATCTATAAGCATGCAATTAACAATTAAAGGCGGAATCATGCTAGCATGCACTCAAAAACAAAACATTACCCATGAAATTCAAAGCCTAGTAGATTGGTGAACCAAGACTCAACTCAAATCAAAGTGAGTTGAGATTTATACCTTTGTAGATTCCTCTTTGCATAAGCAAAGGCTAATCACCCAAAGAGAGGGCCTTCATTCCTTGCTTCTTAAATCTATGGATTTGGATGGAAGAATAGATTCTCCAAGTTCCCAAAATTGAGAACCTCTAAGTCTCCACACCAAGGATGGATTGATGAAGAAATGAGTGACCTAGAGGAAGCAAGATTGCTAGTTAATTTCCTCTAGGGTGGCCGGCCTCTTTAGAGAGAAAGGAGAGCTTTGTGTTCTCTCCAATTTCCTAAAAAGAAACCCTTAATGAATTTAGGCTATAAAGTCCTTTATATAGTCCCTTCAAATAAGTGACCTAAAGAACCAAAAAGCCATTCTTCTAACATGGCCGGCCACAAGGGTTTTATTGGGCTTTTGGGCCTTTGTGAATTAATAGTCATTAAGTTGTCATACAACTTAAGTCAATGGGTTTGACGTTCGAAGCCCATTGGGCCTTGAGGCCCAAAACTAACCCGTGGTCTTTTAACGAACTTATTCGTTTGATTAATTAACATATTAATTAATCCTTGCCATAAATAATTAAACCATTTAATTATTCTTACTCATCTCCATTGTTTCTTCAATCTTTACCTTACACGGTGTACGATCCATTAGGTTCCTTTTAGCGAGGTAGTGGGCGATTAGAACTCTTTCAAACCGATTGTGAATTGAAACTTACTTTCAATTCTCCCTTTAGTGATTATACACGTTTAGGGCTTCCACAAACCATGAGTGACACCTAGCAGCATATCATTGTTACCCAAGCTAATCAGAAGAGGTGGAGAACCTATTCAGTTTAGGATTACAAATGCAATACGGTCTTTCTCTAATACAATACCCTTGACCACATTGTTTGGTTTGATAGTTTATTCATGTCTACTATCCAATGTGATTCGTGTGCTTATATGATTACCTTGAATGTGATTTGGAACGCCTTCCTAAATCTCATTCATACTCTGATCAGAGATTTTCAATCATATCATACAGTATTCTCCCCCAAACCATTTGAAGGTTAGAGATCCCTTGTTGCGCATTCACTTGCCTCCATAGCTAAGCGGCTTAACCCCAACTATGCCATGGACACCCTCCTGATGGAGTGATTTTGACATAATCAAAGATCAAGGACTTAACCACAAGACAACTATGATGCCTCAGGTCAAAGGACTACTTTGCATTATCCCAACCATGAGTTCTCATGTGACATGAATATGAGAACTCTTCGTTGATCGTGTTCAGTGAACTCATTCTCTATTGAGCACCTACATACTTGTCTTGATGTCACACACACCAATGACTCGAGACTAGTCATTCTCCCTGAGAGAAGACACAGCACGTACTGATCTTAACGGACTGCCAATGCCCAATTGGCAATCCTATGATCAGGAACGTTTAGGATGTGTCTACGAAAGAATGGTCTCATGAATCTAACTTCTTTAGATTGCATTCTCCCAATCACATATTCCTTGGACTTATCGTTTAAGCATATAACATTTATATGAGACGGCTCAAACAATAATCTTTGCCCTTTATATTTAAACTACGTTAGTTTAACTTGTGAAATGTGCGTAAAGTATCATCATATGATTGGTTTTAGGGCACATTTCCAACACTGGGAACTTCTCATCGGCCCCTCTTCTTGAATTTCCATCTATGATTGACGGGTTTTTTACCCTAGTTTCACAAGAACACCCATGTCGGCTCCGAGGAGTGCATAGCAGTGAATCCACCATTCCTGCAATGATTTCTTTCAATTGTCACCACTAATAGCCCTCCCTTGAGCTCAAGAACAATGCCCAATCATTGGTTGGAGCGTCGGAGTTTATTTGAGGACAAATCAAAAACACCCAAATTCTAGGGTTCCGATGGGTTCGTGGTGATTTGAAGCTTTTCCCAGCCAAATTGGACTTGTTCATAGGTATAAAACTTGCTCTACTCATTAAGATCTTCATTTTTATGAAGTTTGAAAATTTTTAGAAATAGTTGATTTTTCCGGTGAGTCAGGGCAGCCGACCGCCGTGTACGACGACGCGTGGGCCGAGGCATCCCCTTACCTTCCTAGGCTAAATTTGATTCTCCAATTCCATACATGAAGTTTGATTGGCGAATTTCCATCATTTGAACCTAGTTCCATTAAGGTCCGCCACTTGATTATTATAACAATCGACGATCCGACAGTTGGATCGTCACCAAACTTTGATATGTTATAGTACGTAATATTTGAGGATGTTAGAAACTTACGGATCGGGAATCCAACGTACGGATTTTTCGAATAGGATATGTAAGTTACGTGTTCCATTAATAAGAATTCTAAGATGTGATTTGATAATTGGTCTAGGCGCCGATTGTTCGCGATGCCTCGATATTCGTGCTAGTGAGTTGTAGCGTGGACCTCAGGTGAATGGGTCTTTTTCCTTTTTATAGTATATATTTATATACCTTACGGTTTTCCAGAAATGTTTTAAATTGATTATGTATAGCATGCCCTGATTGAAATGTGTTATATTTTAATATTGCATTGTGGTTATGCCAAATGATCCTACAGAGGCATAGGTAAGTTCAGGTGAGTTATTATGTGATTGAAATGGTTGAATTATATGGGCATGCATATATTCATTTAGAACTCATCATTGCTGCACCCCGGTGTTAGTGCTCATGCCTCGGGCCAGGGCACAGCCTTCACATGATTGTTCACCTCTCTCACCGCAAGCTCACCTTCGATCTAAGTAGGTGCTAGCCTGTCGTATAGGCCGCGCATTAGGCGACTCCGACTTGTAGGTGACCCGCGCATAGTGCTAGCTTTCACGTGATCATAGCACTAGAGCGTATATATTTACACCCAACCTGTCGTACAGGTCACACTAAGTGACTCTAACTCATGTGCTAGCATAGACTAATGAGCAATAAGTCCAGTCGTACAGGTCACATTAGGTGACTCCGACTAGCATGTTAGTTTAGACTGATCTCACCCATGGCTTACATTTATTATTGCTGATGCTTATGTTTTTACTGCACTTGTGCATTCATTTTTTGTACCTACATAGTTGTTTGGGCCCAAAATAATATTATTGGGCCGAGCGTAGGTTTATGTTCGGTCTGAAGCTTTGAATAAAATACTATGGACCGTCCAGTGGTCATAAGTCACCCAGTCAGGTCGGTCGAGTCCTATTGTAAGAGGGATTGGACTAGATAAGAGCGAATGGGTCAAGTCCTAGTATGATAAGAAGTCTTAATGGAATGAGGATGCTAAGATCTGAGAAGTGAAGGCGGCCAGATAAAGAGTTTGGTTCAAAGTCCTAATGGAGGTGGAAATGGTCGAGACGTGTTTAGATTAGGATAAAGAATCCTAATGCGGGTATAGTTCTGGTTCGGCCATGATAAGATTGGCTGCTAAAAATAAGGAAAAGGTGCATCATTCTAGCCCTCTTCAATTCAACACACAAATTGCCCTGTGCAAACTCTCGCTCTACGCGAAACCTCTCAACAACCTTATGATTTTATTTTCTTTTTTGCCGACACATCTTCAGTTTGGATAAACAACACTGTGAAGGCAACTGGCGAACACCTTCAGTTTGGATAAACAACATTATTGTCGTAGAATTAGCCAACCGCAGAGCACCTTCAGTTTGGATAAACAGCAATGCGTTGAGGCTAACTGATTATCTATCCAAGTCTCGGTCGAGAAGGATTTTCAGATCCTTATTGGTAGAGGTCATCTCATTAGCCTTCTCAGCGAAGTGCGGTGTTACAGATTATTGGGCTTGGCACAATGAATGCCGAGTTATTTTATGATTGGATACTCATAAGTGGGATTTAGAGTTCGGCATTCTAACGGTCGAACTACGTTTACGATTAAGACCTACATTTGCTTTGAGTACTTGTGTCCATATAGTTTGGTGTCAATTCAGCATGTTTATACTCTTCTAAATCTAATCATTATGACTGAATCCGGCACCGACGATTTGTGAACTTAGTCAATGAGTTGTGTTCTTGGTCGATGATTTATGAACTTGGTCGACGATTTGTGAACTTGGTCGACGATTTGTGAATATAATCATTGTGACTAAATCAGGCTCTAGAACCCAAAGGCCTATATGTGTTCCTTCCTCGGCCGCAGTCACAAGATTAAGAAGTCAGCAATGCGCCCAACACCATGCAATACATTTTATTCCCCGGCCAAGCTCGGTCGACGAGTTAGCATGCCCTGCACACAACCAAAGGACGTAGTTAGCTTATTAATTACTCGGCCTGCGCGCCACGTAGGTTTGGTAGTTATTAAGGTCAACATTTTGGCATGCCCAGTGGGACCAAGTGCTAAAACTACAAAGTTCATGCCCATCGAAACACGATTGGTTAAAAAGAAAACAATCATCGGAAAATCAACGACCGACCTACCAGTTCAGAGCCTCGGACAGAATTTGTCTCATGCACAAAACCCTCTTGTTACTGTGACACCGGAGGTTGCAAGTGTAACACACCGTGAAAAGGAAGTTTGTCTCGGTACCCAGCCTCGCAACACAGAAATTCCCAACAAAACTGCAGGTGCCTTCATTGAAGGGATAGTGGAGGACTGCGATGAAGATGGTGGTAAAAGCTCTGATCCCCCAACTAGGTCGTTTCTTTGAAGACAACTCAACGAGCAATCTCGGCAAGTTAAATGGACAATTAGCCAAAAAATGAATAGTTTGCTTGAGGTGATACAAAATAATGGTGATACACATACCAGATTGCTCGAACTACTAGTTGGTAGATTTTTCAAAGGTGGGCCTGTAGATCAGTCCCGACAATTTCCATTCAAGAATAATCTACTACAGGCCCAAACAGGATATATTCGACTCAAAGCAATTGACTTGGAAAAAAAAGGAGGATCAAGTAGCAGGACAGACGAATCCGACCAGAAAATGGAAACGACATCCATCAATATGATCGACTAGGTCCAATTGATTCGGCCTTCAAAAAGGCGTCGAAATTCCCGAAATTTATCCATCCATATCCAACTTATGTGGAAAAAAAATCAAATATCCTAAAGGCGTTAAAATCCCTGACTTCAGCCTCTTTGCTAGAGAATCGTCCCTGTCCTCGTTAGAACACGTGGCCCGGTTCACTGCGCAATGCGGAGACATGAATAATGACTTCCACAAACTGTGGTTATTCAACTTCTCATTGACAGGCTTCGCATTCGCGTGGTACATTAACCTCCCGCCTAATTCCATCTATAGTTGGGAAGAACTGGTCGAAAAGTTCCATGAACAATTATATCGGTCGGGGATGGAAATGTTAGTCTCATCACTGGCTAGAATGGCTCAGGCATCTGATGAATCACCATTGGAATACTTAACGAGGTTCAAGTTGGCTAGAAACTGGTGTCGAGTACCTCTCCCTGAAGTTGAATACGTCAGAATCACTCCAAACGGCTTGGATGTGGAATATAAAAAGAAATTCTTGGGGGCAAATTTCTGAGATATGTACAAATTGGCCCAGCACGTCGAGCAATATGATTATTTGCTTTGAGAGGAAAAGATCTCGAAATCCCCATCCCGGGGAACGATTTACAAAAACCCCATGGTTAGCTACGCATCGTGTTCCGTGATGCTATTCAAAGCTGGATTGATAAAGGCAAGCTTAAATTTCTTGAAAAACAGATGATTGTTGACGTTGATCCCTTATTCTCTACGACAGTTGGCATGGCAGATGCTCATTTGCCCAAGAGCATAGGGTTAAGTTCATTCCAATATAACATGTCCTAAAGTAAAACTCTCTGTCGTGACTCAAAATTGATCTATTTTCCAACGAACCACCCACAAAGTTTTCTAGGCCACCTATAGTCGAACATATGTTAGACTCCAGTGCAGAAGAAATTGATGGACCGATGGTTCTGTGCAGCAATTGTATAACATGCGTCGTCCTAACCAAACTAAAGAAGAGACCACCTCAGGCTCTAACACCACATCAACTATTCAAGCCTCCAAAGGAACTCGGCAAAGGCCTGCGCCAGAAAATGTTTGATAGGCTCAACCCTCACATACGAACGGACAGCCCCACCTCAACTAGACAGCATCTTGATTCTGACGCACCGTTTTATAATGAGGATTATTACTCGAGTAACTCCAGCAGCTCAAGTTCATCGGCGAATAAAAAAACCTTCAAGCCACTTGAGCCACGCGACCAACGTCGCTATAGTTACAATTCTCCTACTGGCATGTATACTACATTATCCAAATCTCATAAACGTCGACGCCAATGTATAGACTGCATGACTCGACGACAGGCAGCACAGGCCACTTCGACTACCAAATGGCAACCGAAAGAAGCAGCAGCAAGTGGAGATAACCGACAAACCCCAACAGTCATAGCCGAATTACTTCAAAGGAAAAGAGTAATTGCTCACAACTTTAAAACCACCATTGAAGAGTCCGAGAGACGCATCAAACTCCTCTTTCGACCCTAGGAGATGAAAGCTTGTTTCAAGCATTTCAGAAAAGAAGCCAAATGAAAACTCCAACCATTAACCCCATAAGAATCGTTAATAAGAGTTTGACGGAATCTACACCCTCTATTCTTTGGTGAATCTTTGGAGTACACGTGAGAATTTCACAAGAAACATTCTACCAATGACCTGTACAGCCTACCTAAAGCATGTTAAGAAGCCCTCGACCTAGCACTAACCTGCTCTGATGTTGAATAGATTATCCAGAAAACCACTGATCCAGTAATGAAAGCCAGGTTCCAATACATATGTGAAGCTCGGGTCCTTGGCTTCGAGGTCGACTTGTACACATACATAGACACTACCGAGCTTTCTTTTTCTTTTGAAGACCTTCAGTATTTACGACATCATTTCGAAGTCTTTTAAGTCGTATCTCTTTCCGACCTTACGATCGATAAGAAAGATCGTGTGGAGCATTTGGAGGCCTACCTAGACATAAGGGATACCCGAATCGCCTATGAAGAACGAATCCGCAAAGCACTGCAAGGACAAAATCAAAATCCAGCAACGAACAAGCTTGTGGACGGCAGCCAAAATGAAACAGGTTAAGTTGACATACCACAAAAGCAGGTA